>NC_133338.1:46608990-46942324 GCF_030506205.2 Paramisgurnus dabryanus
TGCCTGCAAACTTCATTTTTAGCAAGTGTTACAACTAACCCCCTGCCTGTTACAATTAACCCCACCTATGGGGTAAGCTGTAACATTTGCACTTCTGTCACGTTTGGTGTAGTTGTCCAAGAATGGTAAATACTAGAAACAAACTTCAAATGTTTATTTGTAGCAGAGATGTGTGTCTTGCTTGTATAAAATATAATAAATCAAACTCAAATTTTTTTGAATGATTGAGCCAAAACCAAAAAGCGTCAGGTTATGCCCCGCTCTCCCCTACTATTTTAACATGTGACTTACTATTAAATCTACATTTTTTGGAGCTTTTCTTGAAATTTCTTTTTATGTTTTGCACCATCTGAGCATTGGGTTTTTGTTTTGTTTCTTAACGCCATTTCAGCATCTATGGCTATATTCATTCCACTTGATCTGAACATACGGTAAGTTGGGGAAGGACAGTTTGGTATCTCAAATTCACCTAACCTGCAAAAGTGTTCCTCACTGAGTATTGTGTTAGCAATGGAAAGGTTGTAGGTTTGGTCCCTAGGGAACACACATACATACAAAAAATACCCAGGTGTAATGCACTGTAAGTCACTTTGCATAAAAGGGTCTGCCAGATACAAAGAGTGTAATGTAAAAGGTGATCCATTCAGTAGAAATGAAAACCTATGAAGTCAATTATGATTTTTTTTTGCACACTGCAATTCACATAATGTTTTTATGTATTATTTTCATCTGCTTTGAAATTATGCAACATTTGAAAAAAGCACAGTATAAATAAATTTGAATTGCAAATTCTTTACAATTATTTAGCTTTTATATTGCATGTTATATATTTTGAAGTGGAGACCATTACCGTTATCCGTTACGAATTGTCAGCAAAACAAGCAGCAAAAAGCTGAAATGTTATAGCTATTAAACCTTTGGTCAAGGCGTGGGTAACAATAATTAAGCTCCACAATAAAAATGATTAGAACTGCTTTTGACATTCTCATTGGAAGTAACTTTGCTTTAATTGCAATCGCAAATTTTAATGCCAGTTTTATGTGTCAAGGCTATGAGCTGTTTGAAGTGTAGCCGTTATACTCCTTAAATCTGTCCCATTTCCTCCGGTGAGCGGGGAGAGTCGGAGACAACGGCTGTCATGAATCCCCCTGACCATTAATGGAGCAGACTCGTGGCCGCGGCCAGGAGGAGGGCCCAGCATCGGCGCTCGGCTCCAGGCTAGTTAGCTATTCAGCCGCAGCATCTGTTGAGGGCTAATGAATGTTATAACCTCATAAACGTCATGAAATTGGACATTATCCCTTAATTAAAAGAACAGAGATGCATTATAATGATTACAGTGGCACCGCACTGCATTTCCATTCAGCTGCACCCGAGTGCTCGAAGCGAAGCTAATGTTTCTCTTCTATGTGGGGTGGGGCATGATGGGACCTTTGAGTAAAGAACGAGAGTTTTAATGTGAGGAGTTCACTCGATTCTGTCACTGCTTTTTATGATCGCATCTCTTTGAAGAAACAATTTAGGCCTGGATTTTTTGCTTGCTTTCAAATTTACTGATCATGCATTTTTATTTGCATTTAAAAGGTGCCGTAGAATGTAAAACTGTATTTACCTCGACATTGAGTAATATTAAGAGTTCTCTACATGGTAATGACCTATTGTGAGCCTCAAACGCGATTGTTTCCTCATTCTTACTGTATGTAAAGCCTATTTCAAAATAACACAGACTGTGATGTCACAGTTGAGATGTACGCCCCCATAATTTAGTTACAAATTAAATACAGTACATTTTTTAAATGCTAAAAACAAAGTTGTGACTGTTGAGTTAGCACTATATGCTAATTAATGCTATATGCTAGCGTTTTGACTGAAGTTATTGACTTTACAGTTACGTTTTGCAGGTCCATACTAAAAAAATTAAGGCTGTCAAAAGATTATTCACGATTTATCGCATACAAAATAAAAGTTTTTGTTTGCATAATAATACTTGCATGTGTATTTTGTGTAATTATAATGTATATACACTCACCTAAAGGATTATTAAAGACACCTGTTCAATTTCTCATTAATGCAATTATCTAATCAACCAATCACATGGCAGTTGCTTCAATGCATTTAGGGGTGTGGTCCTGGTCAAGACAATCTCCTGAACTCCAAACTGAATATCAGAATGGGAAATAAAGGTGATTTAAGCAATTTTGAGCGTGGCATGGTTGTTGGTGCCAGACGGGCCGGTCTGAGTACAATCTGCTCAGTTACTGGGATTTATACGCACAACCATTTCTAGGGGTTTACAAAGAATGGTGTGAAAAGGGAAAAACATCCAGTATGCGGCAGTCCTGTGGGCCAAAATGCCTTGTTGATGCTAGAGGTCAGAGGAGAATGGGCCGACTGATTCAAGCCGATAGAAGAGCAACTTTGACTGAAATAACCACTTGTTAAAAACCGAGGTATGCAGCAAAGCATTTGTGAAGCCACAACACGCACAACCTTGAGGCGGATGGGCTACAACAGCAGAAGACCCTACCGGGTACCACTCATCTTCACTACAAATATGAGAAAGAGGCTACAATTTGCACAAGCTCAACAAAATTGGACAGTTGAAGACTGGAAAATTTTTGCCTGGTCTGATGAGTCTCAATTTCTGTTGAGATATTCAGATGGTAAAGTCAGAATTTGGCGTAAACAGAATGAGAATATGGATCCATCATGCCTTGTTACCACTGTGCAGGCTGGTGGTGGTGGTGTAATGGTTTGGGGGATGTTTTCTTGGCACACCAATTGGGCATCGTTTAAATGCCACGGCCTACCTGAGCATTGTTTCTGACCATGTCCATCCCTTTATGACCACCATGTACCCATCCTCTAATGGCTACTTCCAGCAGGATAATGCACCATGTCACAAAGCTTGAATCATTTCAAATTGGTTTCTTGAACATGACAATGAGTTCACTGTACTAAAATGGCCCCCACAGTCACCAGATCTCAACCCAATAGAGCATCTTTGGGATGTGGTGGAAAGGCAGCTTCGTGCCATGGATGTGCATCCCACAAATCTCCATCAACTGCTAGATGCTATCCTATCAATATGGGCCAACATTTCTAAAGAATGCTTTCAGCACCTTGTAGAATTAAGGCAGTTCTGAAGGCGAAAGGGGTTAAACACAGTATTAGTATGGTGTTCCTAATAATCCTTTAGGTGAGTGTATTTTTTATTTATATTTTTTACATATTATTTCAGTGCATTCTTTGGCACATTTAAGCATTCTGAGATATTTTTGTTTAGACAGCATATGATGTATCATTTGAGAAGAAGGCAATCCCAGAATGCATTACAACAAGCTTAGTTTTGAAATTAATTTAAGTGGAAATTTAATTTGATGGATGAGGTGAAAGATATTGTTGGTGTAATAATACTTAATAATGATTGGGCAGGACACTTTAAAAAAAAATGCTGGGTTAAATTAAAGTATGTTAACGTATTCAGATTGTTATTGTGTTTGTGATCCTGCCTTTTTAGAGTGCTTACTTATGAAGTTACATGACGGTAAGGATGCCATCTTAAAATGCAGCTGCCTACAGTATGTAGGCGACAAAGCAATGTTTGGGAACTGAGCTTTTGAACACTCATCTCATTGACTGTTTAGCCTCTATCTGCAATCCTGTTGGTCAAGCTGCGGGGAGTTTATGTCCCTTGCTGGAGTTTTATGTTTTGGCTTTCTGGAGGCCATGATGATTATGGGAGCTCAAGTCAGTCAGGAGGTGATTATACTGCAGTGTCAGCCCCCCGAAACAGCTGTGCAATAAAGACCATATAAAAACAAAGCAAGGTGCTATGGTTTGCACAGCACCTGGGCAGGACAGGCTTTAAATACTTGACGCCCACTAACCTGTCCAGGGAGGTTTATTGGGCTCAGTGTGAGTCGAGGCTCCGTCCGTAGGTGTTGAATTTAATGTCTAAGATACATGAATGGCATGCTGTACGGTTTGCAGAAGGAATGCAAGTGACCGGCATGAAGAATGCCACTCACGACACTGTGTGAAAACTGACCCGGCTTACTCAGTCCAGGGTGAGAAATCATTCTTATACTTGTTTACAGTTAGCCAAAAATGAACCCCATCCATTCATGTGTGACCGTAGATTGACCATGACCTTGCATGCTGATTATGCCAAATGCATTCAGTCAGTAGGGGACGAGCACTGCCCCCACCCTCTATTTACATATGTGAACATCTGGCACATCTGGATGAATTAAAGTCTCAGAATCATCTGTTGTGTTTGCATCATAATGGGTTTCCATTATTCATAGTGATTCATGCTTATCCATGACCGCTCTGTTGATCCGTGGCAAAGACTTATTTTGCGTTTAAAAGAAACACTGTACAATAATTAAGCCATAAGGTATGAGTTGCATAGAAATATGAATATAATTATGGCTAAAGTGCATTGTTAGGAAAGATGCACAGTCTTTATAACCTGTAGCCTTCAGCTAGACACTATATTTACCATACAGCACAGCCTGCTTTACTGCTTGTGTAAAACATAAGATATGCTACAGTACAATACATTAAACAAGACCCCCCAATTAATAATTAGGATTTTGCTTTTGCATGTTCATGTTAATGAGATTTCTACCCGGCTTGGCCTTAATAATCTCTTCCATATCCGCTCGGTTGCACAAAAGGTTCAGATTATAGAAAAGTAAGTAAGAAATGGCTCTTTTAATAACGCTGACTGAATGGTTCATCAGGGAACCAAAAATGGCATCTGTGCCACAAGGGAGAACCTATTGTAGCAACTTTATTTTTAAAGGGGTCGTATTATGAGATTTTTTTAAAGATGAAAAATAAGTCTTTGTTGTCCCTAGAGTGCGTATGTAAAGTTTTAACTCAAACTACCCCACAGATAATTTATTATAGCATGTTAAAATTGCCACTTCGTATAGGCACAAGCAAAAATGTTCCATTTTGGGGTGTGTCATTTAAAATGCAATTAAGCTGATCAAATGCAAACAGTAGGTACGTTTACATGCAACCAAATAATCCGTTTGTAATCCTATTGTTGGCTCAATCGTATTGAAAAGCCTTCATGTAAACAACTTAATCAATACGATTGACAAACGATACAAATTTGGATCGTATTGAAGGGGGTGGTGTACTCCGATCTGTGATCCGATCAGATGTAATTTTTTGTGCTCAAGTTCACATCTTATTTTTAGCTCTTATATCACATCATTCTCGTCACAGAAACACACAGCAAGCCAATGGCATCACGCATTATTAAGGTAACGTTAGGCTGTACACGCGATGTACATTGTGCAGAATTTATGTGAAATTTTAAAATATTAGGCTACTTAAAGCAATAAAATAGCGTTGTGCCTTTTGAAAAGTGTGTTTTCATTACCTATATCGGAAAACTTCTTAAGAACAACTTTCCCCAACTCAGCTTTGATTTTTATCCAGTGAGAAAGCGTGAACTTGACGAGAGATGCTGTCCGCAGCGTAGCGTTGCCAAGTCCTCTGTTTTTTTCATGTTTAGATTTGGGCTACTGTTTAAACACAAGTTTCCACAAGTTGTTTTTTTAGTTAAAGATGAAATTATTTCGTATATTAGTTATGAATTTTTGGGCTATGGACAGTTATTGGGATGGTTTTGGGCAAGTTTTGTAATGTCCATTCCGATGGTTTTGAAACGCGAATCTGGAAACCCAGGCTGTACGCTTGCGCAGACGTTCGGTTTGGATTGTATAAAATATACACGTAAACAAACATTTAAATCAGATTTCTATGTTTATGGTGCGTGTAAACTGTATTGTCGTAACCTTCAATCGTATTAAATTCAGACGGATTGATGGTGATCGCACCATAATGGTGGTTTGTTGAAATTGAAACTCAGTTGTGCTGTCAATTATTTTTCTCTCACCCATTTATCTGCACTAAATGGCAGTGCTGTGGTTGGATAGTGCAGATTAAGGGGCGGTATTGTTGTAATAAGACTTACTATGTCACAAAAAAGGCGAAACTTAAATGCCTAATTTTTCACATGCTTGCAGAGATTGGTATACCAAAACTAAGTTACTGGGTTGATCTTTTCACGTTTTCTACAGTAGGTTGATACTGGGGACCCAATTATAGCATTTAAACATGGAAAAAAGTCAGCTATGACCCCTTTAATAGTGTATATTGTGGATTTTAGCACTGCTGTATTGCCCAATCAGCATTCAGGCCCGGACTATGCATTTTATTTGTGAAACAGACTTGTGCAAAATAGACATGTTTATTTGTAAATCCTGCCTCCTGAGGAGAAAATGAATGATAACTACCATTCCCTGGCAATGTATCGACATCAAATATTAATATATACTCTGCAAGGGCAAAAAGCGTGTAATTTAAACAGAGACAGCTAAAATTATCCTGGGTGTCCCCTCATTTTACATTAGGCGGAAGGACTTTCAGAAGGCATTTGTTTCATATTTCCTTCCTTGTTAATTGCCTTTTTGCGTATTGAAAATTCACATTGGCAGTGTTTGGTTGCTTCTGGCATATTATTTATAACCCCTAGTTTCTGACAGGAAGTTTCTTTCTCGTTCTCTCTCTCTCTTTCTCTCGCCTCATGGACAATGATTGATTTATTCAGTTTAACCTTGATAAGAAAGGCAATAGAAAAACAAATTGCCATATTGACACAGACGTGACGGCACGCCCGGCTCAGGTGACGACGGAGGTGAATCAGAGGGCGCCGTGTTCGGAGAGGAAGTGATGCACAGTTTGCAAAATGATTGCCTTTCATGTTGCTCATCCAATGTACACGCATGCTGGAGCACATAACATCTGTTTTATGGAGAAACAGTCGATTAATTCGTTTTTAATAGTGGAGGAGTATGCAGTGTTTTGAGTTGAGGCTCAGGTCAGAGTCAATCTGCAAACAACATGGAAATATGGAGGATTTATTTCCCCATGATCTGTTTTTCAAAATGTTTCGCAGTTTCTGACATGATTTTGACGCAGAGTGTCAAATATGTCTCTTAATTTGCATCTATTTTTGAAAGATTGTTGATATGCGTTAGCAGGCCCAGACAGGATCATCTTTTTGGAATTTGAATGCGTTGAACAGAGCTGAGAGCACAGCATTTTTGTTTAGTATGGTACCAAATTAGCCACATTATATAAGCAAACAGTTTTCACATTTCTTTGTAAACCTGCAGTTCTGTTGGCACCGATAATATTCAGGCTGCGTATGTCACAAGGTGACGATCTTTTGGGCGGAACCGAAAGTCGGGAAACTTTGGTTCCGCCCGGATGTTTCCGCCCAGACCGGGAAGAGGAAACACCGGACATCCGGTAGCATCACGAGGGCTGTAATCAGCGAAATAGAGTGCAGCTGTGGGCGTTTAAGAGAAACGCCGGTTGATTGGAGGATTACAGCACACAGAGGAGTATTTTAGACCAGTGTAAATCACAGTTTGGGTGTGTAGTGTGTGAATTGAGGTACGGAGCTGTGCTCGTCCGGTACACGTTGGCAGTTGGTTGCACTTTCTCTCTTTCTCTCTCGTAGTTCTCAGTGGATGCTACCGTAAGAGGAAGCCCTGTGGGTAGAAGAAAACACGAGATTGTGACACGCTTGGAGTAACCAAGGAGGAAGGAAACAAAGCAGTTTGTAAACTATTTTCCAAGAGGACCGCTGTGAGTATTGGCTCTGGATTTAACTGAAACATAACTACTAACCTATGTATTATCGAACGCCTCCAGGAAGGCGGCCCTACCCCTGATCTAGCGTGGTAGGTGAGCCGCAGGAATAAGTGGATTGAGCAGCCGTAGCAGCAGAACCAAAAGCTCCGACCGTAGTACCATCGCCCCCATCCGATCTTAGTGAAGTGGAGGACGTCGGACGTCTTGTGTGTACACTTGTAGTGTGGTGGGTGAGGCTATGTCATTTTGAAAAACCTTTCACGTTGAAGTGGTGCTGTGTATTTGCTGTGGGTTGCTGTGCTAGTGCTGTGTGTCTTGTCAGACGTACCCCGCATCATCCTTCTACTGAGGAGGAGACGGAGAGGCTGACGGTTGTGAGTAACCTTAATTATTGTGTGCTGGGTGCGATTCAAGTGTAAAGTGACGGCGTGGGTTTTGGAAGGCGCCCCGTCTGTGTGTCGACAGTTACAGAGTGTGGCGGTGAAGACTTGGAAGCTGGCAGTGCATGTGTGAGTACCACCTCGAACCTGTATATTGCTATTTTACCTGTGTGTTCTATCTTGTGGCAGAGCGAGAGGCGAAGCAGTTCCGCTGCCCCGTGGCCTCTACAAAGGGGCGCCCCTGTCCGGTATTCGATCGGCCTACGGGCATTGAGGATAGGGCAGCGCTCGGCCCGGTGAGACGGTGTGACAGTTCGCCCCCTGCTGATCAGTGCATCCGCCGAGAGGGTTTTGCCCCCGGCGACCCCTAGGAAAACAATCGTCGTTTGCCTTTCTGTACAGGCCAGCTGTCGTAAGCCCGCCCTCGTATATTGTCGAACAGAACGCCGTACCACGAACTGTGAACAGCCATACATGCCCCGAGCTGTAAACAGCAGGTGGGTGAGAAGTATCCAAGTTGCACTAACTGTGTTATTGTGTCCAAGCTGCCTGTAAAGGAAGAGAGAACGAGAGTGAACGTCAGTAGAACGAACTGTGAACAGTCATACCTGCCCCGAGCTGTAAACAGCAGAGAGGTGAGAAGCATCCAAGTTGCACTAACTGTGTTATTGTGTCCAAGCTGCCTGTAAAGGAAGAGAGAACGAGAGTGAACGTCAGTAGAACGTACTGTGAACAGTCATACATGCCCCGAGCTGTAAACAGCAGAGAGGTGAGAAGTATCCAAGCTGCACTAACTGTGTTATTGTGCCCAAGCTGCCTGTAAAGGAAGAGAGAACGAGAGTGAACGTCAGTAGAACGAACTGTGAACAGTCATACCTGCCCCGAGCTGTAAACAGCAGAGAGGTGAGAAGTATCCAAGTTGCACTAACTGTGTTATTGTGTCCAAGCTGCCTGTAAAGGAAGAGAGAACGAGAGTGAACGTCAGCAGAACGAACTGTGAACAGTCATACATGCCCCGAGCTGTAAACAGCAGAAAGGTGAGAAGCATCCAAGTTGCACTAACTGTGTTATTGTGTCCAAGCTGTCTGTAAAGGGAGAAAAGAGACGGGAGTGAATGTCCGGAGAGTGACCTGTGGGAAAGAACCATACTTACCAAGAGCTACCAGCAAACCGACCGGTGAGGACGATCCTAGTCCAGGTTACACGAGCCTCCACGTCCCAGTTGAAACCTGTGGAAAGAAACATAAAGTGGAGTGAGAAGTGAAGTATCGGCCAACGTGACACAGGTACCGCAGTTAGAGGGAGAGATAACACCCCAAGTTCACACTATTTTGTCTTTGCCTCCAGGAGAGAAGAGGAGGGCGCCACGGTTAGCGGAGTTGGCAGGAGCCTGTGTTCCCTGTCCCCTCTCCCCCTATATCTTGGTCACCAGCCCCTGGAACCCCCGTTGCCCTCTTCCCCCTTCTGCCACTTTTCCGTGCTGTGGTCTGCCTGGAAGGCAGAGAGGCCGCTAGTTTTAATTGCCCTTTTCCCCATTCCCCCAGTTATTTTAAATATTTAAATAAAGTTTGTTTTAATACTTACCTGCTCTCGTGTTGTTTGGTCATTGGGTTGGCTTTGGGGACCTCCTCGAGGTGGAAGTTGAGAAGGGGCGTGGCGTTAGGTTTAGTAGCCAGCCCCTAGCCGTGACAGATTTTGGCGTAGTCGGCAGGGCCCCACCTCGAGTTGAGTAACCAGGGTCGCCCAATGACCGACAACGCGGGGCCCGCAGCCCCACCCCGTGCCACGTCCATCATCATGGGTAGCCCATGGATGCAGAAGTATGGAGGAGCGGAGTCAGAGGTCCGACTGACAGAGTGGAAGGCCCAACTAGAATATTTGGCTGACCTGCAGGGCCTCAGCGCCGCCCAGCGGCTCCAGTTTGTGTTAAACTCCTTAGAGGGAGAAGCCCGGCGAGAAGTGCAAGCCGCCCCTGAAGCAGTTAGAGCCACCGCCCAGACCGTATTCCAGTTTCTCACCGAACAATATGGTGACCACACCCCTGTAGCTGTCCTTCGGTCCCAATTTTTTAACGTTAAGCAAGGCCCCCGACAAACCATTAGAGCATTTGCCCTGAGGCTGCGAGAGCAGTTTACCCGATTACAGGCCCGACGCGACCATGGGCTGGGAGACGGGGAGAACCTGCTACGTGACCAGTTCCTCCTGGGGATGAAGGAGGGCCCCGTGAGACAGAGCCTGCGGGTCCAGTTTCGGAGGGACCCCGGGCTCACCTTCGAAGACCTTAGGAAAGAGGCATTGGCCTTGGAAGGTGACGAGGTCGAAGTCAGCGAGGCTCCAGTATGCGCAGCGGTAAGCGAACTGGCACCCACACCACCTGAGCGGGCGGATTGGAAGCAGGCCTTGAAGGCAGAATTGCTGAAAGACGTCCAGGAACAGATATCGGAGCTGTCTAAAGCTCTCCTGGGAGAGTTGCGCCAAGGAAGGGCGCGGGAGGAACCGAGGCCGGCCCCCCGAGAACGAACATACTCGGAGCGAGGCCGAGAGCCGCCCGGACGTCCAGGCCGCTTTAACCGGCCCCGTTTTGAATGGGATGACCAAGGGCGGCCTATTTGCAATCGCTGTGGTAAACCAGGACATATCAGTCGCCAGTGTGGGCCTCGTAGGGCATCGGAAGGGGGTTTTTAGATCGGCCGGCCACAGTGGGTCGTGTGGCCGGGAACCCTCGGGAAGACCCCAGAAGAAGTAATCCCAGGCACCAGATGATTGGGCATAGCCCAATAGCGGAGGTAAAAGTGTGTGGCAAGACAGTACAATGCCTGGTAGATACGGGCTCTCAGGTAACGTTGTTTGCAGAAAGCCTTTCACAAGAAATATTTGGGAAGAAAGGAGCACAAGGGGCAGAGGCCCCCTGGTTGACGTTGCGGGGTGCAAATGGCCTGGAGATCCCTTACGTCGGTTACCGACTAACGGACTTGGAAGTCCATGGGGTGTTAGTCCCCCAAAAAGGTGTGATCATTGTCGAAGACAGGTGTTTGGGTGCCCATCGAGCCCTACTAGGCATGAATGTCCTCTCTGAATGTTGGGAAGAATTATTTCAGGCTAGGCCTGGCCCCAGGATTCCACCTGCCGAGAGGCCCAAATGGGAGCGTGTAGTTGCCGACTGTCGTCGAGTCCAGATGGCCCAGGTCCGTAGAGACCGAGAAGAGGTAGGAAGAGTGATGTGTCGTTTTGCTTTGTCTATCCCCCCTAGAAGTGAGGCTATTGTGTGGGCGAGAGTGCCCCCTCGAGAAGTCGACCCGGAGGAGTGGGTATTGGTCGAGCCTCATGCAGACTGCCCTCAAGTGGAGGTAGCACGGGGCCTGGTGGCGGTCCGCCAGGGGAGAGTCCCCGTGAAAGTACGAAACGAACACCCCTATGCAGTCCACTTACATCGACACCAACGGCTGGCCCGACTAACGGCGGTCGCGCCCCATCAGGTGAGGGAGGAGAGAGACGTCAGTTTCCGTCAGGTGTGCCCCTCCGTGATTGAGGTGACCCTGACACAGATGGATGCCCCCATGAGCAACAGCCAGAGTGAGGTGCCGGAACATCTTGAGGGTGAGTCGCTACGAGGGAAAAATTTGGAACCAGTACAGACGCAGAAGCTCCAGGCGCTTCTTCGAAAATGGCAGCATGTGTTTGCAAGTCATGAGGAAGATTATGGGTGCACCAGAGTGGTGGAACATCATATCCCGACTGGGGACGCCGGGCCGAGCAGAGAGAGATATCGGCCGATTCCACCTACCCTATACACAGAGGTACGCACACTCTTGCAGGGCCTGTTGGAGCGGGGCATTGTTCGGGAGAGCAGTAGCCCGTGGGCGGCCCCCATCGTGCTTGTACAGAAGAAGTCAGGGGCCTGGAGGTTCTGTGTGGATTACCGTAAGCTCAACCTGGTAACCAAGAAAGACGCCTTTCCCCTACCGCGGATCGAAGACTCCCTTACCAGCCTCACGCAGTCCGCATGGTATTCCACTCTGGATCTGGCCAGCGGGTATTGGCAGGTGCAGGTGGCCAAGGCAGATCAAGAGAAGACCGCCTTCACGACCCCGTTTGGATTATTTGAGTGGGAACGGATGCCCTTCGGGCTTTGTAACGCTCCAGCCACGTTCCAGCGACTGATGCAGCGCTGTCTTGGAGGTCAGTTGATGAAGTCAGTTTTAGTATATTTGGATGATGTGATTGTGTATTCCCCAGATTTTGATTCCCACCTTCAGCACCTCGAAGAGGTCTTTCAGGCTATGGAAAGGTACGGGCTAAAGCTGCAACCTGATAAATGCCATCTGCTGAGGCGGGAAGTTCATTTCCTGGGTCACGTGGTCAGTGCCGCAGGGGTGTCCGTGGACCCCGGGAAGGTCTCTGTTGTGAAAGACTGGATTGCACCCAAAACCGTAAGGCAGGTACGATCATTTCTGGGATTTGTGGGGTACTACAGACGATTCATCAAAGGCTTTTCAAAGATTGCTAAACCTCTTAACCAGCTGTTGGTTGGTACAGGGCGAAACCGGGGACGTGGGTCGCCCTCAATCAACTGGGGCGACCCTTGTGAGGCTGCGTTCCAGAAACTAAAGCAGGAACTGTTACAGGCACCTATTTTGGCATACGCAGACTTTACTAAACCCTTTGTTCTGTACACAGACGCAAGCAACCTGGGGCTGGGGGCCGTATTGGCCCAACAACACGAAGGAAGGGAGCGGGTGATCGCCTATGCGAGCCGAAGCCTCCACCCAGCGGAGAGAAACGATGCAAATTACAGCTCGTTTAAACTGGAGTTGCTGGCCTTGAAGTGGGCCCTAAGTGAAAAGTTTAAAGACTACCTTTGGGGTGCCAAGGTGACGGTAATTACGGATAATAACCCTCTGGTGCATTTGCAGACGGCGAAGTTGGGGGCCGTAGAGCAGCGGTGGGTAGCCCAGCTGGCCAACTTCGACTACCACTTGCAGTACCGACCGGGGCGCGAGCACACAAACGCTGATGTCCTTTCGAGGCTGCCGGAGATGGACGACCCCGGGAGCCGGGGAAGAGGAGAGGAGAACAGCCCGAGGGAGGATTATATGATAGGGGCTGTGGATGCCCCAGGAGGACAGCAAGAGGCCGTCCCTGGGAACTGGGGGTGGGACCCCCGTCGATGGATGGAGAGGCAAGCCCGAGATCAGGATGTGAGTCAGGTGAAGACGTGGGTGGAGCAGGGGCGACGACCGACGTCGCCAGAAAGACTAGCCCAAACGGAGACGGGGAGAAAACTGCTGGGGCAGTGGGACAAGCTAGAACTGCAGGAAGGAGTGCTGTGCAGAAAGGTCGGTGACCCGAAATTGGGCGAGGAGGTGCGCCAGATTGTGGTGCCCGCCGATCAGACGACAGCATTAGTCTCGGCCTACCATGATCAGCTGGGGCATCAGGGACAAGAGAGGACCATATCACTGCTGCGCAGATTTTTCTATTGGCCAGGGCTGGAAGCCACGGTTCGTAGCTTGATCCAGGCGTGTCCCAGGTGTATGCTGTTCAAATCTCGGCGAGAGGCTCGAGCGCCGATGGTGCCCATCCAGGCTAAAGCCCCCCTCCACATTATGGCCATGGACTTCCTGACTCTGGGCCGGCCGCAAGACCGCTACCAAAACATCTTGGTAATCACCGACCTATTCACCAAATACGCATGGGCAGTCCCCACCCTCGACCAGACAGCTAATACCACCGCGATGGCCCTCTGGAGGAACGTCTTTCAGACGTTTGGATGCCCGGAGTTCTTGCACTCGGATCAAGGGGCCAACTTTGAGTCAAAGGTAATCCGAGAGTTGTGCCAGTTGTATGGGTGTACTAAGACCCATACGACGTCGTACCACCCCCAGGGAAACGGCAGCTGCGAGAGGTTCAATCAGACCCTGTTGGGGTTACTGGGGACCCTGGATCAACGGCAGCAGAGCGACTGGGTGAGTGCCTTACCGAATCTACTACAGGCATATAATAATAGTGTACATAGTACGACGGGGTATGCCCCTACTTACCTGATGTTCGGCAGACATGTGCGGATGCCCACGGACCTGGTCTTAGGAGTGGCAGCCGGCCAGGAGGAAGTAAGCGTGACCGAGTGGGTGGGACGCCATCACCAGCGGCTACACTTTGCCTATGAACAGGTATCGCAGAGAATACGGACAACAGGAGAGAAGAACAAACGGTTGTATGACCGGACGGCCCGGGACGCCCCCCTGCTACCAGGAGAGAGGGTCTTGGCGAGGGACAACAGGCGCCAAGGCAAGGGAAAGTTAAGTGACCGCTGGGAGACCATCCCGTATGTAGTTTGCAGGCAGCAGAGACCGGGACAGCCGGTGTACACCATCCGGCCGGAAGGAAAGGCCGGCCCTGAGCGGGTGGTACACCGGAACATGATTCGCCCCTGCCCCAACTATCCCGAAGCCGCAGAGGAAAGGGCTGTGGAGCCGGTGCCGGCGGCCCCCTGGATGGGAGGATGGGCTGTGGTACCAGGCCGACCCGTGTTGGCGTTGCCCCCGGCTGCCCCGAGAGGGCAAGAGTTGGCACTTGAGCCAGCTGAACCCCCGGCCGCCCAGAGGCAGCGAGAGTTAGCACCCGAGCCAGCCGAACCCCCGGGACAACCAGAACCGGCACACGAACCAGCTGAACCTGATTCACCCGTGAGACGCTCCCAACGGGAGAACCGAGGCCACCCCCCTGCCCGCTACGGTGAGTGGACAACCCCGAGGCATTCTAGGGACTAGAATGCATTGGCGGGGGAGGATGTCACAAGGTGACGATCTTTTGGGCGGAACCGAAAGTCGGGAAACTTTGGTTCCGCCCGGATGTTTCCGCCCAGACCGGGAAGAGGAAACACCGGACATCCGGTAGCATCACGAGGGCTGTAATCAGCGAAATAGAGTGCAGCTGTGGGCGTTTAAGAGAAACGCCGGTTGATTGGAGGATTACAGCACACAGAGGAGTATTTTAGACCAGTGTAAATCACAGTTTGGGTGTGTAGTGTGTGAATTGAGGTACGGAGCTGTGCTCGTCCGGTACACGTTGGCAGTTGGTTGCACTTTCTCTCTTTCTCTCTCGTAGTTCTCAGTGGATGCTACCGTAAGAGGAAGCCCTGTGGGTAGAAGAAAACACGAGATTGTGACACGCTTGGAGTAACCAAGGAGGAAGGAAACGAAGCAGTTTGTAAACTATTTTCCAAGAGGACCGCTGTGAGTATTGGCTCTGGATTTAACTGAAACATAACTACTAACCTATGTATTATCGAACGCCTCCAGGAAGGCGGCCCTACCCCTGATCTAGCGTGGTAGGTGAGCCGCAGGAATAAGTGGATTGAGCAGCCGTAGCAGCAGAACCAAAAGCTCCGACCGTAGTACCATCGCCCCCATCCGATCTTAGTGAAGTGGAGGACGTCGGACGTCTTGTGTGTACACTTGTAGTGTGGTGGGTGAGGCTATGTCATTTTGAAAAACCTTTCACGTTGAAGTGGTGCTGTGTATTTGCTGTGGGTTGCTGTGCTAGTGCTGTGTGTCTTGTCAGACGTACCCCGCATCATCCTTCTACTGAGGAGGAGACGGAGAGGCTGACGGTTGTGAGTAACCTTAATTATTGTGTGCTGGGTGCGATTCAAGTGTAAAGTGACGGCGTGGGTTTTGGAAGGCGCCCCGTCTGTGTGTCGACAGTTACAGAGTGTGGCGGTGAAGACTTGGAAGCTGGCAGTGCATGTGTGAGTACCACCTCGAACCTGTATATTGCTATTTTACCTGTGTGTTCTATCTTGTGGCAGAGCGAGAGGCGAAGCAGTTCCGCTGCCCCGTGGCCTCTACAAAGGGGCGCCCCTGTCCGGTATTCGATCGGCCTACGGGCATTGAGGATAGGGCAGCGCTCGGCCCGGTGAGACGGTGTGACAGTTCGCCCCCTGCTGATCAGTGCATCCGCCGAGAGGGTTTTGCCCCCGGCGACCCCTAGGAAAACAATCGTCGTTTGCCTTTCTGTACAGGCCAGCTGTCGTAAGCCCGCCCTCGTATATTGTCGAACAGAACGCCGTACCACGAACTGTGAACAGCCATACATGCCCCGAGCTGTAAACAGCAGGTGGGTGAGAAGTATCCAAGTTGCACTAACTGTGTTATTGTGTCCAAGCTGCCTGTAAAGGAAGAGAGAACGAGAGTGAACGTCAGTAGAACGAACTGTGAACAGTCATACCTGCCCCGAGCTGTAAACAGCAGAGAGGTGAGAAGCATCCAAGTTGCACTAACTGTGTTATTGTGTCCAAGCTGCCTGTAAAGGAAGAGAGAACGAGAGTGAACGTCAGTAGAACGTACTGTGAACAGTCATACATGCCCCGAGCTGTAAACAGCAGAGAGGTGAGAAGTATCCAAGCTGCACTAACTGTGTTATTGTGCCCAAGCTGCCTGTAAAGGAAGAGAGAACGAGAGTGAACGTCAGTAGAACGAACTGTGAACAGTCATACCTGCCCCGAGCTGTAAACAGCAGAGAGGTGAGAAGTATCCAAGTTGCACTAACTGTGTTATTGTGTCCAAGCTGCCTGTAAAGGAAGAGAGAACGAGAGTGAACGTCAGCAGAACGAACTGTGAACAGTCATACATGCCCCGAGCTGTAAACAGCAGAAAGGTGAGAAGCATCCAAGTTGCACTAACTGTGTTATTGTGTCCAAGCTGTCTGTAAAGGGAGAAAAGAGACGGGAGTGAATGTCCGGAGAGTGACCTGTGGGAAAGAACCATACTTACCAAGAGCTACCAGCAAACCGACCGGTGAGGACGATCCTAGTCCAGGTTACACGAGCCTCCACGTCCCAGTTGAAACCTGTGGAAAGAAACATAAAGTGGAGTGAGAAGTGAAGTATCGGCCAACGTGACACAGGTACCGCAGTTAGAGGGAGAGATAACACCCCAAGTTCACACTATTTTGTCTTTGCCTCCAGGAGAGAAGAGGAGGGCGCCACGGTTAGCGGAGTTGGCAGGAGCCTGTGTTCCCTGTCCCCTCTCCCCCTATATCTTGGTCACCAGCCCCTGGAACCCCCGTTGCCCTCTTCCCCCTTCTGCCACTTTTCCGTGCTGTGGTCTGCCTGGAAGGCAGAGAGGCCGCTAGTTTTAATTGCCCTTTTCCCCATTCCCCCAGTTATTTTAAATATTTAAATAAAGTTTGTTTTAATACTTACCTGCTCTCGTGTTGTTTGGTCATTGGGTTGGCTTTGGGGACCTCCTCGAGGTGGAAGTTGAGAAGGGGCGTGGCGTTAGGTTTAGTAGCCAGCCCCTAGCCGTGACACGTACACACACAAAGTGACATGTGCAAATGACACGAAGTACAAGAAATGGTTAAAATGCAACAGATCTTTAATTGGACATTGGAAAGTATAGAAGTAATACTGAAAGAAAAATGTATGTTGAAAATGAATGTTAAGAGAATGCTGAAAAAGGCATGGCCTGAGGGAAGAAAATGTACTGTGTCACTTGATTTGTCCTAGTTTTAAGAGCTTTGAAAAAAAGAGAGTGGATGAGAGTTGCCAGGATGGGATTGTTATGATTTTCAATGTTTTCATTCTCAGCCAGGATGCGTTTGTGTCTGTGAGGGGAGGAGATCTGGCAACCAATAATTTTCTCAGCACATCACACTATGTGCTATAGTTTCTTCTTAGAGTGCGCTGGTGCAGAGCCAAACCAGACGGACATAGAGGTTGTGATGACAGATTTAATCACAGCTGTGTGGAGCTGCACCAGAAAGACTTGATGATTGCCCAAATTTCTTAAAGGGATAGTTCACCCAAAAAAAGAGAAGTTATTATACCACAGGGTGTTAAATGCTTTATTCTGATTGGTCAAGAAATGTTCTGGGCATGCATTATTTTTCGATATAGAGCAACCAGAGCAATGTGGTAACCGTGGTATAAGCAGAAAAATTGACTAAATAATGACTGAATAATGCACACCCACACTTCCCATCAGGCTGCATTACCACCTTAGGTGTGCATTATTTTCGAATAATTCAACGGCCCATTATGAATTATTCCTTACATAACAAATATTATTTTGTTGACTGGACTTAAGTATTACTTAAGTATTTGTCCAAAATTTTAATTTACATTAATCAAGGGTTTAAAAGTTCCAAGCATGCATTGCAGCATTTACAATAATGTAGTTAATATTATTATTATTACTGTTTTAGTGTTTGCTGATATAATTTATGCTGTTGTTGTCATTACTTTTATCTGTTGTATAGACGGTTTCATCAGATGCACTCGCGTTGTCGCAGTTATATGCCTGAACCGAAGGGAGAGAACCGACTCTTCTTGTTATTGATTCTATGTTTAGTTTAGTTTTTTGATTTTTCATAAAAACGTGAAAGTTAGATCAATTACTTAAATTGGTAAAACCTTTGTCAAGTAAAATTTTCTCACTTTAAGTGAAAATGTTAAGTTTATAAAGCTTAAATGTTTGAGGTATTACCAATTGAATTGTTGGATTTGGTCTCATTTTCTCATAAAAGAAAATTACATAAAAAAAACTATAGGTTTTATCCTTAGTTGAGTAAATTCAGAAATAAGCTGCCTTATTATTTTAAGTTGGTTCAACAGATTATTTGTCGTTAAATTATATGCAATGGGACGTTATACTCAGTAAATTAAGTTAGGTGAACCACTTGGCCCAAAAGTATAAACTTATAAATGTCTTGAAGGTTATTCACTAAAACTTTTAAATTTTTCTCAACATCAGATTTTTTAAAGTGATAGTTTTACGGACATTAAAGGTTAACAAGGGCTGAGCCTATAAAACTCCAAAATGTCAAAAAGCCCATACAACTATTATAAAAGTACTAAAAATACTGCATGTTACATTCCCAGATGAACATATCCAAACAAAAAAGACAAAGAGTAACAATGTCAAATCTCTTTTCAGAGTCTTTCATTGAATCAGATTCAGTTTACTAAAAATAATTTGGGCCTTATTTATAAAAGCTGCGTAGAAAGCATTTGATCTTACAGTACGATTATTTATATATATATATATACATAAAAATGCGTACGTGTAATCCATAAAGAAAATGTACACACGGGCGTACAGTATCCCTTTCTTTCAGATGTGAAATCTATAAATCGCAAAAGAACTTGAACTTGTGTGCAGCCAAGCAGTTTCAGATCTCCGCCTTTAAACGATGCCTAAATAATGTCATAGACATAAAAAAATAGTGCTTGCTTATTTCTGAACCCTTTTCGAGCAGCAAGAATGGCTTATATTTCTAAAAACCTGCAGCAGTCGGACAAGTAAAAGTGCATACATCTGCTCAGACCCTGACGTGGCGCTAAGCACTTTTCTACGTCAAAGTTTTTAAAAATATGGACTTTACCATCGACTTTTGTTTATAATCGAATCTGTGCTTACACACGCCTAATAAATGAGGCCCCTGAGCCTTTTTTGTATTTTTTTTCCACAACCCCAGTTTTCATTCACCTTTAGTAAATAAAAATGATAGGCTAGTATATTATTCCAAAATTGAACCTTTTCTTTCCTGTTTGAAATAACATGAAAATTTAAATTGAATGATTTTAATATTCTTATTATACTTATCACTCTTGATCTGTGGTTAAAACACCGGCATTGCATGTTGTGATATTTTCTGTATATTTAGCAATATTACAAAGCCATGACACTTGAGGCTGTCGATGAAGAAACCTTTTTCTCCCCTCAATGTTATGTGATGTATTAAGACATCTGCTTGTCTCTCACCTACCCTGGATGGAGAGGAGATCAACCGTGAGATATTTTAAGATGAGAACAGGCCAAGAGCCCTCCGGCCCACTTTTGGTGCAACAGGGGGTGCTAACTCACTGTGTAAGCCAGTTAAAACACAGAGAAGGGAACCATGACTACCCATTTCTCCCTCACTCCCATTCAAAGCAGTAACCATAGCCAATAAATGTCAGTTTCTTTGTCTTTCTTTAATCTCATGTTATCAGGCACAACTTCCGTTCCAAGGCTGAAGAGTAGCTGAATCTGAATGATATTCTCTTAAAGTATGCATGCTTGAGCTATTGTGCTGGGAAGAATAGCACCATCCTTTTCCTCTTTCTTTCTCTCTCTCTGATTGTGTGTTAACTTTGGGATTGTGTGGTTTTGAAAAGCCTGACTTACTTTTTGTTGTCCCTTCACGTGCGTTTTTCTGTTTTACGATATTGACTTTCTTCCTGGCGTAGCATTTGAAGCTCTTTTGTAAATATGCATTCAGTAAGTGTGTTTGATCTTTTTAATTCTGCCCCAATTAGTCATTAAATGCAAACAAACAAAGCTTAACAAATCTGGATGCTTGTTAATAGAGCTACCAATCGATAAGTCACAAACAGCCAGATGGGTTTCTTACATTTTCTGTGCTGATGATGGTGGAAAATCTGCACAAGGGTTTATTTTTGCTGAATGGATTTTAAGCATGCCAAATTGTGTTATGTTTTTAATAACAAATATAAATTGAAGCTTTGTTGGGTTTCTAATGCTGCGAACATCTGTTGAGCTTTGTCGTATTTTTGTGTGGGCCTGATCATAACAGTAGTTTGAAATTTTGTGACTAGTAAATTCAGACCTCATGATGGCAGCAGGTCTTTAGGAATGCTGTTGTAGGGGATGGGGCTCTGATGGGTCAGCGAGGGGGGCATACAGTGTCAGCCTGAAAAGGAGTGAGGGAGGAAGAGTTGTGTTTTGGTTCATTAATCTCTTGGCAGAAAACTTTATATTAATCCCAAATTAACAGCCAAGACCAGGAAATGTTAAGGAAAATACTTATAAAAGGTTAATAAAAGGCGATGCAATAGAAGAAGCATTTTTGTTTCCACAAAGAACCATTCAGTCAAAGGTTCTTTTAACTACTTTTTTTATAATGTAAAGATCATTTATTCTCGACAAAATAAGCTTTTGTGAAACAGAAAGTTTCTTCAGATCTTAAAGGTGCCAAAGAATGCATTGAAATAATATGTTAAATTGTTTTCTGATATCTACACAAAAGGTATGTGGCTTTAGTAAGTGCAAAAAATATCCAGAAATGTTTTTACATGTCTATTTACAACCCTAGATTTGGCCTTAGCATGAAATGGTCTATTATTACCTTATTTGAAAGGGTCATGAAAAATAATGTTGAGCTCTGCTCTGATTGGCTGTTTCTTGGAGCAGCTAATTTGGGTAGCTCTTTGTGTGTGCAACCAGACCTTATGTTTGAGCCTGTATCAGACAAAGATACAGATTTTGAGGAATAATCAATTAGTAGGATATTGAAAATAGAGGTTTCTGAGTGGTAAGTTTGTGTTGTTTCTAGGGCTGGGAAAAAGGGGATGCGTTAGTTTTTCCAGGTGCGTCCACGAAAATGTGAAACGCCCCTAAGGCTCACCGAGAAAAAAAAACACTTATTTCCACGTCAGCACCTGATGTGTGTAATCAACGGCCGCGTGACGTCGACCAGCGTAGCGCAAGCTTAGGGTTCGGTTCGGTGGAAAAAAAGCCCAGTATTCGGCCGAATCCTGGATTCTGTGCATCCCTATTATATATGTGTGTGTACTGTGTATAATTATTGTGTATATTTAACCACACACACATACATATATTCATGTCAGATTTTTTTAAATTATATATCAATTTTTTAAATTTATATAGAATATATAAAAATATAAATAAATATATATACACATGTAAATGTTTCTTAAATACATACATTAATGTATGTGTATTTATATGTACATAATAATTACACGCAGCACACACTCATATATTATGTCGAAAATCACTTTTATTTTGTATAGGATTAATCGCGATTAATCTTTTCCCAGCCCTATGGACTTCCAAACACTGAAAAAATGATTGCAATAATATTATTTAAGCTAAATTTAAACAAAAGTTTTTTTCTAACTTTTTTGTTTAAATGTAGCTTAAATAAATTGATTGCAACCACTTACCTTAAAAAATTGAGTAAATTGAATGAATCATTTATTTCAGTAAAACCCGAAACGTCAATAGTAGAACTTTCGCCTAAACGCAGTGCTGGCCCGAGCCTCTTAGGGGCCCTAAGCAGAATTTATTTGGGGGCCCCCTCTCACAATTTTTTTTAAAGAAATTACAAACATTTATAAAAAGAACAAAGTTGCACATTAAGTAAGGGCAGATGACTCATAACACTGTCTTAATTGTATGAATTAAATGTAATTTGTAGTTTTTAGAACTTCAGAAGTGATTTTCTCTTTGTCTTGCGTGGTTTGATTAACATTAATGACACAGACTTGAGTAGGATAATTGAGGTTACTGTCTCTGTAAGAGAAGCACAAGACATAAACAAATGTTTTTATTGGAAAAAGAATACTGTGGAGATTTTTCTCCTCTATCCTTTTCTTCTTTCCCTTTTTGGCACTAGAGGTATACGTACTTTTTTGTGACATGGCTTATCACATATTACAGTTACGTTACGGTGCGAATTGTCAATGAACACTAGTTGTCTGTATTGCGCATGACTCAAACGCTAGCAATGCAGACACACAGCAGTTGTCTGCAAATCAGAATTTTTGGTCTTGAATTATTCATTTATTCATTCGCATTCATTCATTCATTTATATTACTTGTTTTTTAGTTATTTAATTGAAAAAAAAAACGATTGGGGGGCCCCCTGGTGGCCATGGGGCCCCAAGCAGCCGCTTAGTTCGCTTATGCCTCGGGCTGGCCCTGCCTAAACGCTAGCATATAGTATTAACTCAACAGTCACAACTTTGTTTTTAGCATTTGTAATTAATTTAATGTGTAATTTAATGTTGGGGTTTACATATCGAGTGTAACGTCACAGTCGGTGTTATGTTGAGATTGACCTGTTTTCCGGCAGTCTTTTGCATGCGCAAAGTTTACATAAGAATGAGAAAACAATCGTGTTAGAGGGTCACGAATGTCATTACCATGTACAGCAAGGTTTCCCAACCTTTTTTCTGCCACGGCACAGTTTTAAACATCAACAGATCTGCACAAACCTGTATTGCAATGCTTAAATGACTTGTTAAACTGGAATATTATACTGTATTAAACGTAGTATTCACATTTAACGTGAAACTTGATCTTGTTTTGATGAACACAAATGATATCCTGGCTGGAATTGATGACAGTGACACACACAGCTGTGACCATCTCAGCAACCTGGTAGCTAACTTCGAGCATTTTTTTTAAACACTGTGTCAGTGTTATTTTTCAACGGCACACCAAACAAGTGGTCACGGCATACTAGTGTGCCACAGCACAGTGGTTGGGAAACACTGATGTACATAACTCGTATTATTTATGTATGCCTAGGTAAATACAGTTTTTATGGACCAGTTCACCCATAAATGGTTCTTCTATGGCATCATGAAGCACTCGTATTTTTAAGAGGATATGCCGATAACAACTTTCCTTACCTCCTATAGTAGAATTCCACTCTCGGAAGATCATTGTGTGTGCCTGAAGATTACAATTCAGGATTTATTGCAGATCCCCAATCCACCGTGAAATCCACAGGGATACAGAAGGATCATGTGGGATCAATGGACAAAGTTTATGTAGCTGCCCAGCTCCTGGCCCTTTTGGAGGCTGTGCTGGTTTTAAGATCTGTTTCCTGAAGATCAATGTGAGCTAATGTCATAGACGATGCGTTTTAGTCAAATTTAGGAATTCATCCAGAAGAATTTAGATTTACCGCTGTTTAATTAGATTAATAAAAGATGAGATCATTACCCTTTTAATGATAAAGCCCAGCGTGTTATTACTCGATGAAACGTTGGCTATTGCTCCTCATAGAATGACAATCATAATCATTGGCACAGTGTATAATTATTATTATTCGACCACTTTCTAATCACAGTAATAATCATCCCTGCATAATTATACATCTACAGATTGTGACGGTACAATGAAAAAAAGTGGATTACTGTAAACACACTCATAATCATGATCAAACCAAGAACTCTGATTATCCTATCAGCCAGAAAGCTATGGGAGGCGCAGGTTCAATTTCACAATGCAGATGTCTCAAATTTATTTTGGGATCTCTGTCATGCCGTGTCGCTTTCTCGAAAACACCACTACAATTACAACACCTCAGCTCCTTTTGTTGGTGTGATGTACACAGAGTGTAGATGGAGAGGCGAGATATGTTCAGTGGTAGATTACCGAAGGGTTAATGTTACACGTGTAAGATCAGGAGCAATCCTGGCCCCCTATAAACAAGCATGTGTAGGGTGCGCGAGGTCATTACGTTCAGTCACATCATGGGAAATTCACTTGCACTATGTGCATTTTCAGTGTGGCAGGTGCTAAAACTTATATGGTGCCCACAAATACACCCCCACCTTAACACACACACACTGCCTTTGGCGACAAAACAACTGCCTTAAAGATTCCCTTAACACATCTTACTTTTCCACAATCTCTCATTGTTTGAAAGAGTTTTTCCGATGAGACACAAAGGCTGTTTTATTTCTTTGTTTGTAAACGGAAAGGTTTCGGGGGTTAAATAGGAAAAACTGTGGCAGTTTATAGTTTACCAGAGAATGAAAATTATGTCATTATTTACTCACCCTTATAAACCTGTATGAGTTTCTTTATTCTGTTGAATATAAAAGAAAATATTTTGATAAATAATTGTAACTACCATCAACTGTGTGCTTACCATCTGTTAACTTTAGTTAATGCACAATTAACAATCATAAACAATTGTGTTGACATTAACTAACATTAACAAACATTAATAAGTGCTAAAATCTATATGCTTACTGTTAGTTCATATTAATAATTTATTTAAATTTGCAAATTTCATGATATGATATTAAAAAAAGTTAAAAAAAGTTCCCTTTATCTTTCCTTCATCAAAATTGTGTGACTTTTCCTAAATAATCTAGCTTTACATACACAAAAGACTGGGCATGATTTGGTTGTTCTTAAGGTATGTATTTTTTATTAATCTGTCCCCAATTGAAAATAAATGGGAAATGCAATTTTTTTTTCCATTTGTCAAAAAATAAATATCAATAAATCCAGCATAAATCTGAAAATTTTGACACAGCAATGGAGGCCTGGTACTTGTGCATAAATGCAATGCAGAAAAAACATGCTCACACAAAGGGATGCTTAACGATTAATCGTGATTACTTGTTAGCAGAATAAAAGTTTTTGTTTACATCATATATGTGTGTGAACTGTGTATAATAACTTTGTATAAATAAATGTACACACTTGCATGTATATGTTTTAGAAATGTTTACATGTGTACATACATTTGTATATTTATGTATAATTTATATTATATATAAATATAAATACTTAATATATAAAAAAAATTCTTAAAATTATACATGAATGTGTTCATATTTATATATATATACATATTTATTATACACAGTTTACACATATGTGATGTAAACAAAAACTTTTATTCTGCTAACGATTAATCGCGATTAATTGTTTAGCATCCCTAAAACACATACAAACACACACTGCCACAGAGAGCATTTTTAATGTCCTTTCTAATGTTTACATAAACAAAAATTCACAAAATGTATCACTAAAGTAGTGATGTGAGCAGTTGCCCATATCCAGTGAAATGATTGGGTCTCTATGGGCATTTGCTGGTCGAAATGATTTAATGATTCCTAAACTGTAATTCTTTTATGTTTTTTTTTTTTTTCTAAAAACAGATGGCTGAATTCAACACCTAACACTTTTAGGTCATAATTTTTGTGAATTTTCATAAAAAAATAAAAAATCAGGCAAGCTAATGGTACAAAAAAGGTACAAAAGTACTTTAAATCTCTCAAAACACATCTTTATTGTATAGACCGTTTCAGCAGTAACAACATAAACAAGCGGCTGTCGCGGTCCGCACGTAACTTCTGGTAAACTCCGCTAAGAATCAATAACAACAAAGTCCTTTAAACGTAGTTTATTTATATAACAAGCAAAAAAACAACATAGATTACATAGGAAACCAAAACATGTGTTATTTTCGACGAGACATTTGTTCAAGAGATCAGTTTAGCAACTAGTCAGACTATTAAAAAAACAAAACCGGAAGTAAGGTTCGGATCCAGACGTGTATCACATGCGTCTGATGAAATCGTCTATAGATGAAAAGTAAATAATAAAAAAGATATATTATTTGTATTATTGAAAATGTATATTTTTTCTTACAATTATGCTTTCAATTTTGGGGTCATACAGACTCCAAGGGCCAGTAGTGTAAACAGAAAACGAGGAGCTTTTGAGGGTTAATATCATTAAACACATAAATAAATCTGTGCTTTAACTTTTTAATGGTAACACTATTAGAAAATTACTTATATAATAATGATACTGGTATGAATGAGCACAATCTGTACAGTTTTGGCTGTTCACATTCCTGATCTGTATTCTAAACCTTCAGATTCTCTGAGCATGTGTGTGATTTTGATACTGTGGTATATCAGTGAATCCTCAAAGTGGATATATTTGAAACGTCTCTTTATTTCAGACTGAAGTCATATGCTCGTACAGAGAGAGAGAAAGAGGGGAGAGAGAGATAAGGCGGGTGAGAGAATTAAAGACATGAGAAGGAAAGGTTTGAAGGGGAGGAACCAGCACCTGGTTGGTGAAGCGGAGCGAGTGAGCTCATGGTAACAGATCACTACCTCAGAAAAGGGAGGTAATGCTGATGTGAACACGCTCACCTGGGGCCGACATAAATCACTGATCGGGCAGAGAGAAGCTGAATAGACGGGAAGCGATAGAGATGAGATTGAAAAGAGAGCGAGAACTAGCGAGACCGTGAGGAAGGGTAACCGTGAGTGCGTGAGGATAAGATAGGAAGAAAGATGCCAGAGAATAAGTAAAAAAATATGTTTAAAAAAATAATAGGGCTGTCAATTGATTAAAATATTTAATCTAGATTAATCGCATGATTGTCATGAGTTAACTCGTGATTAATCACACATTTTATCTTTCCTATATTTAGGTTAATTTAACACTAATCAATATGGGCGTGGACATATGAATGCTTTGCAAATATATGTGATAGAGTCAGCAAAATTAGTTTTGAAAAAAAATCCAGTTAAAGCTTTTGTAAGGTTCAAAAACAACGTCCCCGCATTACGCAATGAAAAGTGTATTTCCTTATTTCCCTAATAATCTTATTGTGAAATATTTTGTATTTTGTTTGAGCTCTCCAGATATGACACTTACAGGCAACCCGAGTGCACAATATGTATAAACATCAATGTAAAGGAGTTTTTGTGCTTCCTGCTGTGAGTTTATCACATAAGCAGATTCAGCGAGTCGGTTGCGACTATTGAGACTATTCCTCTGCATGTGTTTGTTCGGGAAGCATTTACCATTCCTGCACGCAAAGCTTAACTCGCAATGATTGAGTTGATTTTACCAGCACTTTTTGTGTTAAATAACCCCTCTTGTCATATCAGTCTCAGTGAAAATGGCCACGCCGCTGCACAAATGGATCATAATTGTACTCCAGAAGTGTTGTCACTCAGCGGGCTTTTTGTGTTTACTCCTATTGACTTTACGCCCAATAACACAGTCGATGGCACTACCTGGGTATCTGTTTCCACTGTCAATTACTCAGAACCAGAGTGTGAGGTAATATTAATGCTTGACGGGCGATTCGATAAATCAAATGCATGAAGCAATTTTCCAAATTTAATTCCGAAAAATACAGTGTTTGATTTGCGGTGCTGTGCACGGCTAACTCGGTTATACCTATTTTTTTGGTTGCGCGCATTGCATTGCATTCCATGTTATTATTAGTACCAGTCTATGTGTTAGATATAAAAATGTAAAAGGACATCCTTTCCACCATTATTCAAAAGGGTTTCTGAGTGAATGAGAATTTATGGTTCATAAATCACGTTAATGAGGACGATTAGTTTGAATCCACATTCGTACGTGTGCACGCGGCCTCCTTTACGCTTTACCACTGCTGGAATAGGAAACACATTTCACCAGGGTGGTTAATCTCAAAAGTGCAATATCACCGCCCTTCTGTCACCGGGGTGAAATGGCAGCCATTTATAATTAATCCATCCAGTTTTATTTCTTTGCTCGGCATACCTCTGTCACTATTAGACTCGCACACACATAGAAAAAGGATTGTGGTGTGTGTTGGAGGTCAGCTTTATAGTACCTCTAAGGTCGTAGGTTGCCGGCGGGCTGCTGTTGTAGATAAGACACAAAGAAGACACACGTGTGTGTGTGGGGGGGGGTATTTTCTGCTGATAGCTTCCAGTAACTTTCATACTGAAAAGCAATGATGAATGTGTGCCCAGGATGCACAGGCAACATCCACTTCACCTGAAAAGCCATTTTTCAACCATGAAGAAAGTATGACTTATAAAAACCTTTTTACTTATACAGAATCCCTGGGAATTACTGTGGTTTATATGTTAAAGGGGACATTTCAATATGTCAAAAAAAATCTTTGGTGTTCCCAGAGTACATATGTGAAGTTTTAGCTCAAAATACCATATAGAGATAATTTATTACTGTATAACATGTTAATATTGCCACTTTGTAGGTGTGAGCAAAAGTGTGCCGTTTTGGGTGTGTCCTTTTAAATGCAAATGAGCTGATTTCTGCACTAAATGCCAGTGGCGTGGTTGGATAGTGCAGATTAAGGGGAGGTATTATCCCCTTCTGACATCACAAGGGGAGCCACATTTCAATGACCTAATTTTTCACATGCTTGCAGAGAATGGTTTACCAAAACTAAGTTACTGGGTTGTTCTTTTCACATTTTCTAGGTTTATGGAAGCACTGGGGACCCAATTATAACACTTAAACATGGAAAACTCATATGTCCTCTTTTAATGCTGTAGGTCACAATTGTATTTTTCTCGTTTGATTTGATTCACCTCTTCTTCCAGCAATTGTAAGATAATGAGAATTTTAATTTAAGAAAGTTTTTAGATGCACAGTATTGATAAAAGAGAGTTTAAGCAACAGTAATGATTTGTTTTAAACTTGAGCGAAGTATGTTAAGATGGATGGTTGATACAGTAGCTGCTGAATCAATGTCCAGAATGAATGAAACACGGAAATTAGTGGCTTTTTCGGACAAACGCTGCTGTTTTTTCTTGTTGTCTCATAGCACAAAGGTAATGAGAGTGGAAAAACATTTTAGGAAAACCGACATTTGGGTGCACTATTAATAACAGGGGCTGAGTTTCCAAAAGCACTTAGTAGATTGATGCACATAAGTAGTTCTTATCTCTATACAGCGCATTTCTCTAAATATTATTACGAACCGGCAGAGCCTATAATAATTCACGTTGCATTTAACCACATCATACTTTTAGTTTGCACATTTCTGAATCCGAAGCAATAACAATTCTGACTATATATTAAGCCAATCACTTTTAATGTCTAAACAGAATAATAGGCAATTTCCATATATGAGAAATTCTTGTGACAGGGAAGAAACTATTGAACCCCTTTCATATAGCACGTTGATCCTAGAAAATTGCCTTTTGTATGAACGCAAAGATAGTCCGGAGTTGATCCCGGATGGGCCCTAGTAAAAAAAGCAGGAACAATGGGAAAAAAAGCAGGAACAATGCCGTAATGGGCGTGTCAGTGAGGATGCATGTGTTGTCACCTTGACATAGTTAATGAGCAAGAAGGAAAACACCACCGTTTTTCTATATTTTACTATGTTTTTACCTCAACTTAGACAAATTAATACATATCTATCTTTTTTCAATATGTGCACTTAATTTTTGTACAGCGCATCGTAGTGCTGTGACGAATTGCAGTTGATCTGTGATCTGGACGGACATAAACATTTGTTTATGTCTTAAGTGTGTATGTACAGATTAGAGTCAGAAACCAGTCTGTGCTAATTTGGTCTTAAAGAGACAGTAACCTCAATTAACCTACTTAATTCTGTGTCATTAATGTTAATCAAACAACCCAAGACAAATAGAAAATTACTTCTGCAGCTCTAAAAAAATAATAATTATATTTAATTCATACAATAAAGACAGTGTTATTATTCATTTGATTCTATTTCTGTACCTAATGCTAATTTTAGACCTTACTTAATGTGCAACTTTCTTTTTCTTTATAAATGTTTGTGATTTCTTTATTTGTTAGTCAATTTTTCCCACCCCTTTTTTGATCAGATCCATGCCTCAAAAACCATGATGTGATCCGAACCGTGAGTATTTTGATCCGTCACACCCCTAGCGCGTTGTGCATGTGTTAGCATTTAGCCTATCCCCATTTATTCCTTAGGATCCAAACAGGGATGAATTTAGAAGCCTCCAAACACTTTAATGTTTTCCCTTTTTAAAGACTGTTACATGAGTAGTTACACGAGGAAGTATGGTGGCACAAAACAAAATGTGGCGTTTTTTTATACGGATAAAAATGAGAACTGTAGGCTATTGTTTGGCGGAAGAGCACTTAGTTTGCAGCACTTTGACCTCGGCATGCAGTGACATCATCACTCCTGACTACTCCCCCCTCGCTCTAACTTCGGTCAATATTACTGCGCCTTAGGTTGAAGTGCTGCAAACGTACTCATGTAACAGTCTTTAAATAGGGAAAACATGGAAGTGTTTGGTGGCTTCTAAATTCATGCCTGTTTGGATCCTAAGGAATGAATGGGGCTAGGCTAAATGCTAACACATTCACAACGCACTGTAAAGAAAGGTATGCATTAATTTGTCTAACAAAGGGAAGAACATAGTAACATATTGAAAAACGATGGTGTTTTCCTTTAAAACATTTAGGGTAAAAAACTGTCTGCAAATTGGAAAGAAGCAGAGATCAGGGAGCTCCTCACACAGTGTTGGGGGTAACGCATTACAAGTAATGTGCATTACGTAATAATATTACTTTTCTCAAGTAAAAGTAACTTAAAAGAAACGTAAGCATTACTTTCCATGAAAAGTAACTAAGTAACGCAATTAGTTACTTTTTTTGGGAGTAATTTAATATTGTAATGCATTACTTTTAAAAGTAACTTTCCCCAACACTGTCCTCACATGAGGTATGCATTCCTGTGGGATTAAATTTCCGAATAAAAGACGATAGTGGTCGGAACTTTGGTGGACTTTGGACGGGAGCGGGCTCCCGAGATCTTTTGATAGGACAGCTTGTCCACACTTTATTCATTTTAACTGTCCTACAGTTGTTCTGCACTTAAACCTTTGTCAGTCAAAGACACGTTTGAAATAGTGTCTTTATTTGTCAGTAGGGCAAGTATGTGGTTTTCATTTACGTCATATATTGTTTCGAATTTTTTGTAATATGCCCTATTTAATTAGTATTATTTTTTAATTTCTATTCCCTTGTGGTCGGTTTTTGGATGAGAGTTGCTAAAACAGTTCTCGAAACATTCATTTGTTAAATAGACGGTTTAATAGTTAATGTCTAAAACTGATTTTTATACACCCCAAATTCTCATGTTTGTCTTTGGTGTGTTAGCCTCTTGAATTCCTCTGGTTCTCATTTGGATTTTGTTTGCAGCTTAATTAATTAGCTATTTTGTCTTCAATAAAGTGCTTACAAAAAGATAATTGTGACTTTATGAAGAGTTTCTTGAGCAGCAGATGGTCTTCTCCAGGCCTGCCATGTTAAATTAGTGATGACTGTGTGTCTTTATGTGCTCTCTACTGTGGCAACCCATAAAAATCCTCATTAGGCCGCTAATTAATAGCACCTTTTGCCCAACATTAAGCTATGTTTCTTTTTCATAAATGAGTGCAAATATATGTTAAACACTGTACATCCATTTAATACTTATAATAATTGCATTAGGAGTTGTAATCTTTCTTATTATGTTTATTTGTAGTATATTAAGGGCAATTAAATACCTATTAAAGGTGCCAATACATTTTTGCCCTCATTTAGGTTTAACTCGCAAAAGAACCAGGGGTTCCTTAAATCGCAATAAAACTTTATCCACTTAATCCTCACAATGTTTTTTTTATATTAAAAACAAATGATGTCCTACTGTGCCACAAGTAATCCAGCACATCAAGTATCGGTAACCACATAAAGCGTAAGGGGTTTAATTACATGCACAAATAATAAGCCGGCAAAGTGTGCGGATTAACATGTTTGGTTGAAAATGTTTGTTTTGTTTTGAAATGTTTCCTTGGATGTTTTCCAGCACACAGGGACTTTACATCTGTTGGGAGAGATAGAGAGCACAGAGCGCTGCCTGTGGAGATGAATCTAATGAGTCAAGGAAGAAATGTAAATGGTCAATACAATTCTTCTGGGTTGTTTTTAACCCAATGCTGGGTAAATATTGGACAAGACACATGTTGGGTTAAAAAATAAACCTATGCTGGGTTGTTTTAATTCAATGTTGGGTTGTTTCAACTCATGGTTGGGTTAACAATGACCCAGCATAGGATTATTTATAACCCAAAATGTGTTCCGTCCAATATTTACCCAGCATTTGGTTAAAAACAACCCAACAGAATTTAGAGTGTTTTTTTGCTCTTTTGTGAAGTCTTGGGACAGTTATTTCATTTACAAACTCTGGATTACAGATCAGAATTGTAACATAAATTTTTAAACATCAGAAAAAAATGCTGGGTTATTTTAAAAACAACGTGGGTAAACAACAAACCCAAACCGCTGTGTTAAATTTACCCTGAACATGTTTATATTTTACCCAACAACCCAGCATTTTAGGCAAAAAAACCCCAGCATAGGTTAAACTACAGCCAAGCAGGCAGGGTTTGTCCAATTTTGCCCCATTGCTGGTTTCAATAAAACCTATCATTCTCAATAATTTTTTTAAAACCTTTTTTCTCTTTAAAATCATTCTCTCATATAATTTCAATTTTGAAAACCTTCTCACATACCATACAAAATAAACCTTAACTCTTTCCCCGCTATTGACAAGTTTTCTCGTCAATTAAGAGAAAACATTTGCATTAAAAAAACGTGTTCCTGATGAGGTTTTATGTTAATCTGTAATACCGCAATTATCCACTAGATGGCTCTTACTCAATTTATAAAAAAACAAAGCAAAAAAATTATTTACTAATTTTAAACTCTGTATATGTTTTGATAAGCATTCTGAATCTGATCTCTAACAAAGTACCTTCACAAAAATGCTTTTATTTTAGCTATTTTTTAAGAAAAATACCCATATTTAAAGAGTTTATAAGCAGAGACAGTGGCAGAGCCAGAGGGCTATTTGGGGTGGCAATTGCCACCCCAGACGAAGTCCTTGCCACCCCTGTTGCCACCCCGCTGAAAACATTACTTTGTTTGATTTTTACGAACATTTCTCAAATCTCCCAGTGGACGTGAATGTATCATACGCAGCACGTACAAGCGTGGTGTTGCTGCTATCTTTTCATTACGCTTGTTCGACTTCATGCGGCGCTGCAAGAACCGACTGCCGGATGATGTCAAAGTTCCGCGAGAGCGATTTAAAAGCAAACTCCTCCCTATGATTTCGCGAATCACTCTCGCGGTACTTTGACGTAATGCAGCTGTCTATTCTCGCGGCGCCGCATGATGTCGAACAAGCTTATTGGTTAAGCTGACACGCAGCTCCTTCATACTCCAAAACATAACGCGCCAACACGCACATGATCGATGAAGAGCGTTTTGCAGGTATGTACGGCTTTTATTGGTATTAAATTAAACAAAGTACTGTTTTAATGGGAAGTAAGGAAGACATTGCACTGTAGTGCTTAGCATTAATACTTCAATGAGCATTACTAGTCTTGTGAAACTGACTAATACTGTCACGCCTGCGTGAAGATGCTTAAAACAATAAAAAATGTTTAGCAAATGTTCAGCAACAATCGGGTAGGCTTATTCATATTGTCACGTGTAATGCAGCATATTGAACTTAATAAAACGACCGTGGATATAGAACAGGGTTGTAAACAGCGCGCTTTTCGGCGCCTCACGCTTTTTAAAAGTCAGTTTGGGTGACTTGGGTCTGAGAGGGTTGGATTATAATTTCACAAAGTCATCTGAAGCCATTCCATAGCTTAATGTGAGGGACAGAAGTCTATTTACATAAATACATTAAAGTTAACGGAAACTAGTTCCCTCCTCCCTTAACATAACATGTCTAGATGTCTGTAAGCAATTTTCCTTGTGTTGTCAAATAGGCTAGACCTCAATATACTCAGATTTTGTCGTAGTGTATTATTTTAATATTTGTATTATTAGTAACGGTGTACTTATGGTAAACAATAACAAGCAAATTGTTCAAAATGTTGGTTTCTTCATGAGGTGTGTAACTATAGGGATGATATTACCAACTTCTTTCTAAAGAAGCAAAAGTCAGGTGCAGATCAGGTCCAAACAGATCCCAGTTGTTCTATTTTTGCTGTATACTTAATACATATATAATTGTGTACATTTTGGAAAATAAACAACTTTAATTTAATCTATATACAGTGTACTTGAACACTTTGTATATTGACCCCCCAAAATAATACCTCGCCACCCCTTTGCCACCCCTGTTTTAAAAGTCTAGCTCCGCCACTGAGCAGAGAAAAAATATAGATAGGATGAAACATTTTTCCCTGTTTTGTTTATTGTTTGTTTGAAAGCAGAGGTCTGTTCCTTCAATTTGATATATTTGTATGTTTATATATTTTTAGAAGAAAAATTTCCTGGTATGCATTTTGTGAAACTTTTGTGAAAATCACAAAGAATGCTGGCGAGCACCTTTTCAAAAAATGGCTGGCGGGGAATGATTTAAAAGATCTTAAAACTCAGAGTTCATATAATCTTTTCAAATAATATATAGAGTGCTTTTCACAATTTTAAGCATAGCTTGCAGCTTTACTGCAAATACTTCTCTGCATGTTCAGGTAAGACATAAGGAAAAACAAAGCGTATGAAATAATAATATAATATAATAGTATACAGTAAAAAAAACAAGGTATTATTGCAAAATACATACAGGTGCATTAGAAATACAAATGTAAAAATAATTGTACGACTATGATCGCAACAGTGATAGTGTAGTTGAAGCAAATATGTTTATCAATTTTTTTGATAATTTTTTTCAAAGATGTATATTAGTACACTGAAAAAAAAATTATTAATTGAATTTTATAAATTTTTTAAGGTAAGTGGTTGCAATCAATTTATTTAAGCTACATTTAAACAAAAAAGATTAGTAAAGTAAAATAAAATATAAAACTTTTGTTTAAATGTAGCTTAAATAAATCGATTGCAACCACTTACCTTAAAAAAATTGATTAAATTCAATGAATATTTTTTTTCAGTGTAATACTAACTGTAAAAATATTTGTCTATAAGATATATGAGGAAGTCCATCATAACAGATTCTCAGAGAATAATAATAATAAATAATAATACATTTTATTTAAAGGCGCCTTTCAGAGCACTCAGGGACACCGTACAGTAAAATGACAGTCATAAAACAACTCAAGACAATACAACAGAACATCAACAGTAAAACATACAATATTTAAAACTGATCAGAAAAAGCTAATTTAAATAGATACGTTCCAAGACCTGATTTAAAAGTAACCAGACAATCACAAGAATTCAGTTATTACCAATATATTGAACCATCTGTTAAAATTTTGATGATAGACCCCCTTGCACCTGATGATTGAGTCCAAAGATTATAAAAATATCAGTCTATTTACGAGTTTTCTAAAGTAGATTTAGTTTTAGGAAACATATGCATTATGGATGTGACAAAAAGGAATCAAGGTTTTGGGACACATCATACAGTACTTTGTAGAAATTCTGTACATTAAAAGGCACAAACTTTTATTATTTTATATTAATCTTTGTATGCACATCTATGATGAATAAACATTTCTCTGTTATGGAGGTGACAATTCTGAAATTTACTTAACTATGGAAAAATGTTTAAAAAGTGGCTAAAAACTTTACTTTTTATGTAAGGTTTACATTTGCATGAAATTGCCCATTTAACTAATTTAACAGTACATGGCACACATTTACAATAGGGGAGAGCAGTTTCAATAAACAGAAAAATATATACTAATAAACCTAATGACTTACTAATAAACACATAAGAATAAGATAAGACATTGGATAATGTTTTTTTTTTTACTTTGCTAGCTTCTTTATGAGATTCGAAAGACAGCCATGAATATAAACCTGTATATTTCTGTCTCCTAACCAACCAAAAAATGAGACAAGCCATAATTATAGAGTTTATGGCAGGATAGTAGAAAATGAAGTTTGTGCTAAACTTTCTGTACTCTCATTAATGTAAAATGTTATAATTAGCGGCACACAGATTGAGTCTCCTGCAGCAGGCTGTATGAGTTATTTATACTGTAGCTGTGTATACGAGGAACGGTGCTGATGTGGGCTTGATTCTTTTCAGCTATCGAGCTGCAGTTCTCCCCTCTGATCTTCAAGCGGTTAAAATCAACTGCATCATTAAGTGCCTGCCGTTTCATCAAAGTGGGAGTCAAGCAGGAAGATTCTGAGGGCATGAAATCACTCTGAGGGATGAGACTCTTTTATTTATTCCAAACAAAACCAAATTATGCCAGACTGTGTGACTGATGTTTATAGGAACACCGGGTACCTATGGTGTCATCGTGTTTATCAAATAATGATGCTAAAACAAATGAATGCCAATGCACACGTTTAATCGTAGCAAAAGCTCCATTTTAAATCCTGACTTTATTTAGCAGCCACTTTCCAAACTACCCATTAAAGTGATTAGAGTGTGAATTTCAAGCCGTTTAAATGTTTTTCTATTTCTTTTATTTCTTTCATCAGATTCTCTCCAATTTGGGAATTTGAGCTAAGCCTAAGCCGAGCCAAGCAGATATTTTCCATGGTGTTAACTGACGAATGATCATTATCTCTGTTTTTCTGATTATTCCTCATTTAAAACACTTCAGACTGCTCAGAAATGGTAAGGCACACATATGCACCTGAACCAATGGAGCTAATGCATCAACCATAAACTTAGATAGTTTTGTTAAATGCGGTGCCATTAATTTTGCCACTATCTATTTTTTGCTGGTAAAAAGTATAGACCTTTTGCGAGTCGACGTCACAGTTACGTCACTACAGGCTGCGCGCGCAATGTGATTGCAGAAAAACTGTGGAAATGAATTAGACACGAGTGAAACAAACAATATAACTCACTAGAAAGTGTCTTATTGTGCTGTTGAGTGTCAGAATAGGAATGCCAAAAAAAGATCATTTTTATAGTATACAGTCGTCGAAGACACCATTTGAAGATAAACGTAGGTGTTTATGGTTGCAATAAGCCCTTAAACGGACAGACTGGAGTGATGAAATAATTTGGAAATCTTTTAATAATTAGAACAGAAAATAATTAGAGAAGATGTCTGTTCTCTCTATGTATTTCTTATAGCGTTTTTATCACGTTGCAATTTTAATTTATTTAGAAGAAATAAAGATTTGAATGAGTTCATAATATCAATAATATCACCATTTATTAAATCTTTAATAATTTTTTATTAATTCTTTTTTAACCTTTATATATGTGAAATTTTCCTGTGAAACGTGAACCTTTCATGTGCTCTTGCAAAACCTTCATGTGCAGAATTTTTTTTCTATTTAGTTTTGCATGCTCACGTAAAACTTTCACGTGCACACATGATAGATTCACGTGCGCACGCGATAGTTTCACGTGCACACGCGAAAGTTTCATGTGAGCATGCAAAACTATTTTTTAAAAAATTCTGCACATGAAAGTTTCACGTGAGCACATGAAACTAAACTTTAGATTTTTTTACACCAGTGTCACCCTAGGGGCTCGGTAATAACAGGAAAATAATGAAATATTTAATAAATGATATTATATAGAATACATGATAGTATTGCTCTTATATGTACTTTAGCTATTCATATTGTAAAAATAATTGATTTACCAAATAAAGAACAATACATATACATTACATGCACACATACTGTATCAGTAGCCAAGCCATTTAAACTTTTAATTTATCTAAAAAATAAATGTAACGTGGTGAAAACACTATAAGAAACTTTACACTTAAGAGAAACATAGGGGAATCAGACTTCAACAGAACACCGGATCCATAAAAATCACAGTTTAAGACTAAAACACTTCACCGCTATTGCAGAGCTGTCACTTTCTGACACCAGTTGGGCTCCTCCCACAAAAAACATCATCTCTGTTTGCAAACACACAAAAGGTCTATTGGTGCCGGTTTATTTTAGATAATATAATTTAATAATATATTTTGTCATAGAAGGTAATCGATGAATTTCTTGTTATTAAGACGTCATCTTGGATTTCACGGCAGTCTGTTTTCCTTCCATTGCGGGCAGACACGTTCATTCAACCAACATGAACTATTAGTTAGTATGCACTAGTGGATCTGTTTTCCTTTTTGTTTTCGATTAAGATAAGTGCATGTTTTATAAAACAGATTAGATCATGTCCTGGATGCTGATTGGCCAATAGCTGCATAAAACAATATATAGTGGGAAAAAAAATTCTGTATTGCGATTTTCTGGTGGATGGGTGGCAACAGAGATGCTTTTCAACACATATTTTTCCTCAAAACATTTGGTTGCTAAATTATACATTAAAATCACTGTATTTTACGATTGCAAATATGCAACCTGTGTGCTGTGTTGAAGGAATATTCCCCAACATGTTTCTCACATCATTTAATTGATGACTTTCATGGTGTGTGAAATAGCAACTGTTTTTTAATTCAGTAAACGAGTGTTTGATGTCATGGTTTGTGTTTGCAATTAAGTATTTGCACTTGGAGTAATGGCTCAGAAACCCCAGACTGTTAGTGAGGTATTCCTGTAAACGTCAAGGATGAAAGAATAGAAGGATTCATGATGTCGGCAAATCAGTGTTTCTAATGGTGTATTAACATTCAGCTCCCCCACATACGCAACATACATCTAGAAGCTCCGCCTGTAATTTCTTCAATGCTCAGTACATTGCTCTGATACTGACACGTACAAAAAGAACAAGGTTGCAATTACCGTGAGATCAATTGTCATGCATATGTTCTTTCACGGAGCATGCGGCACGCGCGCGCAATCTCCACAAACAAACCCTTTACCCACTCCCTCGCCCCGCTTGTTTTCCTGGCCTTTTTGTTTGTGGGAGAAGATAAATATCCTCATAACAGAAAGGACCCTGCTCTTGATGCATTTTCAACAGTCCAATGCTTCAATTACAAGTATTTACTTACAAGTCTGAATTTATTTTCTGCCCGCAGCCGGTCCGATTTGGGTAAATGAAAAGGTCCCCGGCACCGTTGTGCGAGCCATATTTTAATACGCTGCTGCCAGTGTCAATTACCCCAACTTTTTACATGCAAATACCTTAATAAATCAGGGTCCTGCATGGGCGCTTTCACATCACCTCCCACAATTTATATACAACGACGCATATGTAAGACTATGGGAGAGTGTTGCCATGGAGATTGAAAGACTTCATATCAGTCATTTTCAGGATAATTTGAAGGGATTCTTATAGGTAATACACTATAATTTATGATGGATCCAGATAAATGAGGTGGATAAATGAGCTAACTGCTTTTATTGAGCACAGCCAAATTCGTGATGATTGACTGGAGATGGATGTTACTGTAGGACACTGTTGGGCGAGCGGTCCCCAACTGCTGTTATGAGCCAACAGAGCCGATGTTTCAATCTGTCAATAGTCTTAAGGCATCTCGCTGTAGAGTTCATCTTCCTCAGTGTCCTTGTACGCTAATCTATTTTACACTTAAAGTACAACGCTTATTACCCCTCAGTCTCCTCTTTACCTCACAGCGAGCGACGGTTTATTTGCCGGCCTGAGATTAATTGGGCAATCATTCGTTTTTGGACCACTTCTTTTAATTGTATGAGTCAATTTCACTGAGACAAATGGGAAGACATGGAAAGAGTGCAAGGAAGGAGGTTTAAATCGGAAAAAGAGCGCTTGCGAAATCAAGAATGTTAAATATTGAAGTAGATGCCGGAGGGCTAATGGGATTAACAATGCAAGAAAACAGCCCTGTGTGTGATGGAGACGCACTGCTCGACCCCACCTTCCAGACCCATTCAAAGAGCCTCATTATGGAGAAAATTGGCTTTGGGGGATATTCAGTAAAAGAGAGGGGGTTGTAGTGTGCCTTTTCAAGGTCGGTTACTGTAATATGACCATATGTATATGCTTTGTCTTTCTCTAAGGTTTATAGCTCTCTTTCCCTAACTTAACGTAGACTGAATATGGAGTGGCTATTAACATTGACCACCACTTGATGTAAGCCCTTATTTCTCTTTTTCATTTTACTCATTTTACATCTCTCTCGCTCTTACTCGCTCACTTTTGAGTATTTCCCCAGTTCTTCTCAATTAGCTGAAATGATTGCTGTATGTCATTCAGAATATGAGCTACATCTTGACTTTAACTCATTTAGCAGTCCACTCTCCATTAATGAAATCCAACAGCGGTTTAAATAATTTATATTTCATTCTCATGTTTTATGTACCAGGTTCCATTTGATGAATTATGCTTTTTTACCACAACTGTCTCAATTTTGTATGTGCTTGGCCTTTTAAAGATCAACTATTTTATGAAACGATACTTAGTGTTAGCTTTTTCGCAAATGTTTGAATTAGCCGTCAGTGCTCCTTAAGGATCGACTTAAATCCTATCGTTTAGATACTAAGATGATATAATCTATATATATATATATGAAGAGTTTGGTTCTAAATAGCAATAAATCCATTTTGACTAATTTTGGGAAAAACTTGTTTTCTATACCAAGAAAGTGACAAGATGAAAACCACTATTTTCTATTACAAACTTTCACATAGCATCTTTAGGTTATAAAAACATAAAAAATTCAAATCCATAACTTGATTTTCAAAGATTTATTATAAAAAACAATTTTTGTTTCCACTAAATGCAAGTTTTTTTTTCAAAATGCTATGAATCAATATATAAATGTGCATTCATCTTTGCCATGTTATATTCATTTAGTTGACAAGTGGTATACACTGATAAAAAAAGAAACATTAATGGCATTAAAGGAATATTCCATTTTCTTAAAAGAAAAATCCAGATAATTTACTCACCACCATGTCATCCAAAATGTTGATGTCTTTCTTTGTTCAGTCGAGAAGAATTTATGTTTTTTGAGGAAAACATTGCAGGATTTTTCTCATTTTAATGGACTTTAATAGAGCCCAACATTTAATACTTAACTCAACACTTAACAGTTTTTTTCAACGGAGTTTCAAAGGACTATAAACGATCCCAAACGAGGCATAAGGGTCTTATCTACCGAAACGATTGTCATTTTTGACAAGAAAAATAAAAAATATGCTCTTTTAAACCACAACTTTTCGTCAACATTTTGGATGACATGGTGGTGAATAAATTATCTGGATTTTTCTTTTAAGAAAATGGAATATTCCTTAATCAAAACACTTACTTTGTCATATTAAGAACACTGTCATTGCTGCTGTTATACTTGACGTCGTCGCATCACTTTTTTTAAAGCGATCAGCTTTAAAATGTTTTGGTCCTGCTCGATTTTTGTTGACTTTGATTAAATAATGTAAAGTTTTACAAAAGATCCCCTGGGGTCAATGTGTTGGCATGACACAAGCTTGATGCTGTTGGGAGAACAAGCACCCATCTCCCGAGTGCCTCTCACATAAATTATTAGATGTTGATGGCTTACGTTTCTTTCCCGTCACAGAAAACCACCACAGGTTTATCAGTGCCATTAAAGTGTTATTATGTTTTTGTTTGTTGTTGATCACAAAGTACAAAATGAGGAAAACTAGGATTCTGTGTACTCAACACGCCGCCATTGTTTGTTTACACTGTGTGGAATGGTGCGCTGTGATTTGTTGAGCGGATGTATTGCATTCTGCAGAAAAGGAGGAGTGGCGTTTATTGCGTTTTGGGAAAAAAGGGAGAAAAGATGACAGAATAACACGGCGGATATTGGATTTTGTGTAAAATTAAGATTTTACTTTTAAATACTGACCTGATATTATATTTTGGAAGTAACTCATTAAAAAAACTCTTCATATATATCATCTATATATATAGTGCATATTCATCAACCATTTTTGGACATTTTTTCGAACAGTGAACAATGTATAAGTCGTCTTATAAATATGTCAGTACATGTGTTCCCTGGGAATCAAACCTTTTGCACTGCTAACGCATGGTATAAATCACATCAGTTGCACAAATAATAGTCTGAATCAAATGGTTAACCATAGGGCAACATGCACTGCACTGTGCATAAATATTCTTCCTAAGAGATGACAGGCAATAAATCCTGCATGTGGATGACGTGAAAGCATGAAGAAACTCTACCAGCACATCTCCAGGTTGACTTTAGGTCAAACCACTTTGCTGGCTGATTATCAGATTTTCCTCCAGCATTATGCACATATGCATTTACACAGATACACATACTTCGTTAATCTCTCAAATGAACATTAATTCTTACAGATTAGAGTATGGACACTTTTATAATGCTAAAACAAAATGAAATTTGCCAATATAGAAACACAGCTCACATCATCATCTTTTGACTTTACATTGCACATGAAGAGCTCAGATGCAAAAGCCACTAAACACCACCCCTGTCAAAAATGAGATGATGATATTAACTGAATGCTTACGGCATGTATTATACGTTCATCAAATACCTTAACTAAAATCCACTTTATTCCGGCCTCAGGCAATTCAGAAATACCTGTTTGTTGGCAGAATCGGTTAAATGCCACAACAGTTTTTTAGCAAAGTCCTCTAAGTGCACAAAAGAGCTGGATGAACGACGGCATGCATATGTCACAGTGCAATAGTTTTATTTACCTGGCAGGAGGTTTACTAGGATATTGACCGAATTCTTGAGCCATTTTAAATGTTTTTAGAAACCTTTTAGAATACACGTACTTAGAGGGTTTTGCAGCGAAACACAGTCACATTTGTTAAAAACCAATGAAATAACTAAAGTGACATTTGTATAAGGCATTTCAACAACTGACTAATAACCATTTCATTGCCATAAAAGTAAAATTACTGAACCTAAACATAAGAAATAAAAAAATGCTAATTTACAATAAAACATGTCAGACGCACTTAGAGGGCCTTGAATGAACCATTTTGTGTGTTGTGTTAAAGATGCTCAGTAGTGGCGTTTGGGTCAGAGACACACGCTCCTGCATGAGAGGACGTAAACTGTATTCTAGACAGATGGGCTTCTCAGGAGTGAAGGTAAATCCTGTTTGACTGGCTGTGTGCTGAACAGAGGGAAGCTTAAGAAATCAATTCAGACCCATTAATCTTCTCTTTTCTGCCGTTGTCATCTGTGGCTCATGTCTGGCCTGTTTTGTTTAATGCAGGAACAGACATGGCACACATTACAATTCTTTATTTTTCGATTTTTGCACCAGTTTTGTGAAGCGTGGCAGAGCAAAATTGATTTATTTTTGGACAATAAACGCGGGTGTTTATAAGGAAGTGCGCCAGTGTCATTTCAAATTGGTAACAATGTATTCATCTACCCATGTGCCTGCATGTTGTTGTTACTGAAAGTGCATTAGTTTAACTTAAATTTGTATCCTCCGCAAGACCATGGCGTGTTTGCAGCAAAACCGAAGAGACAAAATAGAGAAGTAAGATTGACAACTGCACAACCAAATGAATCAAAATGTTGTCATTTTCATTCCAAGTGCTCTGACAGTTTGTGTAGTTTGCTATTCAGGTCAAGCAAGCACAGACTAATTGGTTATTATTTTGAGCATGACATGTTGATATTCAAAACTTCTCAAAAGTTGTAGTCCTACCTTTAGCTTGTAGACTGGTTTCACACATAAATTCATTTTTATGGAGCAAACAGACGGTGTGTCTCCTTTCAAAGAGATCTACGCAAAAACCAACAAATACTGTGGGTATTGGAAACAAGAGATCCTCATATTGCACCAAATGTTTTTTCTTTTTCTCTTTTAAGTGAGTGACAGTTTAGCAAATCCACAGTGTGAGATACCATAGTTCAATAGTTAAAGCATCACATTAGCTAAGCTAAAAGATCATGGGTTTGATCTGAGGGATCAACACATACTCATGAAAGCATTTACCAAGTATACGAAACGTAATAAATTTAAATGCAATGTTAAAAAAAACAGTAAATGGCCACAGGTTGTCTTTGGTGTAAATGCAACTGATGTGTTTATTTGATGACTTAACTATTTATGGACATGCATTTAATATTAAGTTCCAGCTTTTCCCAAATGGCTGATGTGCAGAATCGCCATGGATAAGATATTCAGAATTCCTTTAGTGTACGTACGCTTAGATCACAGTATGAGCAGCATTTCGCGAGGTCCATTGAGTCCAAGCCAGTCTGCCAAATGAGGTCAGGCTCTGCTGGAAGAGCCCTCGAAGCACAAGCTGTTGCTGCGATGAGGTGAGCGGACAGAGCGTGGAGCTGAAGAACCTTCTAGCGCTTCCTTTCCATCTGGAACCTGGGGTTGTCAGGGGAATATTAGGCCAAAGGTCTCCGTCGGTCCTCAAAGCTCATGCCGCGCCTCCCTCCCAGTAAAGCCTCACATGCACGGGGAGAATGGAGACTGAAATGAGGTTTCTAATTGACCACAAAGAGCAAGAGCTGGGAAGTTAGTTGAGAAGAAGTTTATTTGTAGCACAGGGTTCAAGGAGGAAATATATGAAATTATACATGGGAAAGGTAAAATACAGGAGTGTCCGAAAGTGATGCCTGGAGGGCAGTATTTGCTTTTAATGCCTTTTCAGGTTAGAATTAAAGGTCACCTTTTTTCTGTGTTTTTGAAGCTTTGATTGTGTTTACATTGTGCAATATAACATGTGTTCATGTTTCACGTGTGAAAAAACGCAGTATTTTTCCACACAATTTACTTATCTGTATAGCGCTGTTTTTACTGTCCTAAAATGTCTGATGTCTTCCTTGTTCTATGAAGTCCCTCCTTCAGAAATACGTATCGAGTTCTGATTGTGTAGTTTGTTAAGTGTGTTGTGATTCGACAGCAGTTTAGCTTAGCCTGAGCCGTTTGAGCTTGGCTGGCGACTGACGTATTCCTGTGGGCGGAGTTTAGTCAAACACTTTTATATTGATGTCATTCAAACAGGAAGTAGAGGGCTGTAGTCCAAACCGGCCGTTCGCTGTAGGCGTTGAAAGGGGAATTCTGGGGAATATATCGCCTGCCAGTGAACTTTGAGCTTTATCATTTTACAGGTATTATTTATGCTATTATAGCAACATTACACATTAACTAGGGTTTAAAAAATGGGATCAGGAAGAACGTGACCTTAATTTAGAGGTGTATGGCACAAAATGGATTCTAAACTTTTTATTCATTTATTAGTTAAAATATTTTGGCAAGAAGGCAAACCACAGCATATTAGGGAATCAGGTTTTTGTTTGAATGCATGCAAAAGGGTAAAGCTCAGGTTATAGACGGTTTCAGGCATTCAAGCATACACTGTACAAAATTATGTCAAATCAACATACATTTTTATATTACTTTAACTTAACAAATAAAGTTAAACAGTTGTAAGTTATGTCAACTTACAACCCAATCTCAAGGCAAGTCGTGGTATAGTCACAAAATATTTGACTCATTTATTCGCGTTAATGGACACGATTTTCTGCTTTTTCATTTCATTGAGCACAAATGACATTTTCGTGTCATTTTATGTATTGTTTTCTAATTTTATTTTATTCAACTTTTTACCATTGTCGCTTGGGGTTGGTGTAAGAATGACTTTCTGTTACATTTCAGACATCCTAACCCAAACCCCAAATCTAACCCCAACCCCAATCAACAATGATTTAAAAATAGGAAAAAAAACAATACATAAAAAGACACAAAAAAGAAAGTGAACTAGGGACATGAAAAACTATTTATAGAAATTTTTGCTGAGTAACACAACAAAGACATTTGCGCCCAATGACACAAAAGCTGAAAATCGTGTCTATGAACACAGATTATTTTGTGACTTTTCCACGACTTTCCTTAAGGTAGGGTTGCAACTTATCAAACCTTAAAATAGTAGGTTGAATTGATCTGCAAAACCAAGTTGTTTTAACTTTATGTTGCATTTTTTTACAGTGTGTTTTTAATATTTGTTGATCATTGTACAGGGCTGTCTTTAAAACTGTGCACTTGTGATTTCTATTTTTTTGCCAAGGTTCCTTTAACTTTTTTATCAAAGCTGAGCTTCAGTTTATACTTCAAACACACCAGGGCAAAATTTGAATGCACCTTTAATAAAATATTTATATGAAATATTTAAAAATGATCTGCGTTTTACCGTGATTTACTCAGTGGAGGCCGGTGACTCCTTTTTTCGAGGGTGCACGATGCGAAGTTTGTCACAACATGTATGTAGCCCATCATGTGTGTGGTAAATCATTTCAAAATAGGTGTTCTACGCTTCGAGTGATCCTATGTGCATCACGTGTCTTGTCAAAATAAGTGCCTGCTGCAGACGTGTCTAAAGGGTTTATAATAAAAGAGACGCTCGCGTTTGCCAGATACTCGCATTATTTCATGTGTAATCAGAGTTTACTGTTAAGGGAGTGTCTTGCGTGTATTTTGTAAACGTGAGCGTCTCTTTTATCATAAACGGTTTTGACACGTGTGCAGCAGGCATTTATTTTGACAAAACACGTGATGCACATGGTTCACATGACGCAACAAACACATATTTTGAAAACACGAGCAACACAAATGACATTCCGAACACAATTTGTGCCCCTCGGATGAGCAGTCACAAGCTGGCACTGGATTTAATGCACTTTAGGACAGTATAAACAGTAGTCAAAGATTAACTGTGAGATTAGTACAGGCTAGGTTGTGTTTTACCCAAACAAATAGTAGTTGATATTTTATATTTATAATATTTTGATATTTATTGTATTTGATGTTATTTGACAGTGATTAGGGTTTTCTGTATCTGGAACTTATTTATTTTTATTTAATTGTGTCTTTGCTGGTGTAATAGTGTTAGCCATCAAAGTTGGTTTCATGCTACTTAGAATATGATTGAGTATAATGTAGATAATATTTTAAATTGTACTACAAAGAAAATATTTTTAATCCTTTTATTTTACTGTGTAATTGTTTAGTTGCATCATTTTCTTTTCTTAATGTGTTTTCCTCTCGCATACTTGTTCTGTTATTTGGAGTTTGTGTTCAATTCATATATTCATAATTCATTAAACAACTGGAATTGGTTTTGAGCGAGATGATTTAATTAATCACGTAGCGCGTATAATAAATCGGCATCGCATGATGCATTTGTATGTTTGTGAAACTGAGTGGGTTTGCTGGGTTATACTCTGTGGACCAGAAGCACCAAACCAATACATTAATAAACGTCTTACTTGTCCGAGTCCTCCGCCAATTAGATATTTCTTAGATTTCCGCTGATGTATTTTCCATTAGTGAGACAGTGACTTATTGCCCTCACGTGTTTATGGGCTCAGATTAACAGGGCACAGTTTTATTTCTTCATCTGATAGCTTCACGTGTCTCCGTATTGAAAAAGAGGATTGAATTTTCATGCTACATTAGACACCAGTCAAAATGAAGACGCTAGTGTTTCATTGCACGAGTCTCTGGGGAAGAACTACAGGCCTCGGTGTATGAAGAAACAGAGATGGGACCTGTGTTCTTCCTGTTGATTTAACTGTACAGAACCACTTACTCCCATTTACTTCTCCTCTCATTCCAGTCAGAGCGTCTCTGAATTAATTTGCTTGTCTCGGGTATAAAGATAAAGAGGAAAATACACTTTCACGAAGAAGAAATATTGATGGAAATTCCTAAAGCCATCAACATTCATTTTCCTTAGAGATCCGAGAGGAAATGAAAATGCAGCATTATTTATTTATGGCAAACAAAGATCAGCTAAAGATGAGATGATGTTCTGTTAGATGAAATGCTGCTTGACAGAAAGCACAAACATCACTATAATCCTTTAAGAAACAGAAGTGACAGCGAACTACAATTCCTGAAAATACAGATGTCTTTTTAGTTGACCTAAAACAGATCTTCAATATCTGTCATTTCTGTCACACCATAAGATTTTGATGTTGATAGGTTTGGTGTGTGCTGTTTTTGTGTCTGTGTGAATTTGCTAGCTCATTGCATTTGGGGTCAGTCTGTCCGTTTAACCTCTGTCTGTGGTCGATACAGCCGGGTAAGCTTACACAACCCCTGACCACATAATTGACCTCTTAGGTCACCTTCTTTGACCTGATCTGTTGCACAGATTCTTGCGTGTTAGCATGCAGATTTCTGAATAGCATCATTTTAATGCTTCATTTAATGAAACTACTTATTTAGCTAATCTGAAATACTTCATTTAAAAAAAAATACTATATGAATAATTTCTTGTGAACACAATTTATGGTTCCTTCTCTTCATTTAACTCAGACCTTACCTCAGGGATAGTACATAGCTCAACTGGTAGAGCATTGTGTTAACTGTGCAAAAGATCATAGGTTCGATTCCTGGGAACACACATACTGATGAAATGCATGCGTTGTACATTAAAAAGATTCTAATATGAACAGTACCATTTAGGTACTGAAATGAGGTACAGTACCAATATGCATCATTGGTTAGTTGTTTATTTACTTATTTATTCTTAAAATAATTTTTATAACTCTTTCCCCGCCAGCATTTTTTATGATTTTTTACAAAAGTTTAATGCCTTTCAGAAAATATTCTTCTTTAAATATATAAACATTTGTTCTCTTTTTATCACTTCTCAAATATTGGTAGGTTTCTTAAAAAATACAAAATTTTGAGCAAAAAGCTGAGATAATTGCATTTTTGTAAAGGACTTTTGTTAGAGACCAGATTTAGAGCGATGATCAAAACATACACATTTTTTTTACTGTTAGACCTTAGTGGATGCTTCTGGGTTTTATGAGTTGGGAAGAGTGCCACCTGGTATAATAATAATAGCAGAAATATGGATTGCCGTAAAAACTCGTGGCATTTTCTCTTAATTGCAAGTAAACTCGTCAATGGCGGGGAAAGCGTTAATACCATTAGAGCATCCATGGCTATATTCATGGCGAGAACTGGTTAATGCATACACAAGGTGATCCACACAAGTTAATCCATACACACATTGTGGGAGGGGCAATCTCTTGGCATCTATAAAGCCCTTATCACACAGACATTAAGGCAAATACACAGCATATGCGTCCGGGATTCATCCGGGATTGTTAGATTTTTGGTATGTGCAGGCATTTTTGTTTATTACAGTATAAGCTCATATGAGCAAAAGTGATTGTACGTTTTGCTGTAAGTCACTTTGGATAAAAGTGTTTGCTAAATGTATGTTTGAAGTCTATAAAGAGAAAGAATCACTTAATGATATTAATGAAAAGGTTACACTTTAATTTTTTGTCTGGACGCCAACTGTAAAATACTGGCAGCACAGGTGCCAGCAATCCACTGTAATCTTACACAGTTAATACCATGAAATTACTTTACAGTTTATTGCTGTAAGCTTGAAATACAGTATATTTCGGCATTTTTTTTTATTTACAGAAAAATATTGGCAGCATAAGTGCCAGCAATCCACTGTAATTTTACTCAATTTATGGCGTACAATTACTTTACAGTTTATTGCTGTAAGCATAAAATACCGTATATTTCTGAATTTTTTTTAAATTACAGTAAAATACTGGAAGCATAAGTGCCAGCAATCCACGGTTATTTTTTACGATTCATACCGTAAATTACTTTACAGTTTATTGCTGTAAGCATAAAATACAGTGTATTTCTGCATTAAAAAATTACAGTAAAATACTGGCAGCACAGGTGCCAGCAATTCACTGTAATCTTACACAATTAATAGCATGAAATTACTTTACAGTTTATTGCTGTAAACATGAAATAAAGTATATTTCTGCATTTGTTTAATTTTACAGTAAAACATTGGCAGCATAAGTGCCAGCAATCCACTGTTATTTTTTACGATTCATACCGTAAATTACTTTACAGTTTATTGCTTTAAACATGAAATACAGTGTATTTCAGCATTTTTTTATTTACAGTAAAATACTGGCAGCACAGATGCCAGCAATCCACTGTAATCTTACACAGTTAATACCATGAAATTACTTTACAGTTTATTGCTGTAAGCATGAAATACAGTATATTTCTGCATTAGTTTAATTTTACAGTAAAATACTGGCAGCATAAGTGCCAGCAATCCACTGTTATTTTTTACGATTCATATCGTAAATTACTTTACAGTTTATTGCTGTAAACATGAAATACAGTGTATTTCAGCATTTTTTTATTTACAGTAAAATACTGGCAGCACAGGTGCCAGCAATACACTGTAATCTTATACAGTTAATACCATGAAATTACTTTACAGTTTATTACTGTAAACATGAAATACAGTATATTTCTGCATTTTTTTAATTTACAGAAAAATACTGGCAGCATAAGTGCCAGCAATCCACTGAAATTTTACACAATTCATAGCGTAAAATTACTTTACAGTTTATTGCTGTAAGCATAAAATACAGTATATTTCTGCATGTTTTTAAATTTACAGTAAAATACTGGCAGCATAAGTGCCAGCAATCCACTGTAATTTTACACAATTCATAGCGTAAAATTACTTTACAGTTTATTGCTGTAAGCATAAAATACAGTATATTTCTGCATTTTTTAAATTTACAGTAAAATACTGGAAGCATAAGTGCCAGCAATCCACTGTTATTTTTTTACGATTCATACCGTAAATGACTTTACAGTTTATTGCTGTAAGCATGAAATACATTATATTTCTGCATTTTTTTATTTACAGTAAAATAATGGCAGCACAGGTGCCAGCAATCCACTGTAATCTTACACAATTAATACCATGAAATTACTTTACAGTTTATTGCTGTAAACATGAAATAAAGTTTATTTCTGCATTTGTTTAAATTTAAGGAAAAATACTGGCAGCATAGGTGCCAGCAATCCACTGTTATTTTTTACAATTCATACAGTAAATTACTTTACATTTTATTGCTGTAAACATGACATACAGTGTTTCTGCATTTGTTTAAATTTACAGTAAAATACTGGCAGCATAAGTGGCAGCAATCCATGGTTATTGTTTTACGATTCATAGCGTAAATTACTTTACAGTTTATTGCTGTAAACATGAAATACAGTATATTTCTGCATTTTCTCAATTTACAGTAAAAATATTGGCAGCACAATTACTATCACTTTACAGCCTATTACTGTACAACTCTATACATAATGGAAAATATAAATCCTACATTTTATTTATGCCTGATTTAACACTTGATACGTGTATAAAGTTTTGCAAAGAAAAGTTGTTGGCTATAAAAGTGATCATATCATAAATCATTTCTCTATCCAACATATATTTAGTATGGTCAGGATTGATACATTTATATATTGCTGTTAAATTGTGTTTGTTCTGCAGGGATCTGATTGCTCCTAATATATAGCACACACAGATTTCTGGGTCAGAAATGCTTGCCAGGTGGAAACAGAGCAAGTGCATCTGACCTCTACAACCTTCCATACTTCTTTAAATGACATCGTGCTAATCTAGGTCAGAAATCCCAACTCCATCCACCCCCCAGGTGAGGGTTCAGGGTGATCTGTAGTTCACGGTCTAAGTGTCCATTGTAGAAAGCCCCCTGTGGCTGGTGATATCACAAAGGTCGATAGGTCATCGGAGCTTCAGTTGTAAAAGCCTAAAGCATTCTGCACGAGGCCGGGGGGTTCAAAGGTTAGTGAATCTGCAACCTAGAGAATCAACCTGGTTATTGGGAAGTCAGAAATAGATACACGCTGTGTGCAGGTGCATGCGCTATAGATGTTGCCTTTGATAATCTGTGTCAGATAGATCCTGCGATTTCAGAAACACTGAGAAGTCATCAGCAGTGCGGATGTTTTTCATTGACACTGAGCGCTTATGGTCATACAGTAAACCAAAGTTGATACATTATCAAACAAAATGAAGAATGATATGACAACCATCATTAGGAATTAACTCACTTGATGTGAAGCTATTGTGATGTGCTGTAGGCAACACTAATGCTACCTCGCTGAAAAGTTGTCTTTATCATTCACTCGCTGGGGTTTTTGTGTGCGTGTCAAAGTAGCATTAATGTAACATCTGTCTCGATGCGTGCGTTCCTTGAGGGCTCCGAAAGGCATTTACGGCGTGCGACCAACCAGCGGTTACATTTGGCATGTTAGTTTCACAAGCATGCGATGTAGTCATTACTTAGACTTATGTTCTTGCTCGTCAAAGATTTGCAGCGCTCCCTGCGAATTGCTACACTTTATGGCAGAAGGGATAGACTGGGTTTATTAGGGTAGCGGGTGTCAGAAATGCACGAAGATGAAATTGCATACGTTTTTGCCATTTTTTTCTCAAGTCAATTTGTTGCTTTTGTCAATCCCACTGGAGCTTTGAATGTGTCACATCAGCTGTAATTGCTCCGGACGCAGAAAATCCCCCTGCGGCTGCAACACAAATGCACCCTCGTGATTCTCTCTCTCTCTTTCTTATACCGGGTCCCAGCTGCTGCCACTCTCGATAAAAGCCCGAGAAACCGCCTGCTTGGCTGTCCGGACCAGCGGACGCCATCTTGGCTCTGGTTTTGACAGGTTACAAGTTTTACATAACAAGGCATACGCAGCAGGCTCCTGGTTGTCGCAGCTGATGCAGTGAGATAAGAGGTAATGAGAGATGCCCTCACTGGATCACATGCTGGTTCTAAAGAGTTCCTGTGCTGGAGACAAAGATGCTACATTGGGGTCTGCAGGAAGGTAACACAGGTAGTGAAAGTTCACGTCAGTCTGCAGGAGCCCATGTCTCCAGCAGAAGGCCTTTCTGCGCTTTTTAATTAAACGTAGAGGAAATTTATAAAAGCTGTGTGCCGGATGTCCTTAGCAAATCCCAGTAAGGTCATTGCTTGCGGTGTCTAAAACCGGAGACTTAATTTGAGAATATCAGTGATTTGGCTTTTATTAAATTATGTTATGCCATACACTTCTGCCTTTTTTAATTAAACTTAGGCTAAGATCAAACAGCTACTATCATTTAATCTCAGTGGCCAGCCATTGTGTAATGTGACTTTCTGTTGTGCCATATAAAAGTGCACCTTTTGGAGTTTTTGGCTCATTTGGCTTGCTCACTGGGGCTTTATATTTTATATGATATATTTCTGTAATGTTACTGTCAGTGAATGTGTTCAACTAGAATCTTACGGTATTGTTTGTTGTTGAAAAATGTAGATAGATGGATGATAGATGCAGGCAGAAAGACAATATATAGACCGACAGACACGCATGGAAGGATGTATGGATGGACGTAGATAGACAGAAAGACAGACAGACAGATAGATACAGTTGGTTGGATGGATGGCAGGCAGGCATGTAGACTGACGAATACAGGTCATATCACAGACAAACAAACAGACAGAAGGTTACAGTTGAATGGATGAATAAATGGATGTATGGATATATAGACAGACAGACAGACAAATACAGATCATATCACAAAGAGACAGACAGAAAGATATGAATGGTTGGATATATGGACAGACAGACAGGCAAATATAGATCATTTCACAGAGAGACAGACGGAAATATATGAATGGATGGATATGCGGACGGACAGACAGACATGTACAGATAAAGATCTTTGAACATTATTATTAAGATAAGGTACAGATGGATGGATGGATGGACAGACAGACAGAAAGATACAGATGGATGATAGCAGGCAGACAGACAGACAAATACAAATCAAATCACAGACAGGCAGAAATAAAAATTGAAAAAGAAAGAAAGAAGGATGGCTGGATGGATTTACAAACAAAGAGACAGAGGATCAGACATAGAGACAGACAGACAAATGCAAATCATATCACAGAGAGACAGACAGAAAGATATGAATTGATGGATAAACATTCAGACATATACAGATCATATCTTTGAACATTTATAATTAAGGTATGATACAGATGGATGGGCGAATGGACAGACAGACAAAAAGATACATAGCACAGATAGAAAAGAAAAAAGAAAGAAAGAAACAGAAGGATGGATGGATGGATGGATATAAAGACAGACAAACAGACGGATGGACAGACAGACAAATAAATACAGATCATATCAGAGAGAGACTGACAGAAAGGTTTGAATTGATGGATGGATAGACAGACAGATAGATGAACAGAAAGAAAGAAAGAAAGAAAGAAAGAAAGAAAGAGATAAACAAACAAAAAGACAGACAGACAGATATAGATCATATCTTTGAACATTATTATTAAGGTAAGATACAGATGGATGGATAGACAGACAGACAGACAGATACGGATGGATGATAGCAGGCAGACAGACAAACAGACAAGCAGGTCATATCACAGACAGGCAGAAATAAAAACAAGAAAGAAAGAAAGAAATATACAGAAGGATGAATGGATTTACAGACAAAAAAGACACGAATGGATGGACAGACCGACAGACAGACTATCATCATTAAGGTTCTGGTAACTTTATAACATAATATTTGTCACAATGTCAAACCTGGTTCATAGTTTTGGAAAATCTGAAAGTGTTTTCTGAAAGATAGAGAGTAGGGCTGTGATGATTTATCGTGCAAATGCGCATTTTCTCAATTTAATTTAAATGAAATGCCTCCACATCCAAAAGCCAGGGGGTGCTCTCGTGCAGAATTGCCATTTGTGCCACAGAAGAAGTGCCATTACAAACATTATTCCAGGAAATATTTAAAGGCATATTTATATCGTTGTTCTTCAGATGTTTCAGGTATTTTCATGATAATAATGAATATTTTGAATGATTGTGTTTGACGAGTGTTGCTTTTTTTAAATGCACATTATAGGCGACTCAAACTCATAGTGATTTATAGTGATAAGGACTTCATACTGAGCCATAGTACACGCACAAGCTGTGCATGAAACACAGAATCGGAGCCTTGCGATTCAGAATCGATTTCAGATATTTTTAATGGGGAACGCGATGCATCATTACAGCCCAAAAAGAGAGTCCATGACCATGTAACAAAAGATCTAAAGATGGCTCCTGTTGCCCAGAATTAAGAAGAGGATGTACAGTATCGGCTAGAGGTGTGATATGATTTATAGCCATTGTGGAGGTCAAAGGCAAGTCAGCTGTTAGTATTTTGACCAGGTGGTTGAGCACAAAAAAGGCATTCCTCGCTAGTAAGTCTGCATAGTCTACGCAGTCTGAGAGTTTGTTTAAATTAGCAGCCCTCGCTGTATCACAAGGACACTTGTTCTCATACTTGTAGCAGCTCTGTTCCTCTGTGGATGCTCATTCTATATATGCACATAACAATTATAGCAAGTTTTCTCCCAGAGCGTTCCACGGCATGCTATTCTCATAAACTGGAGGTCCGTTCACAAGATTGATAATAAAGGACCGGCTCATTAACAGAGCCTATTAACCATGTCCGTGTGTTCATTCCCCAGAGCAACGTGGGGGCAAACTGAATGGACACCCCATAATATGAAGACTAATTACCTTTTAGGAGGGACTGTATCCCTCCACTGTAGGTCTTGAAGAAGTCGCTGGCTCTACTGAAGTTGCTGATAGACATGATCGTACAGCTGTGTTTTGTATGTGGTTGTGTGCAATGTGGGTTTTCTACCTCCAACGTTCCCTCAGTTCATCAAAAAGGGAAGATTGGGAAGTGAATTTTTGGTGCTTTATGCTCGTACACTGTAAAAAAAGTTGGTTCAATTTTAAAAAAGTAAGTTAAGTTTAAGTTAATTCAACTTAGAAATATTAGTGGTCACAACATTTTACCCAACTTTTTTAAGTCAACTAGATAACAATCAAAATTTTAAGGCAACCAGATAACTTACTTTTTTAAGTTGAACCAACAAGTTGTTTTTTTACAGTGTCTGCTTTAAAATCTTTAGAAAGAAAAGTGACAAAAATTAATGTATTAATGTAAAGTCTGAAAAGGCATTTTCCAGCAAGTACTATAATAGCCATCAATTCACTATAGAGCAGATATAGTCCGGTAATGAGTAACCCACTACTAGCCAAAATAAACTTGAATTTGGTTACATTACATACGAGATACTGTATGATATTCCATCATGTTAAGCAAAGTCAACAGTGATTACAAGTTTTTTTTTATTAAATTGATTTTTGTGCTATGGTTAGACATCCATTAAATTTTTACAGCCCAAATTTTGCCTTATTTTAGCCTAAACCTTGTGGTTGGTTGTTGTGGTTGTGTCTGGACGTCTATTGGACGTCTTTTAGACATCTTTTAAACGCAAAATGACTTGCTGCGTTAAGTATGCCGATAACAATAATTTTAACGCGAGTGAAGGGTGTTTTTAATCACATTATAGAAAACATTTATTAGTAATAGTAGTATGAAGTTTCTTTCATAATAAATAGCAAATAAAATAAATTATATTAACAAACTAATTGTATCTGTTCTGTTTTATCTATTCTGAATGTTGAAGGTTTTAGGACAAACACATCACTTGTTTGATCTTCTACATAGTGTGAATTTTCTGGTGTCTGTTACATCAAGTGAAACCTAAGGGCATTAAGGCCACCCATGTTAACTTATACAGGGTTAAGTCACAAAGGCTTTTTGATGTGTACTTATACATCTGTATTTTCAACCCTTGGCCTCTTGACCTAATGCATACAGATATGGAAACGTTGACAGACGATGCCTGTTCAGAGATTCGAGTAAGGAAGAAAGAGCCGAAAGCTTTTCTTGTATGTAGCTTGCACTGTTTTTATCGCAGCATATGGGCACAAAGCTGTAAAACCTTGGAGCGTGATAAGACAGGTGGTTTTCGCTCTGCTGTTTCTAAGCAGACTTCCTTCAGGGTTGCAATGTTTTCTTTTAGAGAAACATTGAAGAGGTAAAAGAATAGTTATCAATCTCACCGCGTTCCAACAAGTATTATTTTTTCTATGAAACAAAAAAGTCGATGTATTAAAAATCCCCAGCATATGGATATCAAAGATATTAAAGGTGCATTGTGTAACTTTAATAAGGGTCTTTTGACAGAAGTGCAATATCATATAAATAACTATATTATCAGTGGTGTATAAAAAAACTTACAAATAAACTGTATTGTTTTTATTATCTTATAATGAGACATTGTTATCTACACACATCGCGGGTCGCCGTACATTTCGCCCCCATGTTTCTACGGAGGCCTAATCAGACAAACTGCTCTATTCATGAATATTAGTCATGTCACCTTTTATGTCATTCCAGTTGCCTGCCGCCATCTTGAGGACCTACCGAGTACCAGTAGGCTACTGACAAGCATTGGCTAGCTTGCTACGATTTACGGATATCTTATCTTTTACTGTCTATGATTCTTACGGATACGGGAAATGGCTACGAAAGACAACATTTAAAAAACACTACTTTAAAAAAATATCTTTGTAAGGGTGTGATGCCTACTCGATCCCTGATGCGTTCTTCCAGCCGCTGTCCGCTGCTACTGAACTACCACTGTTTTTACAACACTAAGAAGGCGCGACACCACATGAAACTTTGCTTGAAGTATCACCTGGATCTCTACACATGAATGCAAGCACTGAGAAAATTGTTTGTGTACACAGAGTTTACTAAAAAGAAAGGTTTTGAACAACTGACTTTGGCTGTTTTGGTGTCCGCTCGCCATCTTTGCCAGACATAAAGAATCAATCTCCGAATGCGAAAATGAATGAATCTCATATGAGGCTCCTTTTTTAACTAGAAGGTCAGTATTGTTTTTCACTTGCGGCAAACCAACAAATTATCCGTGCATTTATATGCAACTATGCTTTAGGATCTCTCCATCTTTACTCTCCTCCCTCCTTACGTTGCATTCAGATATCGATACATCTTGACTGGTAAGATGGCGGCAAGCGGACACCAAAACAACCAAAGTCAGTTGTTCAAAACCTTCTTTTTAGTAAACTCTGTGTACACAAACAATGTTCTCAATGCTCGCGTTCACGTGTAGAGACACAGGTGATACTTCAAGCAAAGTATTATGTTGTGTCGAGCCTTCTTAGTGTTGTAAAAATAGCAAATTTGATGCTCACAACATATTAAAGGCATAGCTTTTAGTTCTTTTGCGACCACTTCAGGTACTTAAAATGGCGGGAGACAAGTTTGAGATGTGGGTGACGTCAGCTGATATTCCTGAATAGATTACGTCACTATACTTTGTCTCAGATGATGACATATTTGTCTTGTGGCGGCTAATGTAGCTTCACTATACATTTCGAAAGGGAGGGGTGAGCTGTGGAGAGCCATTAGTTTGAATTTTACAATCTCACCACTAGGAGCCGCTAAAAAGCTGCACAGGTGATTGATTAACTCTTTCCCCACTATTGTAGTTAAATCGTCAATTAAAAGAAAACTCTTCCCTGCCAATGCAAAGTTTTTTCGGCAATCAGTATTTCCGCTATTATCCATCTTACCTAACCTGGAAACAATCCCTTAGCTCAAACAGTGAGAACTCTGTGTATGTTTTGATCAATGCTCTGAATCTGATCTCTCTCAAAGATCCTTCACAAAAATGCAATTATCTCAGCTTTTTGCTCAAAATTTGGTATTTTTGAAGAAACCTACCCATATTTTAGAGGTAATAAAAAGAGATCAAATGAAGGTAGGATAAAAGAGTTTTGATATATTGTATGTTTATATTTAAAGAAGAACCTTTTCTGGAAGGAATTAAGCTTTTATAAAAATCATAAAAAATGCTGGTGCTGGCTGGCAACTTAAAAAAAAATGCTGGGCGGGGAAAGAGTTAATTGAACCCAGCCGTTGGGTTTGTCCATATTTTACACAATGCATGTGTTGAAATAACACAGCATTTTTAGGAGGGTAGTAATAAAGAGGATGACATAGCAGAGATTAAAATACACTGATGCACAATTGTTTTCGTTTCTTTGCATGATCATTTATTTTCTGCCACATATGCGCACATGATACTCCTTTTTCTTTGTCCTGTCGAAGTTAAGAGCTATTTTTAATACACAATGCTTTGCTTTGTAAATTTATCAGTTGGACACATAAACGCTGTATGTGAAGCAGAAGCAGGCTATGAGTCTTCCTCATATTCAACGTTCAGGCCTTGTACCGCAGCTGGTATGAGGTTAAATCAGATTTTGATCAATTGTAACTCAGTGGGAGCAGTTGCACAAGCTTGCTCATTTTAAAACCTTCCCTCTTTTCGATGAACTCTCAAATGCTAACAAATGAAAATCGTCTCGAACGGTGTGTCTCCATCCAGACCATCCAGGCATGAGAGCTGACTCGAATAAACATGAAGACCTTTTTAAAATTCTTGGGCTTTCAACCTGGCTAATCTCTTGGATGTGCGCTGTGGGTGGGTTGATGATGAATGGATGTCCCTGGCTGAGGTTTACCACAGCAGTTACACCTGAGCTTTTATCTGTGTTAATGGGGCGTTGAGACTCTTTTAATATTAGTGCAATGAGACACATTTTATCGAGGAGAATCAAAAACACATTTTCTCACATTTCTTTTTACATTACATTTAGATCAGGACTCAATTTCCAACTTACAGTATGATTGCTATTAGAGCAGTAATAGAGCATTGCGTTAGCACCACAAAAGGTCATGGGTCTGAACCCAGGGAGCACACATATGGATAAATAATGAACACGTTGTATTTTAATTTTGTAGACCATTTACATCGTAGACTAATAAAGTTGTAGACCATTACAAAAGCTGATTATTTGCCAACAACTCTCAACATCATGAGGGAGCCCCTCAACACCTCTTCATATGGAGAAGACGTCCTTACCGGAGTCCAGCATCTCTAGAGTTAATGCTTCACACTCTCGTACCGTAGCTGTCATTACCGTACCATACGCTTGGCCACGTGGGTGATAATTAATGCATTTGGGGGTCTTCTCTCTTCACTGACACATTTCAACCGTATTTCCACATTCATTATAGTGTCATTAAGACATTAATTCCTCCTGCTGTGTTAATTTTTCGCTCGTAGTACAACAGGGTCCCATTGCATATCTTCACCGGGCTCCCATTCGACATAGCCCACTGGATTGTACTATTTAAATAAATGACTGGGCTGTTATGTAACCATTGTGCTTAAAATAAACGCGGTCATCGTGTTTTTTCGCCCCATTGCCGCCTGGGTACCTGGGAAATTGGGTACACCGCAGCAGTTAGTCATATGGTGTGAAAGTCAACTTCAGCTAATGTGCGTAGGGGTTTACAAAAATATATACAAAGTGGGTTTCACATGTGTGCGGTATGTTGAGTTAATGCACTTTCATGCATACTGATGGTGTCTTCCTGCACTTACAGTATATATATGGGATGGTATGTGACCTATATGTGCACCAGAGGTATTTCTTTGCGAAGGACATGAGGTTGTGCGTTAAAAGTAGCATTTAAGTAGTCATTTATCACCACTTATACATTTAGCGGCGCTAGGCCTACTGTTGATGTAATAGAGTGAATTTGTTCGTCCTCCTACTGTGATAAATAGCTTTTAAGAATTGGAAAGTGTGCACAATGACACCAGGGCGCAGAGTCTACATACCCCACGCTGCTCCTAAAACCACCTCAACATTACGGATGTCAGGGTTCCTGGGTAGAATCCGTCTTGTCTCTAAAATCTATCTTCTTTGTCAAAGTGGTGTCATACGATGAACTTGGTGTGGAAGTTGGGTATAGAAATGTAGTCTTTTGCGATGCATTTTTAGGCAAGCATTTAGGACAGACTTGGGCCTCTAAGGCCACCTACACTGTAAAAAATGTGCAGCATTTTGTCAAATCACACCGTAACAAATTTTTATGTTACTTTAAAGGTACAATTTGTAAGATATTTACAGTAAAATATCCAAAAACCACTAGGCCAGTGTTATATATTTTATCCAGCTCATTAATAACAATATCTCGAATGTTTTCAACTACAGTACTTCAGAAAATTGCCATTCTAAACGGTAACACAGGGCAGTGCAGTCAACTGTCAATGATGTTAATATCCACGTTACCCTTTTTTACCGCCTTTTATCACATAAAAAACACATGACAACAGTGTTGTGGACAAATGCGGAAGTATGCGTCTGTCGGGCTACTGCTTGTTTATGGCAAGTTTGTTGATCTAAACACTTAATTGTGTGCTGTATTAACACACCATCGAATTGGACTAATACTGTTACTGTACATCTATGACTAACAATTTCAATTTGAACATTACAAGAAACCTTACATAATGAAATAAATTTTTAAAACGTGATTACTTTACCTCATGTGTTAACATGATTTCTTGTTCTCATCTGAGTTAAAGACAACAACTCCCATAATTCCACGCTGCTTCAGAGCGTCATTAATCTACATCAGTGTTATTCTTTTGATCGTGCACTCTCTAGCAGCAGATTTTATAAATTGTATCTTTAACTTAACTTATACATTCAAGTTGAAATTGTTTAAAGGATGACTCAATTTTCTTTAAAAAAATCCAGATAATTTACTCAACCCCATGTTGAATATATGTACTTTTAACTCTTTCACCGCCATTGACGAGATATCTTGTCAATTAAGAGAAAACGCTTCCCCGCCAGTGACGAGATTTTCCGTCTTTCCGCAATACCGCTATTATCCACTACTTTTTAAACCCGTAAGTATTGCCCTTTGGTAAGCGGCTGCATGTCCGTGTCTGTTTTAAAGATCGCTCTGAATTGGATCTCTATGAAAAGTCCGTCACAAAAATTGAATTATCTCTGCTTTTTGCTCAAAATGTGGTGTTTTTGCAGAAACCTACCCATATTCAAAAGCTGATTACAAAAGAACTACTGAAGGTAGGATGAAACGTTTTTTTTTTTTTTGAAAGCAGAGGGTCTGTTCTTTCATTTGGTATATTGTATGTTTATATATTTAAAGAAGAACATTTTCTGGAAGGCATTAAACTTTGGTGAAAATCATGAAAAACGCCGGCGCTGGCTGGCAACTTTTTTAAAAAACGCTGGCGGTGAAAGAGTTAAAAATATTTTGGGAAAATGTTTAGATATTTTTCAAAAACTCAACAATACACCGTGGGGAAATTCACTACCCTTTCGTGTTATTTCGGATGATAACATCCAATAAATTAAAGTGCTGTATCAGATAAATATTTTTCACATTTTTTGCACAAATCTGTTAATCAACCTCAGTCCTGATCAAAACTACTAAATGATTACAAAAATTCCAGGATTTTAACTCTTTAATTGATCATACAGTAAATGATGTCACTGATTTGGGGAAAAACACACAAAATGACTGATTTTCAATATAAAAAGTGATTGTGGTTACCTTTTATCACAGTCTTGGGCATGTCAAAGATTGGCTTTGATGCATTGTTAGATTTTGTGGAGCATTAGATTTAATTTTTTTAATTCAGAAGTTTTCTGTTATGTATGTACGTTTTTTTCTGGCATGTACGGAGTTTTACTTATTGAGTATTCATGTGCAAATACTGATGCAGTAAACTTACTCATGCTTCCTGTCAGCACCATTCATAAAAAATAAAGATGTTTTTTTTTAATTGTCCAACAAAATCAAGTAAACAAATTAAGTTGAGTGAACTTAATTTTTTACTTGTAAGTACAATCCCCCTGTCCAGATAAATTAGTTCAATTGTGTGGAAATAGGTGTCATAATTTTAAGTCAATAACCCAGCAATTTATAGGAGGGTAGGTACTGCTATTATTGGTTGTCTGGACATCAATCAGTGATGCAGTTTGTCAGCCAATATACAAGAAGATTTGTGCAAATAAACCACAAATGAAGTGTTGAGCAGAGGTATGTAACAAAATGCTAAAGTTTGATTTGATTTCCGCTTATAGCCGGATCCATTTAGGCCTTATCAGCTGGTCGCTTTTTATTTTTCTTGCACATCCCAAGGTGTGATGTTCCCTACTGTATGTTCTAGCCTGTTCCCTGTGATCTGACACCTGTGCTTTTAACTTTATTTTTACCAGAGTAAGAAATGCTCTGCACCTCACAGCTCTACATGTTTCGAATATATAGTTTCTCTAAGCCAAAAACAAACTTAATACAGTACACTCTAAATAATTAGCTGTAATTCTATGGCTGGTTGTCAGTAACTTACTGTAGAAGATAAAGACTTAAAATGTTTCATGTTCATTTAACTTTGAACAAACTGTTCCCAGTAAATAACATAAATGTAAAATCTACAGTAAGTTACTGGCAGCTAGTTGCCAATAATACCTAGTAATACTGTAATTTCTACAGACATTTTTTATAGTGTATGCTACATTGGATCCAAGTGCCTTTGTTAAAAGCAACACAGAACATGGTTTAGATTTTCCTTAAAACGGAAGAAACTGGCAAATCGAATTCCATTCTAACTGAACGTGCCCTGTCAAGTTTACGTATCAACTTTCTGCCACAATGCACACTTTGACAAGGGCCTCTGAGCTCTGCTTGCAAAGTCACCATGGCTTCTGCCTCATGTGCTGGCAGAAATTTGCATCTCCAATATGTCCTCTATAGAAACCCTATCCCTGACTGGACTTTAGCAGGATAGAAGGTACAGCAGCTCCTCTCTTCTTACAATGGTGTCTGTCAGTCCGGCTTAGTACACATTCTCATCTGTTCCCATTCTCCTTGAATCAATTTTCAATCTCCTCTGTACTTGGCCTAAAATATACTTCATATTCCTTGTAGACGCACAAACAGCCATACTGCCATCCATCAGACGATGAATGTATTACTTCCTAAGACAGAAGCACTAAGGCAAAGTTTGCTGTTAAACTGTTGTGCTCTTCATCTCGGGATTAATAGATGCTATTATGATGTGTGTATGAGATGTTCATTGTTCTTTTACACTGTTCTTGCAATATAAAAAGATAAATTTTTTATTTTTTTTTATAATAATCAAACAAAAGATATTGGACTGGTTTCCAGGGATTAACTTAAACTAGGACTAGGCCTTAGTTTAATTTAAAAAATATAACTTGTTTTAACAAACATGCCTTACTAACATTACTTGTGTGCATTTTAAGGCAAAGTTGTTTTCAGTTTGGAAAGCTCTTACATTTATTTTAGTCTAGGACTAGTCTGATCCCTGTCCGGGAAACCGCCCCTTACTATTTAAAAATTAAAACAAAATATTTGGACACTTTCTTGTTAATGTGATGAATTACACATTTTGCCACGGGTCTAAATAACAAAACCAGCCCAAATATCCAATCAAAGCTAGCCCAAGACCTTAGGCCAAACACCGATACTCACCAAGATATGCCACCCCCATACTTTAAAATACATATTTTACATTCACTTTTATCCATTATACACAATTTTGTAACTAAATAATTATAAACACAGTCTGATTGAATAAATAACGTTATCATGATTTAAGATGGATAGCAGAAAAACGAAATCCTTCAACCGGCAACAACAATGTAAAAGTAGCCAAATTCTGCAGGAAAACCACGGACTTGCAAAAAAAAGATTTGTTGGTTTAACTCAAAAAAGTAAGTTAGTTTGAATTGTTGTTAGTGTGTAGATTTTATGCTGCATCAAAAATTGCTGTTATTTTGTGTATTTGGTACAATACAATGTGTGAATGTGTTTATGGTTTAAAAAACTCATTATTTGCCACACGCACATTTTTTTAGCTCCAGATTTCCCCCTCTTCCTGAAATGTACAGATTTTTTATATATATATTTTAAGGGCCTTTTTATGCCTTTATTTTAGATGGTGTGTGGTAGTAGAGAGTTGACAGGAAAGTGTTGGGTGGAGATAGGGGAGCAGGACCGGCAAAGGACCACAGAGCCGGGGATTGAAATCGAGTCGCTGCGAGCGCACTGGTGCTATATGTCGGTGCACTAACCACAGGGCTATCAGCGCAGACCTGAAATGTACTGATTTTGTAGAAAACTCAACGATTTAAAAAGTGCTCTGTTTTGCAAACACTTACACACCAAAGGAAATGTAAAAACGTGAATCAGATAATTTGTGCTCTTCAACTCTTTCCCTGCCATTGACGAGTTATCTCTTCAATCTGCAATACCGCTATTCCGCAACTTATAAAACCCGGAAGTATTGCCCTAGGGCAAACAGCTGTATGTCCGTGTATGTTTTAAAGATCGCTCTGCATCTGATCTCTATCAAAAGTCCTTCACAAAAATGGAATTATCTCAGCTTTTTGCTCAAAATTTGTGTTTTTGATTAAACCTACACATATTTGAGAGGTGATAAAAACAGAACACATTTGTTTGAAAGCAGAGGGTCTGTTCTTTTATTTAATATATTGTATGTTTATATATTTAAAAAGGAGCACTTTCTGGAAGGCATTAAACTTTTGTGAAAATCATGAAAAATGCTAGTGGCGAAAGAGTAAAAAATTTTAGTTGATTCAACTTAAAAATGTTAGTTGTCTAAAAGTTGTAGAAAAGTACAAGTGTAAAACCTGTTGTGTCAACTAATATTTTTTATTTGAATTTACTCAAAATGTTAAGATCACCAGATAACTTACATTAACTCTTTCACCGCCAATGTTTTTAAAAAAAAGTTGCCAGCCAGCGCCAGCGTTTTTCATGATTTTCACCAAAGTTTAATGCCTTCCAGAAAATGTTCTTTAAATATATAAACATACAATATAAAAAATGAAAGAACAGACCCTCTGCTTTCAAAAAAAAAAAACCGTTTCATCCTACCTTTAGTGGTTCTTTGTAATCAGCTTTTGAATATGGGTAGGTTTTTGCAAAAACACCATATTTTGAGCAAAAAGCAGAGATAATTCCATTTTTGTGACGGACTTTTCATAGAGATCCCATTTAGAGCGATCTTTAAAACAGACACGGACACGCAGCAGCTTGCCATAGGGCAATACTTCCGGGTTTAAAAAGTTGCGGAAGGGCGCCACCTGGTGGATAATAGCGATATTGCGGAAAGACGGAAAATCTCGTCATTGGCGGGGAAGCGTTTTCTCTTAATTGACGAGATATCTCGTCAATGGCGGGGAAAGAGTTAAGTTAAACCAACTTTTGTTTACAGTGTACTACTTCGTTAGATTTGTTTGTTCTTATTAATTGCAAAAAAAAAAGGTTTGGTTTGGTAATTTATCAAAGTCATGTTATGAAAGTCATAGATACATCGATTTTGTACTTTTTGGATCCTATGACCTTACAGTATGTCCAACAATAGCATATGACTAACTAATATTCTTCAAGTTAAATGTTTTTTTTTGACTCACAATCTCTCTATATATCAAATCCCCGAGCAAAACAGCATATTGTTCATGTGGTCTAAATTTGGCTGCTTCTAAAAATCATTAGTTTTTTTGAAATCCCACATATTTCATAATAATGGAATCCAATATGTTTCTGCTGCTGTGCCTCAGTTATTTACAAATAGTCCCGTATGTCAAATCTGCGAGGAATCATGAAGGCGCCACACTCCTCATTCATATTTCCATGTCTTCTCCGTGTCTAATTATAATTCTTTGTAATCTCACAAGCATCTGTCATTCACTTTACCCTCCTGGGTCGACAGATGATACTGTAGTACATTTACAGCCCAGGACAAACCTCAGAGTCTGTTGACTTTCATTTATATTTGTTCTTTTATTTTTAAGTAATTAGGTATGTGCGACTCCAAACACTTTTGTTAATTATTCAAACCTAATAGATGCCCATAAACAATAACAATCACACCAGTTAGTCTATACAGTATGTCCCTTCTTGGCAAACACCACAAGACTTCCCACTTTTCCCTAGATTAGAACAATTTTGCCCAATAAACAGCTGCTGTTTTTGGCTTAGCCAGATTTAAAGCCCCCATGAATCAAATTCATTGCCACCCTACTGCTATACAAGTCTGCGTGCACACACATCCGTGTGTTTTGCACATGATCAGACTCCGACTTTCGTCTGTTTTTGCGGTGTCGGAGACTGACATTATCACGTTGCCAATAAAAGCCCACCTGTTTTCTACCCAATGCTAATCTAATCCAGTCTTCAGCCGGCCGCTTTGGAATTACTCGTGTGTCATTTTCCATCATGGCCCCAACAGTCTCTGGTTAAAAGAAGAGGCTGTTGTTAACACACTGGCCGGTGACAGTTTCACACTCACAAGTCTTTCTAATTGCCCTTTTCTCTTGCACGCTTTGAGAGAGAGAAATGAACATGAGAAATACAAGATAGCATTACGAGAGTACAGAGTGTGAAGTCCAAATGATGGATTTGGCATTGTGGGTAAAGTAGTGGCGACTGGTGACCTTTCAAAAGGGGATGCAATGGGTTCAAGGTTTTTTGTCTGTATAAATTCATGTTCCAATTGATTTTAACCATGCATATAAAAAATAAACTTTTCAATTTACATTGCTTTGATTAATATTTTTATTTAGTTATTATTAATAATACACTGATTTCACATAGCCACCATTTAAAATCCAAAGCTAGGAGGTGGAAAGACATACAGAAAATAAACAACAATACCTTGGACCATCAACTTAAAGGATTAGACAATTTTCATAAAAACAAATCCAGATAATTTACTCGCCACCATGTCATCCAAAATGTTTATGTCTTTCTTTGTTCAGTCGAGAAGAAATTGTTTTTTGAGGAAAACATTCCAGGAATTTTCTCATTTTAATAGACTCTAATGGACCCCAACAATTAACAGTTTTAATGCAGTTTAAATTTGCAATTTCAAAGGACTCTAAACGACCCAAATGAGGCATAAGGGCCCTATATAGCGAAAGGATTGTCATTTTTGGCAAGAAAAATAAAAAATATGCACTTTTAAACAACAACTTCTCGTCTTCCTCCGGTCCTGTGGTGCGCCAGCGGGACCTCGCGTAATTGTGTAATGATGTCGAAAGGACACGTGAAATGCACATTTGTGGACCATTTTAAACATAAACTGACACAAAGACATTAATTAGTATCATCCGACATACAATGTCAGAACGGTCCTCTTTCTCCACACTTGTAAACACTGGGGCGTATTTTCGATACGTCATCCGTGACCTCTTGACGTGATGAAGTATTGTGTGAGGTCGCGCTGGCACGTCACACGACCGGAGGAAGATAAGAAGTTGTGGTTTAAAAGTGCATATTTTTTTTTCTTGTCAAAAATGACAATCATTTCGCTAGATAAGACCCTTATGCCTCATTTGAGATCGCTTAGAGTCCTTTGAAACTGCAATTTTAAACTGCATTAAAACTGTGTTGGGGTCCATTATAATCAGAAAAATAGTGGAATGTTTTCCTCAAAAAACATAATTTCTTCTCGACTGAACAAATAAAGACATCAACATTTTGGATGACAAGTGAGTAAATTATCAGGATTTGTTTTTTAAGAAAATTGACTAATCCTTTCAAGCTAATAATGCTATTTGTGTTCCTGTATCTCAACTATTAGAGCTGTGCAAAAGGTCATGGGTTCGATCCCAGGGACACAAATACTGCTAAAATGTATAGCCTAAATGCACTGTAAGTTGCTTCGGACTAAAGCGTCTGCCAAATCCATCCATGGACAAATTTAAATTGAAACATTTAATTGGACAAATTAAAATGAACTTATATCAAGCAAAGCAAGCTATGCAACTACCTCAGCCTTGCCCGTATAGATTTATATTGATATAGATTCTGTTTGTTTATTTCATTATTGGTATCATTAGTCTGGACATTTAATGTTAGTATTAAGGACAGAGTTCCTTAATATAATATAGCTCATAAAGTGTATTTACAGGCAGGTACTTACTACTAATAACATTTACATGGACAAACAGAATGCATTTCACTGGACAAGTATAATATAATTGTAATATAATTAGTTATGTTAACCTTACCTTCAATATCAGTAAGTAGCCCTCAGTCGTCATTTAGTAAAACAGCTTATGGGATTCGATATCCCTCCTCGGCCATTTTCCACATCTAAGATTATAAATCATCTTAGTAGTTACAGTTTGGTAGTCCACTTCCTTCCAGGTTGTCTTTCAACTATAAAAATCAGCATATTGACACTTTTTTGCATCATTACCCCAACAAATGCTCAGTAAACACAATATGTGTAATGAAGGTTGTCGTCACAGAAATGCACCTGCAGTTTAATCGAGCTGAAAAAATGGGCTCGATCACAGATCATTTTATATTTCAAATTTCATCGTGACCTAAAGAGTTAAGGAGTTATTTTCTTTATCTGTCTTAAAGTTCTAAATTAAATGTTTTCTCTATTTTTCCCACCACAAAAAAGGTGTTATTAACCACCCAGACAAATTTGAATGATTTAAAAAAGTAAATAAATAAATTATAAAGATATTTCTCTTGGAAATACAGGCATAATTCTCTGCTCTCTCAAACGCTATGTCCAATGTTGGCACTGAAACCACGCCGACTTGCAGGAAAGCTGGCGTCTCTTTTAACTTTCAAATGTGCTGCAACGTGCAACCTGTATGGATGCTCGCAATTGTTTTAGGGGCAGGGCCATTGCATCATCAAGTGATCATTTTAGCCGAAAATTCCTGAATGCAGAAATATGGAAAAACATTTGTGCTACAATTTTTTTGTAACGTGTTTCAGCAATACATTTCTAACATTTCACTGTAAAAAAATTCCATAGAAATTGCAGCTGGGTTGCCGGTAATTTACCGTAGATTTAAATTTATGTTTTTAACTGGCAACATTTTGTTCAAAGTTAAATGAACATTAAACATTTACAAGTCTTTGTCTTTATAGAGTAAAACTAAAAAAACAGCATCAAGCAAAACATTCTGGGAAACATGAGGCTGTTATTGTATAGTTTTATTCTGTAAAGATAAATACTTGTTAATATTTAAAATTGATTGAACTTTGAACAAATTCTTGCCAGTAAATTACATAAATGTAAATCTACGGTAAATTACTGGCAACCCAGCTGCAATAACATTGTAATTTCTACGGAATTTTTTTACAGTGTAATGTGGTTAGAAACAATAGGCTTTATGCCCATCTGCACTACTTCCTGAACTTCAGCCAGCTCCTTGTTTCCTGTCTTCCATTATTGGACAAACTGATTAATCCAGGTGTGTCTGATTATTGTTGTTGTGACTACTGAGGTCAGGCACACCTGGATTAATCAGTTTGTCCAATAATGGCAGACAGGAAACAAGGAGCTGGCTGAAGTTCAGGAAGTAGTGCAGCTGGGCATAAAGCCTATTCTCTAAAATGACTTTACATGGACTTTACTTTAAAATGCCGCCTCAGTTAATATAACAGGAAGGTATATGCTATTCATGTGTTGCTCTTAGATGTGTTGTTGTGTTTGATCATTGAATTATTCATCACAAGAGTCTGCTGTTGGCTACCTGGGCCCAGTCATCTGAAGTTCACATAAAACATTTGTGCAACATTTCATCAGAATGTTTTTACTTGAAGTTTAAATGACTTTGATATTTGATACCATGATGCCCTTTTAAGCACTAATGCAATCATGCGATTTTAACCTGCGCTGACTCCCTCTCATGCAGTGAGCCGAATGCAACCCATGCAACGTTCAGACGATTCCCCTCCCGCAGGCCAAAATAAGGCTTTATAAATAACATGGTCAAAATCTGAAGCAATCTCCTTCTCACTGGGGGTCCCTGCAATACTCTCACACCGAGCACATGCTTGATCAATATCAGGAATCAGGGTATTATGCACCTTTTAAAGTGCTACTTGTGAGATCGATATGTTATTATTTTTCATCTGCTGGCTATATTTAATTCTCTCATTATTGTTTTCCCATTTCCATCAGGGCTTTGCTTTTTAGGGCCGTTATACTGCGATTCCATGTTCCCGCTATAATGCTGGTGTTTTCTGCACGTTTGAATGGCATTAAGTGCATGTATTTTTATCTTTGCTGTTCATGGACGAAATGTTGACCCTAACTTAATCTAAATGGGTTATTTGTCATTTGGTATTCTAGTTCTTTTTGTAAGTATCACATATGGCTCATCCTTTGAATTTGAACAAACCTCGTACTGTAACTGGCACATTTTAGGCTATGAACAAGAATGATTCCTTGTCTCTTTGTTGATAAGAAGCCTCACCTGCTGGATGATAAATGGTGTTAAATATCGTGAACTTTCACTGAAGGAGGTGCCAGAATATCAAAGATACCTAGTTCAGTAAAAGCAATCACTCAAGATACCCTACTAACCATACCTATTACTCAGAACACCATAGAAATACCCTAGTAACCATACAGAACACCATAGCAACTGCATAGCATTGCCTTAAGAGCCTATTGTTGTGTTATTGACTTTTGGGCTTTTTAAACCTGGTATTAAGATGTGTTTTGGTCGATCGGATCACAAGTGGACAAGAGACACACATTCATGTTTACACCTGGTATTTAAATCCATCTCTTTTGTCCACTTTCGACGGCTTCTATCATGATTACCGAGGGGGTGGTCTGTGGGCTTTCGTTTAAATGCAAATGGGAGAAATGATGGGTTAAAATTGACGCAAACTAATATTATGTCAGAGTCTTCTGCTTGTGTTGTTGGTAAACATGCTGCACAGTGTTTTGTATGTGTATATGTAAGAGCTTTCTCTGATATTTCAGAGCAAATAATGAAATAAGCTTGCACAACTTTCACACGCTTGCAAAATGAAACTAAAATAATAAAGGCAGAGCATATTAGTTGTATATTATTTTGAGGAATATTTAAAGAGTTTTGTTCCAAAACACCATAAACGCCTTTTTTAAAAACATTAGTTACCGCCCAAATCAGTATTGTATCTGGTCAGTATTAAAAAGTACTTTCTTAATTTTACCGAAATCCAATATCCGCCATGTTATTCTGTCATCTTTTCTCCCTTTTTTCCAAACCACGATAAACGCTAGTCCTCCTTCTCTGCAGAATGCAGTTCCGCTTAACCAATCACAGGGATTGTAAACAATGATGGTGGTGCTTTGAATATACACAAAATCCTAAGCAGTTTCTCAAAACCAAGTACGCCGCACTCGGACTTGTGTCCTTCGTAGTTCGAACTTGCAAGTTCAGACTCGGAAGAACGAACTCCTGACGCGAAATGCATTCTGGGAAACTTCGCTGTCATAAGTCCACACAAGTCTCCTCTGATGCATCCTCGATAAAATGGGCGGATCAAGAACACATCCGGGGATTTTATGTGAACTTGGGCTTGATGCGAACTTTGAATTGGAACAGTACTTGGGCCGCGACTGATGACGTTTCACAAGTCCACAAGAACACAAGTACAAACAAGAACGCATATTGAGAAACGGCTCTAGTTTTTCTCATCTACTTGTACTTCGTGATCAACAAACAAACAAAATAATAATTTTGATGGCATTGATAAACCTGTGGTGGTTTTCTGTGGAGGGGAAGAAACGTAAATCATCACAATCGAATAATTTACACGATAGGCACTCGGGCGAAGGAAAAATGCCGGCTGTTGCTTGTTCTCACACAACAGCATCAAGCTTCTGTCAACACATTAACCCAGAGGATCTAAAAAAAAACCTTTTCATTATTTTATGCTAAGTCAACGAAAATCATAACATTTTACAACTGATCGGTGTCAAAAAAGTTTAGCGATGACGTCCCAAGGATGACAGCGGCAATGTTCTGACAGTGTAAATGTTTGGATTAATGCCATTAATGTTTTTTTTTATTAGTGTATAGGCAACTAAATGAATATAACATGGCACCGATGAATGCACATTTATATATTGATTCAATAGATTTTAGCATTTTGAAAAAAAAACTTGTCATGGATTTGCATTTTATGGAAAAACGTTTTTATAATAAATCTTTGAAAATCAAATAATGGATTAGATTTTTTATGCTATTATAGCCTAAAGAAGCTATGTGAAAGTTTGTAACAGAAAATAGTGGTTTTCATCTTGTCACTTTCTTGGTATAGATTTTTTTTTTACCAAAATTAGTCAAAATTCATTTATTGCGGTTTGCAACCAAAATCTTCATTAACTGTGCATTCACACCAGCCGCGGAAGAGGCGGCAAGCGCGGATGATTTACATGTTAAGTCAATGCAAACACGCAATTAGGCATCCTGAATCGAATCATATCGTATCAGATCTTGAAGTTTCGGCAAACATCGTATCAGAGGCAAAGATAAACAATATCATGTATTGTGATGAGATGTCTGATTTACTCTGCTAATAATTATTTATTACCCCATTTTGACCTTTTAGCAATGCTAAATATACCTTCTTTACCAAATTGTTTTAAATGTTGTGTGTAGCAATGAGTAGTTTACGGTATAAAAGCAAGGCTATTAAATTCTGTTGATTTTATTCTGCTCACAGTTGTGGTAAAGAGGAGTTTAATGTATGTGCTGAAGACTGCATCCTGCTTTAATCTTTATGGGAAATCTCAGCGAGATCAAACATCTATTAACTCGCTTCAAATAAAGATGTTGCCGTATGCAGCGGCCGTAGTAATCTAGCACACGAACCCAGACCGTCCACGGAGGCATGCTGAGTTCAGAATGTATGCGAGGAATTAGCGGTGATTCTCATTTTAATGTAAATGAGCTTTTGAAGACGACGTGCCAATCTCAGCGCTCGGCGGGAAGAGGGTTTACCGCTTAGCAAATGACAGTTTGGTGATAAATCATCTATAATTAAACAATTTGGCATGTGCATGTCTGCCATCTTTCCTGGTGGTCTCTTAATGAAGTCGAAAGCACTGATTTGCTGAACGTTGAGGAATTCTGGAAAAAGAATCTCGACGGTTGCGCCGTTCGTATCCGATAGCCTCAGGCCGAGTTCTCCGATCCTTAATCAGCAGCACGTTATGATGTATTCCTCCCTTTTAGCTTTTTAAATGTCCTCATACATAGTTTATATGGAAGACCACTCTCTCTAGGCACACTTGAAGCTGAGAGCCATTTCTCTTAGTAGGTGATTAATTGCTTTTGATCAAAGTTGTCACACAGCCATTGCTCTGGTTGTAATAGACTTGAAGTTGAACGGGAACCGCAATGAATGAGGTAGGAGGAAAAAAGCCTCGCCGGGCACCCAACGTTATCTTGTTGTTCATGTTCCTGGTTGAGGAAATTTAATTCTTCCTTCTTGTTTACCCTCCGCATTTGTTCGGCGAGCAAGGCGTCAGTGTCAGCGATGATGCAGGGGCTTGAAGCGTGCTGCTATCAGACAGGAGAAAAGGAGGTTGGGTTCACACTCGGCTCATTTGGAAGGGGTATATATCAGAGAGGACCATGTGACAGAGATTAATGTCGGCCCGGTTCATGAAATAACATACCCCTCCTTGGCCTGGTACAACTTCCTGATAAAAGCAGCAATGGTACACCTTAACGTCGCGCAATAATAGAAAGACATTATTCTGGAAAAGTTTACGACTGACGGATAGAGAAAGGTGTTCGGAGATGGACAGGCCTTTCATCGGTGACAAATGAATATTTTTATGCGGTCTGCTGCAGAATGCTGTACTTCTTGTTATGTTTTGTAAATCTGGCGTTAAAGCACAGTGCAAATATTACTTATGCGATTATGTAAAACAAGTGCATTGCCCTAGTACATGGTCCCTAGCTGTCACTGGGGCAACACCCTTTCAAAAAGTACACCTTTGCACCTAAAAGTTCATAGTGGTACTTCCGAAGTGCAAATTGGTGCCAATTTTATACATACAGTATCCACACCTAATTGGTACATATTAGAACCTCTTTAAAGGAAAACACCACTGTTTTCAATATTTAACTATGTTTTACCTCAACTTAGATTAATTAATACATACCTATCTTTTTTCAATGCGTGCACTTTCATTCTTTGTACAGCGTTTCTTGAATGTGTTAGCATTTAGCCTAGCCCCATTCATTCCTATGGATCCAAAAGTTTTATTGTGTGCAACCATACTTACTCGTGTAACTACTCATGTAACAGTCTTTAAATAGGGAAAACATGGAAGTGTTTGGTTGCTTCTAAATTCATCCCTGTTTGGAGCCATAGGAATGAATGGGGCTAGGCTAAATGCTAACACATTCACGAGAAGCTATACAAAGATTAAACATGCATGCATTAAAAAAGATATGTATTTATTAATAATCTAAGGTGAGGTAAGAACAAAGTAAAATATTGAAAAATGGTGGTGTTTTCCTTTAAAGGGCACTGCCCCAGTGATAGCTTGGGACCATTTCTTGATCCCTGTTTCTAAAAATGTAGGAAGAAACATGTATGTTCTCCAGCTTTTTGATAGTGTCTGATATTTACACTCAGATTTATTTGTGGTTCTAGCTAAAAGTTCAGCACATCATTGAATGAGTGTTTGTTTAACTATAGGCACACTTTCTTTATAGTTTTCCCTTTACTGTACTGAAAATTATGTTTTTATTGTATGCATTTACATATAAAATAACATTTGTCTTGCTAAGACTATAACTTAAATATACACAAAAATATTTGTAACACTTTTGGCATAGTTTGACAAAATCACAGCGTGATTGGATATGACATACAATATTCTATTCACAGTTAATATTAACCTCGACTTTTCTTTATTTTCTAAACACACAGCATTTGTCACTTTTGATGTCACGCATGCACTTCACCGATACTTTGTATCAAAGTAAACTATCTTCTAATAAAACGTATTACTCGTCGTTTAGATTATTATAGTTGTAATAATATTTTATGATGGATTGTCATATATTAAAAGTCTTGGTCTGGGACAGAAGTAAAACAATAAAAACCCTAAATAAAAGGCATTTGCAAAAAAAAAATAATAAAGACATGCTAACAAAAAAAGGTTTTATTTTTGATGTGACCTTTCTATACCCAAAAGGAAAAAGTCTGGTTACATATTGTTCCAATGAGAATTACCCATAATTCTTTGCTCAGAATCCTTTAATGTCTACTTGTACATGTTGTACAGTGCAATGCAGGGTCTTCTTTTCTCCCTGATGTTTTATTCCTCTGTCCCCTCCCTGCATTTATTTATGCCCGACTCTGTGACTCCACCGTTAGTATCCATCCATTATGTCCTCCCCTCTTTAATTTTGTTGGCAAATTTAATTTACAAATGAATACCTTGCTTTTCTAATGGCCCATCGGAAAAGATAAATACTCTTTTGTATGTAGTGTGTTTGATCACTTTTTTTTCGTCGTCGTCGTTGATGCTAGCTAGCTGGCTAGACCCAAGCATTAGATGACAGTAGGAAGACAGGGAGCACTTGAAATGATACAGCATGTGCAGGTAATGTGGCATCTTGATTGAGCAGTTTGCAGCACAGATTTATGTTGTATCATTGGCAAATTGATTTAACACTTTATTATTCTTGGAGTCACATAGTAATTTTAATAGGTTATGAATACAAATGAATGTTGAAATTAAAAATGTTTTTCTTCTTTCTGTTGTTTTGTTTCTCTATGTTTGCTTTACACACTAAATACATACTACACTGTGCACCAAATATTTCCACTTAAATGTTATGCATGTGCATATTTCCAAATATTTTAACATTAATGAGCAGCTAGACATTGAATTAAATACAAATAAACAGCCCTCACATCCTTGGGTGGTTAAGACCATGGTTGGGAAAGTTACTCAAAAAAAGTAATTAATTACACTGTTTAAGACATAGTCAATATAGTGGATAATACAAAAAAGTGATTTACACTGTAATGAAACATACATATAGTTCCGGATTATAGATTTTGGTAAATTCAGGCAATAACATCTAATAATGCTTGCAGTTTTTTAGATAATTTTCTTCAAAATATTATGAATAAAAAAAAGGTCACATACTTAAAAAAAAAGCGTATTCTTGTAATATTACTATCATGAGATTACAATACTGTAAACTTTAAACTCTTATTTTTTGACTCATAATGTTTCGAAATTATTCTCAAGATTATTTTTATATCTTTATTTCTGATATATATGAAATATATATATATATATATATATATATATATATATATATATATATATATATATATATGAAGAGTTTGGTTCCAAAACGCAATAAATCCATTTTGACAACTTTCGGTAAAAACGTGTTTTCTATACCAAGAAAGTGACAAGATGAAAACCACTATTTTCTGTTACAAACTTTCACATAGCATCTTTAGGTTATAAAAACATAAGAAATTCAAATCCATAACTTGATTTTCAAAGATTTATTATAAAAACTAATTATTTTTTCCACAAAATGCAATAAATCCATGACAGTTTTTTATATCAAAATGCTATAAATCTATTAAATCAATGTATAAATGTGCATTCATCTTTACCATTTTATATTTATTTAGTTGACTAGTGTTATACAATGATTAAAAAATAAACATTAATGGCATTAACCAAAACACTTACTTTGTTATATTAAGAACACATTGCTGCGGTTATATTTGACGTCGTCTCTTTACATTTTCACAGCGATCAGCTGTAAAATGTTTTGGTCCCGCTCGATTTTCGTTGACTTTGAGTAAAATAATGTAAAGTTTTCATAAGATCCTCTGGGGTCAATGTTTTAGCATGAGAAGCTTGATGCTGTCTGGAGAACAAGCAGCCGAGTGCCTCTCGCGGAAATTATTAGATGTTGATGGCTTACGTTTCTTTCCCGTCACAGAAAACCATCACAGGTTTAGCAATGCTATTAAAGTATAATTTTGTTTTGTTTGTTGATCACGAAGTACAAAGTAGATGAGGAAAATTAGGATTCCGTGTACTCAGCGCGCCGCCATGTTTGTTTACATTGCGTGAATGGTCCGCTGTAATATCAGGAATGGATTTATTGCGTTCTGTAAAAAAGGAGGAGTGGCGTTTGTCGCATTTTGGGAACAAAGGGAGAAAAGATGACAGAATATCACGGCGGGTATTGGATTTTGCGTAAAATTAATTATTTACTTTTAACTACTGACCTGATATAATACTGATTTTGGCAGTAACTCATTTTTTTCAAAAATGGCGTTTATTGCGTTTTGGAACCAAACTCTTCATATATATATATATATATATATATATATATATATATATATATATATATATATATATATATATATATATATATATATATATTATATAATATGATATTATAAGATGAAAAAAAAATCTTTACCCACCCCAACCCACCCCATGGGCCATTGTTACTATCATGAGATTACAATACTGTAATCTGTAAACTCTTATTTTTTGACTCATAATGTTACGATAATATTCTCATAATATTTTTTATATCTTTATTTCTGATATATATATATATATATATATATATATATATATATATATATATATATATATATATATATACAGTCTTGTTCAAAATAATAGCAGTACAATGTGACTAACCAGAATAATCAAGGTTTTTAGTATATTTTTTTATTGCTACGTGGCAAACAAGTTACCAGTAGGTTCAGTAGATTCTCAGAAAACAAATGAGACCCAGCATTCATGATATGCACACTCTTAAGGCTGTGCAATTGGGCAATTAGTTGAAAGGGGTGTGTTCAAAAAAAGGCATGTGCATAAGAGGTTACAATTTGCCAAAGAACACATCAACTGGCCTAAAGAGAAATGGAGGAACATTTTGTGGACTGATGAGAGTAAAATTGTTCTTTTTGGGTCCAAGGGCCACAGGCAGTTTGTGAGACGACCCCCAAACTCTGAATTCAAGCCACAGTACACAGTGAAGACAGTAAAGCATGGAGCATGATATGGGCATGTTTCTCCTACTATGGTGTTGGGCCTATTTATCGCATACCAGGGATCATGGATCAGTTTGCATATGTTAAAATACTTGAAGAGGTCATGTTGCCCGATGCTCAAGAGGACATGCCCTTGAAATGGTTGTTTCAACAAGACAATGACCCAAAACACACTAGTAAACGGGCAAAGTCTTGGTTCCAAACCAACAAAATTAATGTTATGGAGTGGCCAGCCCAATCTCCAGACCTTAATCCAATTGAGAACTTGTGGGGTGATATCAAAAATGCTGTTTCTGAAGCAAAACCAAGAAATGTGAATGAATTGTTAAAGAATCATGGAGTGGAATAACAGCTGAGAGGTGCCACAAGTTGGTTGACTCCATGTCACACAGATGTCAAGCAGTTTTAAAAAACTGTGGTCATACAACTAAATATTAGTTTAGTGATTCACAGGATTGCTAAATCCCAGAAAAAAAAAAGGTTTGTACAAAATAGTTTTGAGTTTGTACAGTCAAAGGTGGACACTGCTATTTTTTTGAACACACCCCTTTCAACTAATTGCCCAATTGCACAGCCTTAAGAGCATGCATATCATGAATGCTGGGTCTTGTTTGTTTTCTGAGAATCTACTGAACCTACTGGTAACTTGTTTGCCACGTAGCAATAAAAAAATATACTAAAAACCTTGATTATTCTGGTTAGTCACATTGTACTGCTATTATTTTGAACAAGACTGTATATATATATATATATATATATATATATATATATATATATATATATATATATATATATATATATATATAATATGATTTTATAAGATGTAAAAAAAATCTTTACCCGCCCCAACCCACCCCATGGGCCATTGTGTATGTATGTATATATGAACTAACAATGCCCCGTGACTCGGGTTGGGTCGGGTAAAGAAATTTTTTACATCGTATAATATCATATTATCTAAAATATAAAACATATATATATATATAATTTAACGTGGGACTGAAATGTCCTCTATAATACGTCTGTTTCGTAATTGCATATCCTTATCCATGACAGCAGATTCAGATTTAGTGTTTTACTATTTACGCTGATGATCCACTTCTGTACAGGGTCTGTTGAGCACAATAGAGCAAAATGAGAAAGTGTGGAACAATAAAAAGGCTTTCATTTAAGAGCATGAGATTATCAGAAAGAGGGGGAGAATCTTCACAGAACACTGTAAAAAAAATCCGTAGAAATGACAATGTTATTGCAGCTGGGTTGCCGGTAATTTACCGTAGATTTAAATTTATGTTATTTACTGGCAAGAGTTTGTTCAAAGTTAAATACATTTTAAATATTAACAAGTCTTTATCTTTACAGAATAAAACTATACAATAACAGCCTCATGCAAAGCATTCTGGGAACCAGAAATCATCATCAACCTTTTTCTGTTTTTTGCTTCAGATTTTGTTTCCCAGAATGCTTTGCTTGATGCTGTTTTTTTAGTTTTACTCTGTAAAGACAAAGACTTGTAAATGTTAAATGTTCATTCAACTTTGAACAATATGTTGCCAGTAAATAACATAAATTTAAATCTACGGTAAATTACCGGCAACCCAGCTGCAATTTCTACGGATTTTTTTTACAGTGAAGTAATCAAGGCTTGATGAAATAAAGGAATGTGTTAAGCTCCCATAGAGTCAACCCAGAGCACTGCGATAGCCAGAAGTACATTCGATAGATTATTAGCATTCACATTTCAAATGTCTAGAACATTTATATATTTAGCAGACACTTTTGTACAAATGAGGCATTTAAAATTTTGTCTCATGAGCCATTGTTAGTTCATGTTTGCTAATGCATTAACTAATGTTGAAATACAACTATGACATCCCCCCCAGGATTTTTTCCCTCCTGACTAAAAAAGCGGGGAGGGTTTTTCTCCTAGTATGTTTTTTCAACCCCTGGGGAGTCATCTGACATTGGCTTAACTTAACACCCTCTTCTATATGGTACATTATTACTATGCTCGCTCGTACAGTTTAATCTTAAAAACGGGCTGATGTCTTCCTTGTCCTATGAAGTCCCTCCTTCAGAAATACGTATCGAGTTCTAATTGTGTAGCTTGTTTAGTGTGTTGTGATTCGATAGCAGCTTAGTTTGCCGTTAGCTTAGCTTGCCGTTAGCTTAGCTGGCGACTGACGTATTCCTGTGGGCGGAGTTTAGTCAACAAACTGTTCCACTGACGTCATTAAAGCAGGAAGTAGATGGCTGTAGTCCAAACCGGCCGTTCACACTTTGAAAGGCAAATTCTGTTTAAGAAAATATATCGCATGAACGTTGAGCTTTATCATGTCACAGGTATTATTTATGCTATTATAGCAACATTACACACTAACTAGGGTTTAAAAAATGAAAAGCGCAATTTTGACCCCGCAATTTTGAAAAGCGCTATATAAATAAAATTGAATTGTATTGTTTCCTATAATTTGTAATTTCTGCAACACCAGCAGCAACATCATAGTAAATTACAAAACCTCTTCTTCCTCAATCCTCAATTGTTAGTCCCGTCTCAAATTCCAGTGGTTGAGCCAAAAGTCGATATGGTGGACCACTCAAAAACAAGGCAATGCTTTGAAAGTGCCACAATGTTTACGCACCTCAGGGAAGTCAACCAATAAATGGCTCGCTTATAGTGGTCTCGGTACATTAAACTGTGATAGGAGAAAGTATTTTAACACTGAAAAATTACACACTTCATCTTTAAACAAAGATGACACATTTTTAACAGCTCTTGAGCAGAACAGAACACATAAGTGTTTGTCTGTGCCTCTCTGATCCGGGATGTTGTAAATGGGCTTTGAGAAATGATCTCATCCTCTTACCACCAAAGAGCACTTTTATTTAAATGCATACATACTGACAATAAATGCAAAGGATAAACATGACTATATAACTAAAAAGCCCTCATGAATTTTCACAAGTTCTTACTTTAAAAATACCTGGCACAAACCATTAACAAAGGAAGTGAAGGACATCATGCCTTAAAAACATCATGCCTTTCTATCTAATCTGGCCATGCATCTATCTATCTAAGCAGTGTCATTGATGGAGACAGGATGTCATTAGAAAGCCTGTGAAATTTAATTTCCACCCTTTGCTAAGGACACTGTTGATTTGGCTTTTCTCAGACAATCTAGAACATCTTTTCCAATGACCTTATTCGGACATTTCCCAGTGCCCACACTTTCCCAGTTATTTTTAACCCATCGAAAAGGGACGAGCCCAACAGCTGGGTTGAAATGAATCTAGAAAATGTTTATATTTGATCCAACATTGGGTTAAAACAACCCAGCATTTTGGGTTAAACAACCCAGCATGGGTTAAACTACAACCCAGCAGGCCTTTTTGACCCAATGCTGGGTTGAAAATAACCCGGCATTTGTTAGAGTGCATTTACATAAGTTTACAAAGAGATCCTTGAGTTCAAACTTAGTTTCCTTAAAATGGGCTACAGGCTGAATTAAACCAAACTCTCATTCGCCTTTTTTCTGACTCTGTAGCAGAGACATTCAAGCTAGTTCACCCACTGTTCGGCAGAGATTACTTCCGCAAACACATAACAAACCAGCGAAATAGGGTTTTTAGACAAGTGTGTTATATTATTTTCAATTAAATAGCCAATGCATTGTTATGTATCATTCTCACATAATCAGACATATGAATATCATCATGATGTTCGGTCTAGTTTACGTGCTATTGTATACCTTAAGCATTAAAATTAAAAGTATTTTGCCTAGATTTAATGCCAAAGTGGTTGTCCCAGGCTCATGGAGGCTGCATAAAGTAAGTCAATCTGGGATGCGTTTCCAATATTTTTGCTTGTTTTAAGCACAAATTCACTTAAATTGTATATTTATTTATATATTTATAAATAAATAAATGTATAATAATCAAGGATTTTATTGCAGCAAAAATAGTCATTTATATATATATATATATATATATATATATTAGGGCCGGGACTTTAACGCGTTAATTAAGATTAATTAATTACACAAAAAATAATGCGTTAAAAATGTTTAACGCATTTTAATCGCACTTATTTTTGCACCCCGGAAAATTTCTCATTGGATGAGTTTCGGCAGACCGATTATACTGGAGCACCAACTAGCGTTCATGACTTCAGACAACAACAAACCACAATGAACATGAACGAAGAAGCTGATGAGATCACTTTGGTTGGCCCCGTGGATGGGAATTTTTTTTATAAAAAACGAACGGATGGAAGCGTCGATAAGAGCATGGTTATGCAACAAGGAATTCACATACCACCCGCAGCACATCGAGCCTCAAGTATAATCTCAATGCAAAACATATAGCAGCTAGCGTGGACGTTAGCCCGACTCCGGGTACAACGACTTGGTTGAACAAAAATAAACAATATTTTGTTGCTTAAGCTTATGTATTCAGTCATTATTCATGGTATACTAAAAATCCATGTGAAAAAATAACTTCTCAATGTTCTCAGGTCAAATATTTATATGTGATTAATTTCGATTAATTAATTTCAAAGCCTCTAATTAATTAGATTAATTTTTTTTATCGAGTCCCGGCCCTAATATATATATATATATATATATATTAGTATCTTTCAATAGCAGGGGACTATAGGCTTTATGCCCAGCTGCACTACTTCCTGAACTTCAGCCAGCTCCTTGTTTCCTGTCCGTCATTATTGGACAAACTGATTAATCCAGGTGTGCCTGACTTCAGTAGTCACAACAACAATAATCAGACACACCTGGATTAATCAATTTGTCCAATAATGTCAGACAGGAAACAAGGAGCTGTGCAGCTGGGCATAAATACGTAATATATATATATATATATATATATATATATATATATATATATATATATATATATATATATATATATATATATATATATATATATATATATATATATATATATATATATATATAGAAAATTAAATTAACAGAAAATTAAAAAGTGCAATTATCTAGGCAGATATGGCTAGGAACTATACTCTCATTCTGGCGTAATAATCAAGGACTTTACTGCAGGATGCGCAATGATATTACGCAGCAGCAAAAATAGTCATTAATATAATAGCAGGGGACTATTTTCGGGCAGTACGTAATATATATATATATATATATATATATATATATATATATATATATATATATATATATATATAAATATATATATATATATATATATATATATATATATATATAAAAATATATATATATATATATATATATATATATATATATATATATATATATATATAAATATATATATATATATATATATATATAAATATATATATATATAAATATATATATATATATATATATATATATATATATATATATATATATATATATATATATATATATATATATATATATATATTACGTACTGCCCGAAAATAGTCCCCTGCTATTATATTAATGACTATTTTTGCTGCTGCGTAATATCATTGCGCATCCTGCAGTAAAGTCCTTGATTATTACGCCAGAATGAGAGTATAGTTCCTAGCCATATCTGCCTAGATAATTGCACTTTTTAATTTTCTGTCGGTCTTAGTACACGATGTAACTACAGAAGAGTCCAGTTTTAAATAGTAAAAATATCGAAACTCTTTGGTTATTTTTTAGCATGATGCTAATGGTCCAATCAGATTCAATGGATTATCCTAAGCTATGCTAAAAGTGCTAGCACCAGACCCGAAGATCAGCTGAATGGATTACCAAAATGGTAAAAATCAAATGTTAAACTCTGGGGAGCTGGAAAATGAGCACATTTTCAAAAAAAGTGGAGTGTCCCTTTAAACAAACCAGGAAAAAATGATTGTGCATCATTCAAAAGTAGCCATTGTTGTGTACCTTGAGATTCACAGTTTTGATGTTTTAAATATTAAGTCTGGAATTTACTAACAATTAATTAATCATTGTTTAACTGTACTTCCATGTGCAGGTATGAATCATGCAAGTCAGCAGGCAGAAAGTACAGATAAATAGTGCTGAGTTTTGTAAACAAAGCACAATCTGTACAAGTCTAATTTACATAAATAGTAGTCGTGTTTGCACTAAAAACTAATGATGATGACTAATGATGCTATAGCACAGCATTTAAACTTTTTCTATGTTAATGAGACTTATGTTTTTTTTTAACATAAAATATATGTTACAGTTATACACATTCATTTATTCAGCAGAGGATTTGCGTCCTGTAGATGATCCCAGAACATTTATGGGGGGCATTTGTGTTCACACAGAAGGCTCTATGCCAATTTAACAGAAATTTCCTGAGACCAAAGTACTATGTGAATGGGGTTTAACAGTATACAGTAAGTATACATTTTACACTATACATTTTATCAGTATGTGTGTTCCTTTAAACTTATGATCTTTGCAGTGCTAACAAAATGTTACTGAGCTCCAGTCTTGTCACATAGTAGCCTTACAGAAAGATCTCTGATAAATTTTAATCTTGCCAATTTAACTTTTAACAAGATTGCATTTGCTTTTTCAACCATCTGCAGATTCTCCTACATTCACATATTTTCATACACTCACTGAGCAGAGATCTACAGAGAGAGCTGCTTCTTTAACAATCAGCCACTGTCCTGCGTTTGACCTTCATTTGTTTCTCCTTACCCATCATAATGTACCAAAACAATACCATCACCTTGGGCAATACACAGCTTTGTAGAGCGCTGAATCTTGGGAGTTGAGCGAGTGAACTTTGCCAGGCTGCCACACAGGGAATACTGCGCTGCTGAAGAATCCGCACTGGTTTATTTTGAGACTACAAAACACAGTAAATGACATGAAACGTGAAACTGTGAAACAAAACTTTACCGGCTTTCATTAATGTTGTGCCGCTTAGATGGGTTTTATAAGCGTCGCTCCGAATCTTCGGAATGTGGAAGCTGCTCCCGTGGCCTCGTGCAAGTAGATAGAGCTGCACTTTAAAGGTGCGGACGGATGACCGTACCCGGAGAGGAAATCTGTCATCACCAGCCAATGAGGTGCTGTCGCTTCCGCGTGACCGTTCAATCTGTTATGTCTGTCCAAACTGAGGCTTACAAAAAACATATTTTTCTGCAGAGGATTAATGCTATACTGTACACTACCTGCTCAGTCAGGCATGTGTGCACTATTACTCTTGCTTGGGATGACGGAGATTTCAGCAGCCGTTTTCGTTCGGGTTTGATTTAGCTAATAAGATAGAGAATTACACTGCAGATTTGATATGAAGGTAATAAAAGAGTGTTTCAGAGCTCTCTCTTTAAGGCAGATTTTTAGTATCCTTATATCCAGATGATTACCCATCGCTTAATAGATGTTTTTAAGAGCGCTCAGCATGACTTCCTGAGCTCACCTGTAAATTCTAATAGCAAAAGATATTTTTAAACCGAAGGCAAGCGAAGAAGCAAGGTGCTGGATGCACGGCCCCAATTACAAATCTTGTTACCATATCCTGTCAATACCTCTTAAATCATTGGTTTTCAACCTGTAACTTGAGGATAACCCATTGTCAGTATTTGAAAATACACAGACTGTGTATTTCATTTTGTGCTGCTTTGTGCTTGTTTTCAAATCGATTTATTAACAGAGTGGGCATTTATGCATTAAAATAATTCATTGTGGTTAATCCGTGCATTGTTTCTTTTCCTAGTACAATACAACTTGCAATGGGATCGGTGTGGGCTCATCTCGTACAGTAAATATCATCATTCCAACCTGACTTGAATGGCCCATTAAACTCGCTATTGAATCTGTTCAACTGGCCTATTACTTTATAAAGGAAACATGAGTAAATATCTCTCAATAGTAAATAAAACACAGAGGCTGCCAATACAAATGTTCTGGATCTGCTTTTGGTTAGGGGATGAATTAAAATCTGTCGATTTTGTTTTCTAAGGTTGTTTCGGTGCTGTGAAAATTGTCAAAGGAAGAGCTTGTTGTGCATGTAGACCTTCTATTTTTATCTCAAGAGTAAAAATAGGATGCACGCTATTCTTGGCCCTAGTATGTTTTTGGTTGATTTAGTATTAAAGGTGCAGTGTGTAATTTTTAGAAGGATCTCTTAAAAGAAATGCAAAATAATATACAAAACTATATTGTTGGGGGTGAATAAAGACCTTTCATACCTTATAACAATACCTTTTTATCTACATACACCATGGGTCCCCTTACATGGAAGTCGCAATTTTGTGCCACCATTTTTCTACAGAAGCCCTTAACGGACAAATTTCTTTACTAAGTTGTCTCCGACGATGACATGTTTGTCCTGTGGCGGCTACCGTAGCTTTACTTTGTGTTTCAAAAGCGAGGGGTGAACAGTGGACTGAGCCGTTGGTTGCAATTCCCAACCTCATCACATGATGCCGCTAAAATTTACACACTGCACCTTTAATTTTTTTTATACCAGTTGTCAATCATTCTGTCAATATGTTGACGTTAGGCCGTCGTACGTGCTCGTCCCCAGGTTCGTTTTCTGCACATACGCACTTGAGGTGTATATGTGTGGTGGTCTATGGTTTCAGCCATTGATTGAAGCTTGCGTTCTCATCGTGTTTTTTCTAAATGTCGCAAGAGAAAAAGTGTCTACGAATTGTATGACAAGAAAGAAACAAGACCAGAGTGTTTTTGGGAGACTATTTCACACGCCGGCATGCGCTTAAAGCACAGGTTGGGCTTCCCACGCAAAGTTTCTACTCGACAGGTAAAGTTTGGCATGCTATTTGGAGAAATCCATTTAAAATCACTGCTAGTAAAAGTTGATATTAGCTATGCTTAGCGATGCTAGCCCCGGCACAAGTTAAGAACCACGCAGACACGGTAAACATGCCGACAGCAACTTGTAAACAGAGCGAAGAGAAGAACTAGGCTTGTGCATGCGCTCTCTCGTGCACACGTTTAATAGGCGTTCCCTCTCTGGAGCAGGTAGAGTGTTGCGCATTTGCATTTTTTTTTAAAGTGGAGGGGCGGTTCTTTTCAAAAATTCTGGGAAATCCTCCGTTATACCTTTAAGACATTTTTCTATTGACCCCTTGAAGTTTTGACCTGGCCCTTCACTGTGCTACATCTATCAAGATGAATGAGAATCTATCTACTGTGATTCAATACACTTGTTGTTGAATTACTGCAAAGAAAACAGTAAATTGTTAATGTAGGAGTTGATTGTTTCCACGACACGTCTGCAGTTGTTTTTCAGATGATCACTGTGGCCTCCACCAGTTGGATACAACAAAGGGTTAGCGTTCAAGGTGTAAAAACCATCAGCATAATTTATGGTGTGCTAGTGGATCATTAGGGACGCTTGGGTCTGACTGTGAGATGGATGTTTCTCAGCACCCTTACTCTTCAAGATCCTAAGTGGCGCCCCTATGTGATCAATGGTGTACCTGCAAACAAGTCACACATAGAACTAAACAAACATCTAATATTACCAGCATCCCGCCGGACCTGTTTCTTTTAACCCAGGCCAACCTGGTTCAAGTCTAAACATAAAGTAATTAAAATGGTGTGCAGTTAAAAAAAACTTATTATGCTTGGCTGAAAGAGGAGCTGCCTATAAGTTGAACAAGGGATCGTTCAAAAGTTATCTTTAATCCCCCATAACATTAAAGGCTCCCCATTCATCACGTCACAGGGTCGCCCGGCACTCTCAAAGCACCCTGTCGCCTGCCTCTCCGTGAACATAATTGAAATTTCTTAGCAATGCTACGGGAGGCCAGAGTTTACACAGAAAAACAAAGTAGCAACAAAAAAATTTGGGATCTTGATTTGAGTCTAGCGAATGTCTGTTTCTTCAACCGTAACAGCAAAGACTACCGAGCTACAGCTGTGCTCTCTCTCTCTCTCTCTCGCTGTGTATTATTATTATTTTAGCTTGTGGTAGACTTCCGTCCCCTGACAATACTATATTGTATCTTTGTCTTTATTATTTTCAGAAAGCCCACTTTTAGTTGCTCCTTTGTGCTGTACAGGATAATGATTTACAGCTCTGCACAGATGTCAAACAGATGACCAAAAGTTTATGAACACACCTCAACTTGTCAAAAGATGACTAAAAATGCTGTATTACGTGTGCCAGGCCAATAGTTGGCGATGTTACTTTGTAAAGAAACACTACACGACTGCGCACACAATCCGCTTGTTAAAGGTGACATAGAATGATTGAAGGGGGTATTTATCCTTGTTCTGTGATGTGACATGTAGACAATATTTTTTGTTTGGGTCTGTAATGCCTTAGAAGCTTCCTAAAAACCTCTCTCAGATAGCTCTATTAGGGTGGGGGATTTTAAACAAGTGGTTTTGCACCTATTTGGCTCCCCTACTGGCTTAACTTGCAACCTCATTACTGATTGGCTGACTTTGCTGCCACTCAAAAAATGTAGCCAATTATTTTAAAGTGGAGGGGCAGGTAGATGCCTGTGATGTCATAAGCATCAGTTTTTCAGATTGGGCCGTTTTCTGGCTGACATTTCTAAAAGAGGAATTTCTATGAGACTGAGATGTTTAGCATGTCTAGCACTTTTTGTATGTTCGTGAATGCAGGTAGACTACCATTATTCAACAAAGACAAGGTAAAAATGTTTTTTCATTTAAGTCATGACGTAAGGATGTTTTCGGATCCAAGCCTCCACTCATTATTTAAACAGCTGTTTATAAGCACTATTTATTCATATTACATATTTAAGGGAACATTTTATAAACTCACTGTGTAGACTGCAGTCTCCAGGCTGACAGAATCACCAACAGCAATATATTTACTCTTTCCCCACCATTGACAAGTTATCTCGTCAATTAAGAGAAAAAATTTTTCTGGCAATATATGTACATTTTATTAATAGGATAAGCCCCTTGAGATGTAGCATCTCGTTTTCGAGGAGGTCCAATGATGGCTTCCTGACGAGTTTTTATGGTAATCTTTAATTCCACTATTATCCACTAGATGCCGCTCTTTTTATAATTTGTAAAAAACTGAAAAAAATAACTAATATTTAAATTCGCCATGAAAATAAAATGAAAACCTGTCATTTGTTTCGGAATATTGTGATGATTACAACGATTTATCTGTGAGCTTCATTATTTTTTTTTAAATTCATGTTCCCTTAAAATCTTTATTCAAAACGCCAATCTCCTCCCCTCCTAAAAACGATCTCTCTTTACTTCTAGTCTTGTGAAACTTTTTTTCCCCCGTTCTGTTTGTATGAAAGCAGAGGGTCGGTTCTTTCATTTGACATATTTATATGTTTCTATTTATTTTAGAAGAATTTTTTTCTAAAGGCTTTTTTTGAAACTTTTGTGAAAATCACAAAAAATGCTGACGGGCAACTTAAAAAAAAAAAAAAGGCTGACAGGGAATGCGTAAATAATTCATAGAAAATGTCCAGAGTCCATGTGTGGTCATCTAGGATTTTGTTTTGATATTTGCATTATGATACGTGTGTATATTAGTGTGATTGTTTTGTTATATACCTACGGGATTTGAGATCAGTTGGAACTGGAAGAGCTGCATGACGCCAGATCTAACAAGTGGATAATGTTAGTTTATAACTACAACTCCAAATCAGAAAAAGTTGGGACACTGTAGAAATTGTGAGTAAAAAAGGAATGGAATAATTTACAAATCTCATAAACTTATATTTTATTCACAATAGAATATAGATAACATATCAAATGTAGAAAGTGAGACATTTTGGATTTCATGAGAGTCACACATTCCAAAAAAAGTTGGGACAGGTAGCAATAAGAGGCCAGAAAAGTTAAATGTACATATAAGGAACAGCTGGAGGAGGACCAATGTTTAGGAATAGGAATGTTGTCCTATTCTTGTCTAAAACAGGCTTCTAGTTGCTTAACTGTCTTAGGTCTTCTTTGTCCCATCTTCCTCTTTATGATGCGCCAAATGTTTTCTGTGGGTGAAAGATCTGGACTGCAGGCTGGCCATTTCAGTACTCAGATCCTTTTGTCTACGCAGTCTTGATGTTGTAATAGATGCAGTATGTGGTCTGGTATTGTCATGTTGGAAAATGCAAGGTCTTCCCTGAAAGAGACGACGTCTGAATGAGGGCATATGTTGCTCTAAAACTCGAATAAACCTTTCAGCATTGATGGTGCCTTTCCAGATGTGTAAGCTGCCCATGCCACACACACTCATGCAACCCCAAACCATCAGAGATGCAGGTTTCTGAAATGAGCGCTAATAACAACTTGGGTTGTCATTGTCCTCTTTAGTCCGGATGAAATGGCGTCCCAGTTTTCCAAAAAGACCTTCACATTTTGATTCGTCTGACCACAGAACAGTTTTCCACTTTGCCAAAGTCCATTTTAAATGAGCCTTGTCCCAGAGAAAATGCCTGCGCTTCTGGGTCATGTTTAGATATGGCTTCTTGTTTGACCTATAGAGTTTTAGCTGGCAACGGCGAATGGCACGGTGGATTGTGTTCGCTGACAATGTTTTCAGGAAGTATTCCAGAGCCCATGTTATGATTTCCATTACGTATAGCATTCCTGTATGTGATGCAGTGCCGTCTAAGGGCCTGAACACATAATATGCATGACATCACTATTTTGTATTTTACATGGATATGAAGACATTGTCTTTATTAAATACTTGCACTTTGAATCACATTTTCAAATGATTGCATTTTCAGGACCCCAAAACACATAAACATTTTTTTCTGTTTTCAATAGGAAACGTTATTGTGTATGTATGTTTTCCGAATGAAACTTGATAATTTCTCTTAAACGTCCATCACTTTTGAAATCTCCATAAACTCACTTCACAAAGTAAATCTAAAGTATTCAAGCACATTGTTTCAATGAACAACACTAAAGACTTTTTTCATACTGTGGCTTTTGTAATGTCAAGGTTGAGGAGGTGAGTCCTGTGGGATCTGCAGCTTTGAGTGCTGCAGTGTTTGTCCATTTGTGAGTCTATGTTTCAGGATTTTTTCTTCCTCTGCCCTGCCTCCATTTGTGCTGTTGCCGTCATAGCTTCCTGACCCGTGTAACCTGATGGGTCATCCGTAGCACATGTTACAGCAGCCAATTCTACTTTTTCATACAGACCCTGTAAACCAATGTTAGCTTTCTAAAAGGTGTACCTTAAGGATTTTGAAATATCTTTCACATTTTTTCATTGATGTTTTTTCTATCTACCTGGTTCACTTTTTTTCTCATTGGCAAAAAGTTTGGAGGGCCACATTGCTCTCATCAAAGCTTATTGTGGTTGTGGGTGCCATTCGTCTGCAATAGTCATAAACTAGGCTATGATGGTTATTGCAGCGATAAAAAGTGATACATAAAACACAAAACAGAAAGAGCAATACCTATTTATAGATGAGATTATCTAAGCCCTAATCGAAATAGCAGGCAGGGGAGCCCTGTGTACCTGACAGGATTTCTTCCCTAGAGCTTTTTTTACGGCGTGGGTTCAACTTGTTCTTCCCACTTCATTCATCACAGCATGCCTATCTAAATGCGCTGAGAAAAAATTTGCTGATACATTGGAAATGACGTATTTTCATTCTGTGTGACATCTTGCATGTGATGGTGTCAAGCAGAGGATCACGCTATAGCACTTTCATAACATTGCGATATGTTTGAGTGTCCTGACATTTATGCAGACACTTAAACTCAGAGCCACTTAAAGTACTTATTATAGTATACTTATTAGTATTAGTAATAGAACACTGACATGTTAGCTTCTGGCTCAACCAATAGGTGAGCTTATTGCCACATGTAACAAGTTGTATGTTTATAACTGTATGTGTATGTTTATAACCATTAAAATAGCTCACAGTGGTACAATTGCTTTCTACACTGTGTGACTGGATCAGAAACGTACAGGGCTTTAAATTTCAAATATGATGTTACACTAGCAAGCTCATTGAGCCATCAGATCTCCAGGCGGTGGTGCCAAAGATAAAACTGTGTGGTGACCGTGATGGATCGAAGCATCAGACCCAGACAGCCAACAAGTAGGTCACTGAGGGATCAGACACTCATCCACAAGATGTCTTATAGCAAAACATCTCCATGACTCTCAGTGTCTCATTTTTGCACGTTTTCTGTTCTTTTGCCTGGTTTGTTTGTAACCCAGTCTGTAAAAAAACAGCTCAAGTCATGTTTCGTGATTTCCTGTTTTCTACATGAAATCATCCTGAAAATATAACCTAAATATCTTTAATATTTACTAAGGATGTCCCGATCTGATATTCTGGATCGGTATCGGGCCGATCCCGGCTTTTCGGATTGAGGACCGTCAACATGACGATCCAATTCCAATACTGTCATTAGCCGTGGTTGTTACTGACAAGCTATTAAAAGGACAAAGTATTATATAAGCACCATAAACATTTTATGCACTATATTCAAAGTATTTTAATACACTCAATAGCTTCATGTGAAGGAACAAACACACATTAAAAGATATTTAAGTTCACAGAAACACTGTAACTTACTCGCAAACTGATTTAATCCACTGGTGAAGCAGACGGATGAAACGCGGCATTCACACACGCACACAAGATAACTGTAGGCTATTTTAAATATCTGATTTTATAAAGTCTTAGTGAGCCGTTGGATAGATGCAATTTACTATGTGCTGAGCACATAATGCATCTATTCTTTTTGTGCTTTAATGTTGCGTTCACACCAGCCGCGGTAGAGGCGTCAAGCGAGAGTGATTTTTAAGTTTAAGTCAATGTGAAGACGCGTTGACGCGCGTCAAGAGGTCTCACGGCGCAAATAAGGCGTTTAGCACGGCACGGTAGACGTGATTCCGCCTCATTCGCGCGTCTAGTTCGAGCGAATGGTGCGAATTGAGTGTTGCCACAGGAAACGTGCGAGTTGAAAAATGTTAACTTTGGCAGAAAAACGTGTCTCAGTAACCAATCAGGAGCTTGCTCTAGTAGTTACGTAATTACAGGAAGCGAGCGGAGTCGCAAAAGCCCCTCCCATGACGCGAACTTTCGTGTGAATGTCTCGATGACAAGAATTTCACGCGCGGCTTTCACGCACAAATAAAGCGAGTAAACTCAAGATGTTCAAGCGCCAAACTAGACACGGTAGATGCGAATTTGATGCCTCAAACATGGCTCGTGTGAACCCCCAGTAATGCTACGTGCACACCAAACGCGGGGCATCGCGTTACTCGCTCTAGATTTCAATGTTTTGCTTGAGTTTAATATTTTCAACTTGGGTGAAGACAACTTACATTGACTTTGTATGTAATCTACTCGCGCAAATCGTTGAACTCGCATCTGATGTGAACCCACAGTAACAGTTATGACCTTTCGATTACAGAGCGAGGATTCTCATGAGAGGATGCTTCAAGGGCATGAATTCTGCGCCCAGAAAGCCCATAAACGTAGCATGTATATGACTTACAGTAGGCGCATCAATTCTGCACCCGGAATGTGCATAAAAAGTCTGGTCAAGCCCATAATTCCCAAAATAACCATCTGCACACTAAAGCTTTTTTAATATGACAGTTTTATGCAATTAAGGAAAAATATTTAGCATACACGTACCTATTATATGTTCTCCTAAACACTGCTATGATTAATAATGAACTTACTAATGTTTCCTGTAACTTGTAAATCATTTTAAATGATTGATTGTTACATTTAAAAGTATACTAGATGTAACAGAAAGCACTATACACATTTAATTACAGTAGTATCGGGCAGGTATCGGTATCGGCTGATATTCAGAATTCTGGTATCGGATCGGAAATGAAAAGTGGTATCAGGACATCCCTTTTATTTACTGATAAGATCATGTTGAAGACTAAAATCAATGTGAAATCAAAGACTGAAATCAAACGCATTATTATAATTAAATGATGAGACTTTAGCCTGGATTATACAGACAGGGTCACATTTATTTTTAGGTGTTTTTTTGCCTTTAAAATAGATGTCTCTCTCTCTCTCTCTCTCTCTCTCTCTCTCTCTCTCTCTCTCTCTCTCTCTGCCTGTAGGGCTTGAACTAATTAGAATCTAATGGACCAAAAGTGACTTGTACACTTGAGGAAAATAAGAAAAACGAAGATGGCATTCATATGTAGCGTCAAACAAACACTAGTTCAGACTGAAATAATGCGTTGGCGTATCTTGCTGGTACCACAATGGCTCTCAAATAAAAAAATAAAGCCAGTCAAGGCTAAAAAGCATATTTAAATGCATGAGTTTTCCTTTTACAACTCTTATTAGGGAGCCGTGGCATAATCTCAGGCAATTGAATGTCCTAATATATATATCTATAATTTGTCAAGGAGTGTATTTTACCGCAGAGCTACCGAATGCCTGGTTTCGCGTTTTCAGCTCCTTTGCTGCGTTTGTGTGTGTGTGTGTGTACCAGCAATCATCATTATGCAATGATAAGAAACATGCATGGAGCAACTCACTCGGGAATTAGGCATGTCATGATTCTACATCCTTATGGCAGTTCCCTTCTCTGCCTTATTTAGTGGAGCTAAATAACTGATGGACATCATTTTAGGTACTCTGAAAGTCTCATTTTATAGAGGGCAGTCATTTCAAGACTGAGGAATAGATCTAACTGCGGTCGGCATTGTCACAATATCCCTATTCCAGGGACATGGAGCATGCACTGATAGAAACGCTGTATGAATTTAAATGTAGATTTTCAATTTCCTATAAAATCAATAACCATATGCATAGGAATCTCTTGAATTACAGGAAAATGACACATAGTTGCAAAAATTGGATGCGTGTTATGCAAATGGGATGCTGTTAGTGTCTGGGGTAATAAAATTGTACAGAATACAAACAGTAGTGCCCAACATTGAAGAACAAATAATTTGATGCATGACTGAATGCATAATTGAAGATTAATAGGTTTTTTTTTTTTTGGATTTGAAAAATCAATAATTGATGTGTGTGTTCATTTGAAGTGTCTCTGGGTTACTTGTGTTTGAAGGTGGGGGTGAGCTCTTTGTGGTCCCCTCGTGTGCAGTCTGACAGAGATTTAAGGGACTCTATAGCCATGTTATGAACACACACACACAAACCTTTAGGTGCTGCAAAAGGTTATTCGCATAGGTGTTATAGAATAACCATTTCTGGATCCCCATTCATTATTTATTATTCTTGCCTTTTTATAGTTGTTTGAACCTTTTTTTAAACACTTTTGTGCAATAAAATGGTTCTGTGGTAGTAAAAGGTTCTTTATGGAACCCCACTGCCAAAATGTTTGTTCAATGGCACCATTTTTGAAGAATGTATATTTTTTGTACCTTATTTTAAGTATGAACCTTTAGGATAATGAAAATATATATTTTTTAAAGACAATTGTTTACAGTAGGTGTATAATGATTTACAATAGTTATGAAAGGCATATTTGAAGTAATTTATTCTAATGAGATTAAACACAAGATAAGCTGGCAGAACCATGAAAAATTACTGTATTTTTATAATCATTTATATACTGGGTTTTTATTTATATATATATATATTTTTGACAACCTGATCTCATGAATTTCCGCGTTATAGTCACGAAATATTTTGCTAATTTTCCATGGCATTGTCACAGATGTCCGGATTTCTCCGTGCCTGTACCACAGACTTTCTTTTCCGTGTCAGTTTCACGTATTGGTTACTCAATAGTTTTTCCTATTTTCTTACCTTTTTTGTGTGGGTTTGGGGTTAAAACGACTATTGTAACATAAATTGACATCCAAACCCAACTCTAACCCTAATGTCAGGCGAAAACTGTTTAAAAGTCTGGAAAAAATTATTTAAACCATTAGTTAAAGTGACATCCTAACCCAAACCCCAAACCCATGCGAAAATGGCTTAAAAATAGGAAAAACAATTGTGTAACCAATACGTGAAACTTACACCGAAAAGAAAATCCATGGTACGGACACGGAAAAATGCGGAGATCCGTGACAATGACACAGATAAGTAAGGAATAATTGACGACGGGCCATTGAATTATAAGAAAATAATGCACACCCAAGGTGCAATGCATTATTTTCAAATAATTCAAAGGACCGGAGTCAATTATTCCTCTTATACCACGGTTACCACAAACATTGCTCTGGTGCCTTTTTTTAAGACATTTGACAAGTTAGGAGTGCGGTTATCAGAAATTAATGCGTACCCACGTTCTCAGCCAATCAGAATACAGCATTCAACAGACCCGCGGTATAAATGAACAAAATATTCCGTGCCTATACCACGGAACTTTGTGAGATCAGGTTGATATTTGAGCTTGCATCTTTGTCAGTTTTTCACCCCTGATTAGTTTGCATCCCAGTTCAAAGACGAAAGAAAATCAGAAACACAGACCAATTTGGCATAAATGCAAAAACTGCTGACAGAGAGAATGTAAAAGTACAAAATAGAGGTGAATTATTTGGGTGTGTATGATACAAACACAGGTGTTAATTTAATAGGCCTGTGTCTGCGCTTACACTGAAGCTGCTGTCTATCAGGATGATCTTTTCCGATTCAAACTAACAGACAAGCTAGTGTTTATTTTCGTATCTGGTCTTAGCAGGAAAAGAATGATTCACAAAGTCTTCAGATCGGCGACACGTCCTCAACGCTGACTTCTCGTACCTAGCCTTAATGAAAAAAGGCCCGGGGAGCTTGTTTTTATGGACCCCCTGTTTGTATATCTGTGGCGGTTTCATTGTTCTCTTGCCCCAGCTGTTTCTACTCCGCTCACAATTGATGTAATTTATTCTTCTGCTAATTTAACTGGCCTCAGCTGAGACAGGGAGACAGGCGCAATAACAACAACAACAACAACAAAATAAAAGGCCCATCTGCACCAGCGTCAGCCCCCTTCTGTGTCAAGGTTGAAGCCCACGCAAGAACTTTGACAAATGTAAGGAACTTTTTTCACTTGTGATTTTGAAAGAGACTGTTCCCACTCAGTAGCAAGATGATGGAAGACAGGAAGGAGATGATGTACTGTTGTTTGCATCTGACACGCTGTCTGTTCTGTGGGAAAGATGCCGACTGACAGCTTGACTTTCGCCTCGTCACTGAACGGATAATAGAGAAGACAACGGACTTCTACTGTAAGACAAAAGTGTGCTGTTTAATGGGCTATCAGTCCAATATTTGAAAGAGAAAATTTCTTTTATATTAAATATATATGAACTCATCTACATAATACAGAAAAAAACTACTGCTGTTCTAAGGGGGCGTACCAAAGCTTTTTTACGTGGCTGAAAATGCCCGGCAGACAGCTTTCTTCAGCTGAGCGATTTGGTTGCTGTGATACTTTTGCTTTGTTTATCAGTCGTTATACGATGCGGTTGGTTGTTGTGATATTGGTCCCGCCCCTCCTCCACTGTGATTGGATGGCCGTGTGATAGCTGACATTGACAAGCTGAACTTTTCACTCAAAGTTGAATATTTTTTTAAACTCTTGGCCCTCAGTGCTGAGCGCAGAAAAAACGCCATGCGCTAGTTTTCAGCATGGAAAAAAGCCAGCTGCTGGCTATTTTGAAAAACGGCACGCTTCCATTGGAAACAATTGAAAACATACGCCGGCGTAAAAGCTTTGGTGTGCACGCCCCTTTAGACTGTTCTAAATTTAGTGAGCTTATTTTGAGAATTTTAAGATAAGATTGTTTCCAAAGTATACTATTTAAAGTCCAAAATTAAATGTGTTCTCAGTTCGTGACACCACAGAAAAATGTGATATTAACCACCCAGTCAAGTTTGAATGATTAAAAAAGGCAAATAAATAAAATAAGTTATCAAAACTTTGGAAAAACAGGCAGGATTCTCTGCTCTCAAATGTTGGGGCGTGTCCGCTATCAGCCCTGAAACCACGCCCACTGGCAGGAAAGCTGTGGGTCTCTCTCAACTTTCAAATACTGCTACAATTCTAAATTCTACCACCCCGCTCTAAATGCCTCTTCCGCACTGCGAGACCTCCAGACGTGCGTAAACGCATCTTTACATTCACTTAACATGGAAATCACTTAAAATTTGACGCTTCTACCGCGGCTGGTGTGAATGCAGCATAAGGCAGCATTGAATGATTTCTTTATGATAAAGGCAATCCAGGAATGTATTCTAACAAACAATTAATGGTTGAAGAGACCAGAGAAATACTAAAAAGTATTAATCTAATAATAAAGTAACCTCTTTGGATACTTCTGAATAAAATACTTGATTGTAATAGTAAAGATTGAAGTGTTAGAAGAGAGTATAGGGTTGTATAAGTCAGAGGTTTGTCTAAACATCATCAACATAAAAACTTTGTACAGATGTCAAATCAAATCTAAATCAGATCATTATTTTTCTAATTTCGTGCATCTGTAATGACACGATTATGCTTTACAGGTTTTTTCTTAATAAAGCCTAAGCCGCAGTATTTTTATAGACGTTGCAGGATGAAAAAGGAGAGAGGTGATTCCTTCACTTGCTCTTTTGTTGTAATGATCATAAACAGGGAAATGAGATCCTGTAACAGAGAAAGAGGCTGCCAGCTGCAGGTCACACATCACTGTCATCCACCCGTCTCACCCACACACTTGTAAAATATGTGTTTGTGAGCAGGTGAGAATGGTGCCGCGTGACATCACAGCGTAAACCCAGAGAGAAGAGAATCTAGGAACAGAGATCTTGCCATTTGCTTTATATAAAGAGAAAAAACGGAAAAAAACTGATTAACATTTGATGCTAGAGAATTAGACGTTTGAAGAGCGAAAAAGTGAGCGAGGGGTGTTGGGCTGGAAGGGAAAAAAATCCTAAAATATAGGTCCACTGAGGTTTGTGTGACAGTAGGGGTTAAGCAATCCAAGGGCTGCAGGCAATCACTCAATTTCAGACACGCTCAGAACCCTTCGGTGCGAGGGGAGCAGGGCGCATAAAGAAATTTAACAACTTAATGTTTTATGGCCGACGGAAATGAGATCCTTACGGGGCAGCGCTGGGAGGGAGGTTGCGAGATACTCGCCCACAAATATTCCTATAAACACACATTTGTAGTCTTGCATTATCAAACAACCTGGTACATACATATTCAACTAAAACTACTGTTTTTTCGTTTCCTACTTAGCTTATTTTCAAGACCTGCGCCACAGCGGGAGAATGCCCTGGGTTGTATTGTAAATAGTCCAGCGTGCACTATTGTCTGTCTTGCTGGGAGATGAATACGGAAATGCTGTTGAATAGGGCCTTGTTAGTGAATCAATAGCGCGGACATCTCTAAAGCTTCTCCTTGAAATACACCCCACCTTTGTTGGGGCCAAAAGAACAAGAGGAGATGCTCCTAAACGTTGCTATTCATTTTACTGTTAAATAATTCAAATACTGAAATGCCATATATTGGTTACTCACTGACATATTGAAGAAATCGGCTGTGTAATCTATAAGAAAATGAAGTTGAGTTTACTGAAGCTTAACAGATGTTTTGGATGGGAATAAACCGCAAGTCAGCTGTAGAGAAGGTTAACTTATTGTGGCTGTCAGGAAAAAACTATTCACGACTGCATAATGTGCAATTTAAGATGCGTTCATCGCTGTCAGATTAAAGGTGACATTGGTAATTGTTCTGTAATTAGCAGCGTTTCTGCTGAGGTTTTGATAAGAACACCGAGCTCGGGAAGGATATGATGCATGGTTTTAACCGAACACGTGGGATGGTGTATTTTTAGACATCCCGACTTCAGAAAAATCAAGAGATTTGCTTTAACCATTAACATTATAACACAGAAAGGAGGATAACATGACGGAAAACAGCGAGACGGAGATTAAGAGATGGGAACGCCGTATCACAAGAAGACGTACGGCTGCAGTAATCTCAGAGATACGTCTTTAAAATCAATCTTCGCAAAGATGTCCGCAATCACAAGACAAGCTTTACATTGCGGTGTCATGCAACCATTGTTCAACATGACAAGATATCGATTCACTAATATATTGGGGTGGAAGATAGCATTCAAATCTCTGCTCAAGACACCAAACTAATGCAGTAAATAACATTCACATTGAGTATTAAAACTGCATGCTGGGGTTCGCGACAATATGGGAATTGATTGGGTTGAGAGATGGGGAAAGGTAGAACAATTAAACGAAGCGCTTTGGAGACACCAGGCTTTGTAGTGTAGGATGAATAATGCGTGTGTCAGATTTTAAATCCAAATTGAGCTTGTGCCTTTCTGACTGTTTTGCAAAATACGTACCATTAGGTTCTCAGGTCATGTTGGAGCAACCAGTGGTGGCAGTTTATCTCGGTGGTAAAATAATTGAGAAAAGTGCAATACAATTACCGGGAGAGAATCTTATAATCTGCAGACTGGATAGCAGGTGTTAAAATCCTGAGGTCTTTCAAATGGAGGAGATATTAAGACATTATTGGTGTGTGCTAAGGCAGGCATCACTATAACTGTTGATCACACTTAGAATTAGGGATGCGAGGAAACCTCTAAACCGGTAAATTATTAAACTTTGGTTTATTGTCTGCAGACTTCGTGCAGCTTGGTTCTCTCAGACTCAGAACACCTCAGGGCCCACTCATATCATACAGTACCCAACCCAACCAAACAGTGCCCAAGCGTTATTGCCCCACCTCCTCTTTCTAATCCCCAAGAAGCACGCACTCACACTAGAGGTCTTCTCGGGTCCAAAAGAAATGTACTGTACCTGACCCGAAATGACCCAAATTACTTTATACCCGAATCCGATGTGCATAAATATTTTTTTAAAAGGAAGACCCGACCCGAGACAAACCCGAGAAATGTAAACGGCACTGACGTATATGTGCATTCTGCAGACCCACACGCAGCAGTCAGACAGAAAGAAACTCTGGTGGTCTCGCAACCAATTTGGTGAGCTGCTCCATTTGTTTTACTTTGTTATCTGACGACAACACCAAGGTAACCGCTAAAATGTACATTTAAAATTGACTGACATGTCTGTCTCATTGAAAATTATCCTACCGCCAGCCACACAATGTCGCAAGCACTCTTGGCAAACAGTGGAGAGGTTTGAAAAGGACACTGAGAGAGAGTTCGGGTCTTCTCAGGCCCGTTCTGCAAAAACACATTGATTTTAAATAACCCGAGACCCGATGCCACTATTATTGTACCCGACCCGTGTCCGAGGCACGTGAAACTTTTAGACCCGAACCCGATCGGGCCTCGGGTCGGAACTCGGTTTTCGGATCTAAGTGGACCCGTGAAGACCTCTAACTCACACTGTACTTTCCGATCCAAGCACTGGCACGCTTTTGTCATTAAGATGCGACTGTTTCAACGAAAACAGGAAGTACAGCGCTCTCTTAAACCTTGTATTGTGCTCAATTTTGTGGCGATTTTGAATGAAGCGGGTCAAATTGATCACATTATGAAAAACAAGAAGGAATTGGGTATGAACAGGACCGTTTTAGTATCAGTATTTGTCACACATTACAGTAAATATTAACACTTAATATCAAAAAGTATGTTTTTGAAAATGCATTTAAAGCAACACCAAAGAGTTTTTTTTTACCTTAAAATAACGCTTCCAAAACAGTTTCAGTCGTTCATCCACTCTAAACAGGGTGAACAGCACTTTCACATTCGCTTTGCAGCCCTCTATCGGCCAAAACCGCACTAAAGAAGTTTCCAAACGTCGGGTAGTGGTCCTGTAGTCTGAGTGAATACTACAAAAACTTGCTTTACGGCAGACCTACAATCCAATCAGAGCCAGCTATGCCTCAGTATTTATGACAGTGGGTAATGGACAATTACGCTTCTAACCTGTAGGGGGAGCAAAGAGCCAAAACTCTTTGGTGTTGCTTTAACCAAAACATTTTTAACATACTATCTGCTTTACATAGTATTTCATTGAAAAAGAAAAGATTGTTCACTTTTCTGTGTCTGAGAAAGTCTTTATCAGTACTGAAAATAGTGAGGCAAAGCTCACTTTTTCCTTTCCAGGGTAGTAAAACATATATGCAATAAATGTATTTAATTTGTGTCTATACAGTTTCTTTGGAACAGACAAATATGGATCAAATTGGCCTGCGAACATCAATCGTAAATAATCATTATTTGTTTAAAAAAAGCACTTCAAAACATATCAGTGTGCATTGCATGCATGTTCTTGGCCCCAAATGAGAAAAAGTGACAAAATGTCTGGAAGAAAAGATAACTTAAGTAATATTTTATATACATTGTAAATAGAAATGATAGCTCACTTTTACCACATGTGTCTGTACTCTTTTTCAGTAGTCAAAACACTGAGGAGAAGCTTTTTACCCCATTTCAGGATAGTAAAACACCAAAATAGCAACATATACTTAAAACATATATTTAATTTGGGTCTGCACAGTTGCTTTGGAACAAAAAAAAAAATGCAGGTCAAACTGACCCACGGACATTAAAATCTTTACAAAATTATTTGGGTACACTTCAAAACATATCAGTATTTCCAAACTTTGCATGCATGTGCATGGCCATAAATGAGAAAAAGTTACAAAATTTAAAGGATAAAATCACAGGTTAACTATTTTTTCCGAAAGCTTAAAAATCATAACAGGTCAAATTGACCCGGAACACAATATAAGGGTTAACACTAGAACCCATTGTGATGTTAAGTCTGTGTTTTTTATTCTGAATTGTTTGGTGTACGATGACACTGCCCTCTCATCAGATATCTTAGTTGATCAGATGAACGGGAGTGATCACGCAATTCACGTCTCTCCTTTTGAACCGTGCTGCGGTGCGATTTGCGATCACATTGAGCGTTCCACGCCTGAGCCCAAGTGAACCACGCCCAAACCCACACCGCAAGCCGGCCAGGGCAAGATTAACCAAACTGCACCTGTGCACAGAACAGACCGATCACACTAGTCAAACGAACCAGGCTTTGGGATAATGTACTAACAATACCATTTATTAATTTTTGTTTATGATAATTTCAGCATTTACTAAGACATTTTTCTAATCAAAACTTATTGTAAAGTGTTATCTTTTACATATTTTTGCTTTTTAAAAGTAACTTTTTAAAAAAAAAGCATTTCTTCCACTTCAGTGACATTGTCTGCCAACAAACTTTCTCCAGCTTCCAACTTCTCCGGCAAATGTTCTTTTGTGAGTTTTTCGCATTCAGTTCAGTTCATTGGCTGGGTCTAAGAGACAGTAACCCTGCTGGACTCAATACAGATCGGTCTGTCTTCTGTTTGCGAGTGTGTGTTGACCTTACTTGATTACAGCTGACTGAGTTTACAGACTGGGAATGTGTCGGCGTGTTGTGTGTCCTGGTCTTTCATGAGATCAGAGGCGCAGTCATTGTATCTTTGGGAATATGCAATTTTGCGAGTAGCAAGTGGGAAAGGGCTCCGTGATGCGATGAGGGACGCCCTGCTGTTTACACACACAAACTCACGTTAGGGAGTCTCCTGCTGTCGTATGCTGATGAAAAAGTAATGTAGTGTGTCTGAAAGTTTCTTGTCCTCTCTTACCCAGCGCCCCATTCTCCCGGAGGAAATAGATCTCTTAAAAAAAGATAGAGAGTGGGGTAAAGTGTGCATGGATGGAAGATAAAGAGAGAGATGACGTTTGGTAGGACGTTGACTAATTCACAAACATCTCAAGGTATATCATGAGAAAGTTAGAAAGACATTTGTCCTGTTTGCTGCAGCTTCTTTCAAAAGTAGGCTCACAGTTGTTAATCATAAAAAAATATAATTTGCTTTGATGTTGAAATACATTTAATCCTTTACTGTCAGACAAAATAGTAAAACATGGGGTGTCAATAGGGCGGTACTCTTTTAAAAAATTACAACTTTGCACCTTAAGAGTTTATATTAGTACCTCAGAGGTAAATATTAGTACCAAATATATACATATCGGTACCTAAATGGTTTATTTTAGGACTTTTTTAACGTGTACTGTCCCAGTGACAGATGTGGACCATTTTTTGACAATGTTTTGGATAGTTTAGTGTCCAAAATCATCAGTGAATCCAGATTAGGAACAAATTGGGTGAACTGTTCCTATAATCTCTCTCACCACACACTAAGAAGGGACTAGGAGCTTCTGCGCTTAATGTTTAGTTCGCTTCTGGTTTGATACGGAAACAATTGTCCTTGTCGCCCTGCTGACATGGCAGATCTCCAAAGCTTTTAAGCAGCCTTATTGCAGTAGGTGTAGAAAATGTGTTGCACCTAAACTCCAATGTGGCATTGCCCTTTTGAAGTATATAGCTAAACAACATTTGGGGTCACTGACACGAATTTCAGTACCTCGTGGCGTGCATTCGTTGTTCTCCTCTGGTCAAGGACCTTTGTTTATGCTCAGTATTTTTTACAGCAGACAACAGATTATTTCAAATGAAGCGATTGAATTTAGGGCCATGATTTTTCGTGCTGTAATTTTATACTCAAATGGTCCATTAGATGTGATGTCTGGCAACCTCACGTAGCTAGAAAATTAGCCAAGTACACAATAAAGAGCTGGTCGCAGTGAATTTTCATTACTTACTGTATGCCTACATCACATTTGCTGGCTGTCAGTTTGCAAACTGAGAAAAGTAATGCATATTGCAGACATAATTTCCATTGATACAATTAGCAAACACATAAAATTCCCTACTTGGATTACAAACGCAAAATGATAAAAACATCTCTTCAATTCCAAAATGATTTTATTCTGCGTTTCATTAAATCATCCTTTTGGTGTCAAGGGTGTAAATACCCTCACACGTCCTTCTATTGAGTGACTCATTATTTATTACATAGACTGAGATGGAGCCATATGGCACCATCAAGCATAATCACACAGAAATTATTGCTTTGTTTATTGACAGAAAATGAGAATTTAGAGGATGATCGCTGCCTAGATAGAGTCTGGAGCGATGCATTTACTAATGTAATGACCGGTGCTCATTTTATGTGTGAATAATTCCTGTCGTACCTCAGGTAGTGTGAGCGGAGTTTACTTCCACTGGAGGAATTTCATGACAATTTGTTAGCTGAAATGGATTATTGTAGTGTATCATTGCCGTAGTTTATTTCATTATTTTCCTTTCATGTTTTATTTTGTTAATTTCTGTAGGTTTGATAGTCCTTTTTTGGAAGTTTGAATAGAATAATAATTGTGGTCCTGATGGGGACAGTTTGGGGTTCTTTTGCTTAAAGGGATAGTTCACCCAAAAATGAAAATTCTTTCATTATTTACTCATCCTCAAGTAGTTACAAACCTGTATACATTTCTTTGTTTTGCTGGACACAAAGGAAGATATTTATAATGAAGTAGAAAACAGAAGCACCATTGACTTCCATATAGGAACTAAAAATACTATGGAAGTCAATGGTGCTGAAAAAGCTTCAGCAGAACAAAGAAATGTATACAGGTTTGTAACAACTTGAATGATGACACAATTTTCATTTTTGTGTGAACTATCCCTTTAACTCTCTCTAAATTGTGCTTTTAAGAGCTTATTGTGCTTATTACGCTTAACAAAACGTTTAGCTAATATAAGTCAGAAGTAAATTGTATCAGGAGATTTGATTCAGTATCAAATTAGTGTCAGATCTCCTTAAATTGCTTAGGGAAAATAAAAAAACAAATCTAAGCTGTAAAATTAATGTTGCTTGTAAAATAATCTGAATTTGGGTAAATTTGATAGTAAGAATTAAGTTCATATTCACTTGGGAAATCTGAACTCAGTTTGACATTGTTGAGATCTCTTCTAAAACTCCAATGAAGACATTTGTGAGATTTCTAGGTCTTTGTTTCAGGAGAAACATGTGAGACACCGGAGACTTTAGGTACTCTGGTTTCCTCCTACAGGCCAAACACATGCAAATTAGGTAAATTGGAGATACAAAATATTGCCCCTGCCCCAACCTGTGTATGGATTAACTTGTGTATGGATTAACTAGTTCTTGCCATAGATGCTGGAATAGCGTAAAGAATAAAGAAAGTCCTAATTTCTCCTTATTTTTTCTGGCAGCGTATATTTTCACAAATGTAACATTTTCTGTGGCATTATAATGATGTTGTAAGCTTGTTTTGTCATTACTGTTTGTGTCACTAATACAGTTGTTTTATCCTCCAGTGCGATAGACTCAAGTACACCGGAGCTAAACACAAACTAATGATACTGTTCAGAAAACAGTGCCTTCTTGTGTCAACATGGTCCTGGGCACCAGAATACATGCAAATAAAAAAAACATTAAATAATTGTGAGGTTTCAAAACGGAGAATCGAGGACTAATGTTCCATAATCAGCCTAAGGGAGCTTTCTATATCTCTATATTCACTGATAAAACATCTGTTAAGTCGAGTGGAGTTGTTTATTTAACACTTTTGGTTCATTTAAAAACTTAAAGGGTTTTCTGGTTATTATGAGAGTGGATGATGACTGAGGTGGTAACCATCTACTCTCATAGTAACCAGAAAACCCCCAAAACACTTCTGCGTTTGGGTTCTGAAGAACAATGAAAGCCGTTTGGGGTTCAAATGGTATGAGGGTGAGTAAATATATATTTTTTAATTTTTGGGTGATCTATCCCTTCGAAATAATATTGTTTCACATAAGTGCCAAATATTCGATATTAAGGGGGCTTGCACACCAAAGTTTTTTTTTGGCTGACGCCGACTGGTAGCTTTATTTCTGCCAACTGCCAGCTTTCTTCAGCTGAACGCTTTGGTTGCTGTGATACTTCTGCTTTGTTTATCAGTCGTTGTACGATGTGCTGGTTGGTTGTTGTGATACCCCACCCCTGCTTCACTGTGATTGGGCGGCCATTTGAGAGCTGACATCGACGAGCTAAGCTTTTCATCCAAAGTTGAATATTTATCAACTTTCGGCGCTCAGCGCGGAAAAACCGCCAATCGCCGGCTATCAGTGTGGAAAAAACGCTAGCTGCTGGCTTTTTTGAAAAAAATGCTTCCATTGGAAACAATTGAAAACATACTCCGACTGTATAACAGGCATAACAGCTTTGGTGTGCACGCTCCCTAACATGACAAACGACAAAAATAAGAGCTGTGTATCAAATATTTTTGTTTGCTGATGCATGATGAAACAAATAATAGCATTTGCTTTATTCCCCCATCCAGTTTTGTTTGAGCAAAACATCTGCAAGTGAAATATAAAAAAGCAGGATACTTTTCAAACTACAATCTATTATCAAAAAGACAATATTAAGCGCTCATGCAAACCCATCTAAGTGCATCTGACATGTTTTCTTGTAAATTAGCATTTTAATCAGACTCTTAATGGCAGGGCCTGAAGTTAACTTTTTTGACCACCAGCCACTGTGGCAGGTGGATTTAGAAATCCACCTGCCACAGTGACTTTTTACCAGCCAGTTTTTTTTTGCCTGAATAGTGAATGATAACACTGTTTTTAATATATGAATTAAATATAATAATTTTTTAGAGCTACAAAAGTGAATTTCTCTTTGTCTTAGGTTGTTTGATTAACATTAATGACACAGACTTAAGTATGTTAATTGAGGTTACTGTCTCTTTAAGACCATCACAGACACAGTTTTTGACTCCCTATACATACACTTAAGTTAAGACATAACGAAATGTTTTATTATAATAAAAATACTGTTGAGATTATTTTGTTTATTATATGTGCCCTGTCAAGAGCAGAAAGACTTTATGTACGCTTGCTTTGAGGAAGGCGTCTCTCCGATGTTCCCTATTGAGTGCCCTTAAACCCGCGCGCGCGCGCACATACAGTATACGGAGGGGGCACAAACTGCGCACATAAACGCCCCACATACGTTTGTTTTTCATTACTCTATTCGCAAAATGTATGTTAATATACTACAGTATAAGACACAGAAGCGCAACTCTCTTTAAAGTTTACACATCAAGAGTTCTGATCCGTCACAGCAGAACTACACATCTGTGCAACTGTGATTATACTGTAGTCTATGTCACCATTGCATTCTCATCCCATCTCATCAACAGTTTAATACTTACTCGCACATCCAAACGTAGTCAGAGAAGTGCCTCATCTTCTTTCCAATCGCATGAACGTTGCGAAACAGCAGTCGCATCCTCTCAATTAATCACTCAATTTGCATCAGTGATATGCGCAGGTTGATAAGAAATGAGCGGTTGCCGGTTACCCAGACAAATATTTTAATGATGTTCGGGCCGCGGTCAGTCGGTCGGGTTTAAAAACTATTTTGAACAATTCCGGGCGGGTTAGTTGAAAATGTCGGTCGGGAGTGGGTTGTTTATACATTGACCCGCGCATCACTGATTCGCATTGGCTACCCGCCAATGTGGCTGGTAGATTGACAGTGTTACCCGCCAATTGCAAAATCCACCCGCATTTGGCGCGTGGTCGGGTGTTAATTTCAGGCCCTGCTTAATGGATTCTGCCAACAAAACCTGTGTTTCTGAATGACCTGAGGCCGGGAATAAGCAGATTTGAAGCGAAAGCATTCTATGAACATATAATACGTACAGAGAGCATTTTGTTATTTTAATTCTCTTGTTTTTGACGGAGGTGCCGTTTAAAGGCTTTTGCATCGGAGCTCCTCAATTATTTTTTATTAGCAGCCCACCCTGACAATAAGCCAATACACCACTCACCACTGCAAATGTGTGCCACTGGGCCAGTTGTTTGTCTATCTATACCGAATTTATTTCAATTAGACACATGTCCCGCCTCTCTTTTTCTCTAATCGATTGCGGCCTTTGGCAGCCAGTGCACTGTACACCGTGCCATGTTGTGAAATATTTACGTCTTTTGCCATGTTTATAGTTGGAGCCGCTTTGGCTATGTCATCAGTTAATAAAGTCATGGCTAAATGATTAGCAAACTAACAAGGGTTTAATCTTATTCAGATTAAAGGTTTGCCTGGTCTAGTTGTTCGATTGAGACATTTCTAACCTCTTTATCTCCATTAGTTAACAGTCCCAGTGTTTCTTTTAATATTGGGAATGGGCATTGATCTTCCCCACCCCTGCCTGAGCTCTCTTCTGTTTTGACAGTGTTCAAGTGATATTATATGAGCCTGCATGGAGGCTGATATTGACTGCTCGTCCATGGATATTTATAAATGCCTTAACAGTAGCAGTTTACAAAATAACTTATTTATCAACCTGGCTTTTGTTCCTAACCGTGTTAATTTAGAAGCATTAACGTTAGATATACTGGACAATAACGGTTCGCTACCGTCTGCGGTACATTGTCTTTCAAGAAGGTTAAAGAGAGTTTTATGTACATTTGGACACGTCAATTTTGACATCTACTCCCAAGGGAAAGACACAATATCAGATTTGTAGACTTGGAAGAAAGTAATACAAGCCTGCAGACTTGCTTTGGGAGACAGGCTCGGTCTTGAATTAAATCACTTCCTAGTTCTGTTGTTGTTGTTGTTGTTGTTATTGTTTTTTTCTTTTCCTTATCTCAGCCGTTGACAGTCTGTTTGCTGCTGACAGTAAAGCAGATTCGGGTTAATGGAGACTAGCCCTCGGGCCCTGGTGTATGCTGGGTATTTTCACGGCTTTGCCAGCCTGAGACACAGACAATCTTGTGCTGCGACCTCATCGCTGCCCAACTTAAATGATATCCTGCTTTGGAGAAAGTGACAATTTTATTGCTGCTTTATCGCATATATCATAATTATATTCATTGTCATGTGACATTCACGAGCTGGTTTTGCACATAATTAACCTTTTGCACGTTAATTTAACATATTAACTCGATTCCCAGCATGTTCCTTGTTGTAAATTCCGACAGAAGGCTGGTAGCCTAAAGCTTTATATTTTAGAACATGGTAGATGGTTTTAAGATGGTCATTATTAAGTAGGTAATGTGTATTATTTCATAATATATTGGTTTTTGGAACATGGTTACTGATTGACCAATCAATTACCAGTGTAAACAGGTTAGATCCAAGATAAACTGTACCTTGCACAATGAAAATAACATAAGAAACACTGGGTAGTAGGGCATGAAAACTATAAATTACAAATTCATTGAACGTAAATTGTGACCCTGACTGTAAAATTCAAGCTAAACTTAATCTAATTAAAATATTAGAAGCATCAAAGTTTGATTTCAGTGATTTCAGTACCAGGAAAAATGCACAGTGCCACCTAAAAATGGCCACTAGCTGTTCATACCAACGTGATGTGGTCAAAACCAAGCCAGGCTCCCCACTGGCTAATAGGATTTTTATAATGTTCCACAATATACAGTATATATCACTTTTATCCAGCCGGTCAGTCACAATAGATGAGAGGGGGGACAAATACTACACTGACCAACAACATAAAAGTTAATATAGCTTGTCGATACATATATATAACACCAGTGCATAAAAAAAATATTCATTAAATTTACTCAAGTGGTCACAATCAATTTATTTAAGCTACATTTAAATAAAAAAGTTGAAAAACAAAACAAAACACTTTTGTGTAAATGTAGCATAAATAAATTGATTGCGACCACCTACCTTAAAAAAAATGAGTAAATTTAATTAATAATTTTTTTCAGTGTGGCGGGCCGTAACTTCTCTTTCGAAGGGTGCAAATTTAAAATATGTGTTAGGAGTGTTACTGTATGTGTGTGGCTCGTCATGTCAAAATATGTGTCCGTTGTGCCAAGTGAATGCTTCAAAATGATAAAAGAGTTAAAAAGAGATAAAAGACACTAATTTAACACAAAGCTTTGATTAAACATGAGATTAACCGAGTACACTCTCAGAAATAAAGGTACAAAAGTTGTCACTGGGACAGTACCCTCTCAAAAATGTACACCTTTGTACCCAAAAAGTGCATATTAGTACTTCAAAGGTACATATTGTCAGTTCAAAGATACATATTTGTACCTAAAAGGTACATATTGACAGCTTTGTCCCTTTATTTTCGACAGTGTATTTGGCAAACGTGAGCATCTCATTAATCACAAACCCATTCAAAGCGTCTGCAGCAGGCATGTAAATCATGCATGGTGCACATAGGTTTACATGACGCGCCAAACAAATATTTTGACATGATGAGCCGCTCGAACTGATTTTGCCAAGTGGTTGATGTCCTCAGGGCAACATATTGTGTCTAAATTAAACCTAAACCTAAACCCCAACCCTACCATAACCCAACCCTAAAATCAGAGGGACATGATAAGTGAAAAACAATGGTCTAGAACCAGCTAATCCTGGTTGTAAGCTTAAACTTAAAACAAACTGTAAACTTATTTCTGATATCTGATTGGTTGATTGAAATGTTGCGCTGAGGACATCAACCACTTGGCAAAATCAGGAGAGCCTGACGGCTCGCACACAAAGAGCTAAATACATGCTTTGCATTGGCACCATCGAAAAGAAGTCACCGTCCCCCACTGTATAACACCCCGTGCCATCACAAAATATTGAAACAAATTATCTGCAAAATCAGATCATTATTATAGAGTACTGCGCAAATGTTTTTATTGTAGCAACCAAAACACATCAACACTTCTAAAGCCCCCTCAAGAGCTTGTTTTTAAAACAACGTCTGGTGTGATTAGCCGCCTTTTGGTGGATTTCTGAATTTTTCCTCGAGATTGTATAAATTATAATGACGTAATAAATTTACCGTTTTGTTTTTACTTGTATTTTGGTATTAGGCATTGAATTGGGCTGTGTTTTAGAAGTGAAGAAAATGTCCTAAAATGTGTTAAATGAACTAACCTTCTGATTTTTTTCTTGCAGTTTAGGCCAATAAGCCTCTTAACTTTAATATAATTGTTTTTTATATTTACTGTCAAACTGTAATTCATTGAAGCTATAATAAAAATGGATAATGTTGGAGTAATTTCACTGAGTATTAATATTAATAATAAAAATGGCACAAATAATGGTCCTCATTCTTTTCTTTGTACTGTGTGTTACAGTTACAAAAATGAACACTGTCATGATATTAATGTAGTCAACGAAAATTTTATTAATTTTAATTACCTAGTTTGCGATAAAAATCATAGCACATGTTTTCTGGTATAGATTATATGATAGACCAGTCTGGCCCCCACCAAGCTCAAATGTCAAGCTACCCCTATGTGGACCATCTAGAAACTACCATGTGCCAAACCACAGCTGTCATCCAAAGCAAAAAGGCTCAACCATTAATGACAAAGACGCATCCTCATCCCCCTTCAGGTTGTTTATTTCTCATTTTGTTACTTTGAGCCACTTCCACATGACGACCATCACATCTCAGGAAGTCATTTTCTTTTCACCTTACCTCTGGCTAAGACAGCTCTGATTCACAGGTTCACCACAACCCTTGACATTCACACCGCCAGCTGGAGGCGGTCCACACCTTCACCCTGTCCATCCATCACCCTCTTGGGGGTTGAGACGGAGGGATTTTCACTTCATGCGCAGTCGAACCTCCCCCCAAGCAATTGTCTTCTATTTAAAGTGGTAGTGGGGGATCAAAGCACTTTATATATCAAAGCATATCAAATCTTCCTCCTTCTTGATGATTCGAGATGAAGAAAGAGGGCACGAGAAAATCCTCTGTTCGTGGGAAACATGTTAGAAGGGTTGAAAGACACGGGGGATGGCGTAATAGCATGTGTTTGGGTGACGTGTGCAGATTGTTGAGATTGAAGCTAATAAATAACCCATAAAGGAGGGGATACCCTGATGGGATGAGAAGAGTGCTCTCGGTGAGCGCACGTGTGTTGTGGAGATGTCTGTGGAATTGCTCATCATTTGGAAAGCAGCGTAATCTATTTTAAGACAGAGATTTGCATACAAACATTTGATAAATCCTAAAGGGATGGTTTACCGAAATATCAAAATTCTGTATCAAACTGTGGTACTAAACCATGTGATCTTCCTAATTTGCATGACTTTCTGCATCTCAGAAAGACAAAAATTTAAGTTGTTATTTGAAAAATTTGCTCTGTCTGTCTATCTATCTATCTTTAATTCTGGCTTATTTATGGTAGAAGTGGTTCAAAAACTAACGCGAGGTTAGTTGTAACACGGACCGTTTACATTGTTGCACAGGGTTGAGCGATTTGTTTTTTGCGTATTGTTTTCATGCTGCCAAAAGACGATCTCCCGCAAATTTATGGAAAGGTATAATGTTTTCCAGAGAGTAATCGATGAACGAGTGTTTTGGTGGCATGTAAGTAAATTTTTTCAATGTGCATTTTTTCGGTTTCTAAGTTGGGTGTGTAAGATACCAAAACCAATGTTATGTAATCTTATTCAGTGTCTTGTTGGCCAAAACATAGCATCATTTTAAAATATGTCTGCAGCTCTTAGCAACCTTTTTGGTAGGCTTGAAAATATTTTCACTCAGCGGGGTTAATTGTAACGCTGTGTTACATCTAACCCCTCAGTATTTACGATATGAAAACCGCTAATGTTAGCATAATTCTTGCCGTTGTTTTAAATGGGCTACGAATGCTGGCTACTAAACAACATAAATGTGCATGTCTTATTAAAAAAAATATTTGTGTGAAAAAATATTTATTTATTTTTGTTCATATATTTAATATTGATTGAATTAGGTCATGTCAAAGATTAATATCATAATGAAATGAATGGCTAAAATCAGACTTTGATGCTCATGATCTCAGAATTTGATTTTAAGACTTTAGTATGATTTTTACAGACTGGGTCACATATATTATTTTGTCATATTATGCTGCATTTTCTCACATATTTAGACATTTGTATCTATTTATAATTGAACTATTGTTAGATGAGGGATGAATAGTGTAGATACCTGTCTATTATAGACAGATATTTAAACAATATCCACTTCAAGTATATAGACAAAATTGAAATATTTGCCTGCAAACTTAATTTTTAGCAAGTGTTACAACTAACCCCCTGCCTGTTACAATTAACCCCACCTATGGGGTAAGTTGTAACGTTTGCACTTCTCTCATGTTTGGTTTAATTGTCCAAGAATGGTAATTAATAGAAACAAACTTCAAATGTTCATTTGTAGCAGAGATGTGTGTGTTGCTTTTGTAAAAATATAATTAATCAAACTCACATTTTTATGATTAAAACCAAAAAGAGTTAGGTTGTGCCCCGCTCTCCCCTTTAGTTAGCCATCATTTCACTGTCTCGGTTTTTGCTTGCTGGGTACCTACTTTCCTACAGTACCTTATACCTACCTTTGTAAAAAAAATGTATGTGGCTCAAATGTACAAATACAGCTTTTTTATATTTCACAGTGAGTTGATCACACATCCCAATGTGTAACTCCACCATTATTCAGTTGCATTGAAATTCCAGTCGTGTTTGTTTTACCATCTGATAGAAGACTGAATGCACCTCTCATTTCTAATTGCCTCCTGTCTGCCTGTGCCTCCACAGAAGCATCCAGAGACTGCCAGGTCCTGGCAAAACCAGTGGCCGGCGTTTAGACAGCTTTATAAATCACCCACCCATCATGCACTGCTGTCTCACTCCTTGCCAGGCCCCATTGTTGTAATGGTCAGACAGTTTCTCAAACAGTGAGGAATCGACGTTTCGCCATTTACTTGGCAAAATCAACATGCAATCAACATGTCATGAGCATCCATCGCTATTCCTGTTGTGTAGTAAAATGTACACATAGGCAGTATTTGCTGGTGAGCTACAATAAAAATTGACTGTAATTAAAAGGCTGTCATGCTTCATGCCGAGGTTGACATCCCTAAGCGGGAAAACAAAAGCTCTGCTCCAAAACCCGGAGAGGCATAAAACATGATAGGTGCCCTCCCAAAGAAAACACTTTTAAAAAAAGTTGCATTCGTATGTGTTTGCCATTGCTTTTTTAAAACGACTACAGTAAATGTTTCCCTAGGAATTGAACTCGAATTTGCTTTTGTAGGTTTAGTAACTTTATTATGCTGCTATCCAGAACTTATGTATCTTTTCTTTTGAAATGCATTATTGAAATGTAGAGAAATTTTCACTATACAGTAAATAAACGTATTACATTCAATTCAGAAAAGTATAAAAAAGAAATGCTATATCCAGTCTCCTATGTGGATCTTAAATGTGGCAGCATATTAGGTTTTAAAACAGAGCTTTACATTTTGTGTAAAGTCTGTTTTGGCATATGCATGTCCCCCTACATGTTTTGAAATATGGGCATATATTTCGCCAGCATCCCCAGCGTTTATAAATGCCATACCCTTGCTCATGCACCTGATATCTTTTGATTGGATAAAGTGGTCTGTAAGCCTTCGCTTTTAAGAAATTGAAAATTGATAGGGTTTCTTTAGGCAAGCAGGCATTGCTATTCAGCTCATGCGCCTGCTATTGAACTCTGCCGGTATCATACTGTAAACAAAGATTAATGTGCCTTTAACCTCCAACAAACAGAAACAATATTTTACTGTAAACCCTCCCGGTGGCCTCTTAGGGCACAGCAATCCCACTAAAGAGAGAAGGCAAACGTTTTTCCAGGAGTTTTGAGGACATCCACAGAATGTGATTTCTATAAAAGTACTTCTATCGGTGACGCTGATGGAATCCAGAGATTAGAGACGCTCCTACAACTTTCCCCTCCTTCTCGCTGCTCACCGAGCATCACAGAAAGCGGCTATCTACAGTAAATTTATAACTGCCACTTCAGCTGGCAATCATGCTATCACTGAATGCTCGCTGTCTATCACTTTGGCCCTGGGAGTGCAGTGGGCTCTAGAGTAAAGCTAACTGGACCTAATCGATGTGATGTTGAGGCTTAGACTCTCGACTAGATTCTCCCTCTCTCTCTCTCTCTCTCTCTGTGTGTCTGCTATATACAGACTGTTCCATGTCAAGACCTCACTTTCATCCTTTTATTGGACACTCGTTTTATAATAATCTGAACTCTCACTTTCTCCGTCTCTATCATCGTCTACAGCAAATTCTATTATTTAGCTTATACTGTAGGAGACATAATGGAGATTTATGTTTCTTTGAAGTATCAGCTAAGATGTTTCTCCTAAGGTTCTTTAAGAGAAAATCAAAAGACACAAGTGAGACAACTGTTGACACACAGTAAGGGGGCGTGCACACCAAAACATTTAAACGTGGCTGAAAACGCCTCGAGAATGCCGAATCCCAGCTGTTTTTCAGCCTGCTTTCTTTAGCCGAGCGCTTTGGTAGCTCTGATACTTCAGCTGTGAGGCGGTTCTTCTACTGTGATTGGACGGCCGTGTGAGAACTGACATTGACGAGCGGAGCTTTTCACCCAAAGTTTAATATTTTTCAACTCTCGGTGCTCTGCGCTGAGGGCGGAAATACTGCCGAGCGCCGGTTTTCAGCACGGGAGAAAACCACTAGCTGCTGGCTTTTTTGAAAAACGCCAAGCTTCCATTGGAAACAATTGAAAACATGTGCCGGCCGCGGACGAAAAAGCTTTGGTGTGCATGCCCCCTAATGGGGTGGTTTCCAGGACAGGGCTTATCGTATTCCCAGACAAAAATGCATGTTTGAGCTGCTTTAATTTCAAAACACCTTGTACTGACATATTTTAACATATATCAGTGCCATTGTTTTGTCTCAAGATGCACATCAGTGTAGTTTTTAGTAAGGTTTGTTTGTAAAACTTCTTACAATAAATGTCCTAAAATAACTATGGCCTAAATTCCTGGATTAATCTAAACAAGGGGTCTCCAACCACAATGGATAAAACAATCTGGAGGGGCACTTTTGTGATATAGTCTCTTACTTGATGATATGTTTTATAAAAAATATGTAATAAATAAATATTACAATTGAGACTATTAATAGAATGTGCTTTGGCGGGCACCATGTTGGAGACCCCTGATCTAAACCCTGTCCAGGAAACCGCCCATGAGAGTTCATTTAGACTTGCAATTATTTTGGCAAAACTGACAATGTTGAGATCTCTACTGGATCTCAGAAGAGACTGCTAAGCAGGGTTGCCAGGTTTTTACAGCAAAACTCCAAAAGCCCAAAACTAGCCTAACTGTGTTTGGTTGGAAGGTATAGTCACATTTTGGGGGTAAAATCTGTGTTTTCGCCAGGGTTCATTTGCTAAAATTTGCATTCCCGGGGCTAAATATGAAATTACTGGGGTCGCTTTAACCTGTGGACATGAAAAACAGCCCATGGCAACAGTATTAAAGTAACCCAATTCCTTGGGAAAACCACAGACTTGCCAACCCTGCTCCTGAGGTTAGTTTGTTATTTTTTCTGAAGATAATTTTTCATTGAGTAAAAAAGTGGTCTTTATGTGACCACTTTTGTTTTGGTGTATGACGAAGACTTGACATTGATTCAAACAACTGTTGGAAAGCATCTTTTGCAGCGATTTTTGTGTGAGCATATCAGTGAACACCCCTGACCACTCGGTGAGTTTTACGTCTTTTTATACCATGGTCTGTTTAAATACTCGATTCTGATTGGCTGGAAGGTGTGCATTAAAACCATTTAATGCACAGGTAGTTCCAGTCAGTTTGATTACAGTTAGAAATTAATCTGCTACTATAAACATTGGTAACCATAGTAACACAGTTACTCTTGCAGAGAGAGAGAGAGAGAGAGAGAGACATAAGTGCGTCTCTCTTTAAAGTGTGCAGGTTTTATTTCAGCACTACTTTATTTAAAGCGGATGGAGTGCGAGCCTTAACTTAAGAAAATGACCGTAATTTTTACCCGTCTGTTAAAAAATTACACTGTTAACATTAATTACAGCTTTAACTTGGCAAATAACCAAGGTATAAGCGGGATAATCCACGGCTAGCCATGCATTAAAGGGTTTTAATGCACTTCGCAGAGACAACCACCCTCCGCTACGCGTCGGGTGGTTCTTCGCCTCTACGTCGTGCATTAAAACCCTTTAATGCATGGCTAGCCGTGGATTATCCCTTACGTAAACGAAAGTTTAATGCATTTTAGGAAGGATTGTTCCAGTGCACCATTAAACCCATTGTAGAGGTGTGAGATGAAACACAAATACGCGAAAATTCTCAGGGCAGCCGCAAATGTCGAAATTTCAGTCAAAACCATTCTATTTCACCATAAATTGTAAATGCAAACATTGTATTGATTTGTGTCTTTTTTTAATTACAGACATGCCTGAATATAGTAAATTGTCACTGGGGCGGTACCTTTAAAAAAGTACAAATTTTTTATTAGTATCACAAAGGTACACATCTGTACCTCAATTGACCTTTACTGTCTAAATGGCAGCTTTTGTACCTTTATTTCTAAGACTCTAGGACAGTAAATTAGCTCTGATAGTACAATAATGTGGTATCCGTATTATCAGACAGGGAGCCTGTGTGTGAGTTTGCAGACAACTTGACAGAGCCAAACTGGGAATGCTTGTCAGCGCTGGCCGCCTTTCCGTCAGGCAGTCGACATGACAGCTGTGTTTGTGACTGTTTCCCAGGACCAGACAGTCTGATTTAGAGGAATGGGAGTGGAAACTGACATAAACACATATTCCACGGTCTCAAAGAACAAAATCTAGATGTACCACCGTGTACTGTGATGTACTGACCTTATGACAGCACTGATCGCTAAAGGAAATGGACATTGTAGGGCACATGTTCAAAAAATCTCTTACGGACCCAAAAAGTTCACTTTTGTCCTCTTCGTCCTTTACGCCAGAGATGAAAGTTTAAAAAAATCTATTAAACTTTTATCGACGGGGCTTTGACATTTAAGATTGGATGCCCATCAAATTCTGAAAATTCTGAAGCTCAGCACTCTTACCAGATGAACCAATACACTTTGGGAAAAAGTGGAGAATTCACAAAAAATGAACTGCACTCACTGATAATGTTGTTTATTGGCATTTAGTATCTGCATTGTTTTAGCCCCCAGTTCACTAAATGGATGCAAACCCGGTCTCCAAAAATAGTGCTGAATGCAATTTGCATTCCCACTTTCCCATTTTGCAACCTAATGCAAGCTTGTAGAGGATGCAGAATGTGTGCTACACTATGCATGTCTTCAATCCTTGTTAAAATTATTATAATCATTTGTAATGTAATGCCATAGCATTAGGGGAGAGTGGGGCACAACCTAACACTTTTTGTTTTTGGATCAATCATTCAAAAAATATTTGAGTTTGATTCATTATATTTTTACACAAGCAACACACACATCTCTGCTACAAATGACCATTTGAAGTTTGTTTCTAGTACTTACTATTCTTGGACAATTACACCAAACGTGACAGAAGTGCAAACGTTACAACTTACCCCTTAGGTTGGGTTAATTGTAACAGGTAGGGCGTTAGTTGTAACCCTTCTAAAAATTAAGTTTGCAGGCAAATATTTCAATACTATTTTGTCTATAAACTTGAAGTACTGTAGATATTGTTTATATATCTCTCTATAATAGACAGGTATCTACACTATTCATCCCTCATCTAACCATAGTTCAGTTATAAATGGATACAAATGTTTAAATATGTGAGAAAAAGCAGCACAATTATGACAAAAAAAAAAATCTTTTTTATATGTGATTTAGTCTGTACAAAATATGCTGAAGTCTCAAAATCTAATTCTGAGATAATGAGCATCAAAGTCTGATTTTAGCCATTCATTTCATTATGATTTTAATCTTTGACATGACCTTATTCAATTAATATTAAAGATATGAACAAAAATAAATTTTGACACACAATTTTTTATAATACAGGCATATTTATTTTGTTGGCAGCCAGCAATCATTCGTGTGTAGCCTATTTAAAACAACGGCAAGAATTACGCTAACGTTAGCAGTTTTCATATCGTAAGTGCTGGGGTGTTAGTTATAGCACAGCGTTACAATTAACCCCGCTGGGTGAAAATATTTTCAAGCCCACCAAAAAAGTTTCTAAGAGCTGCAGACATATTTCAAAACGCTGATTTAGTTAACAAGACATTGATTAATATGACATAGATTTGGTTTTGGTATCTTACACAACCAACTCGTAAACCGAAAAAACATATGATGAAAAAATTTACTTACATGCCACCAAAACACTCGTTCATCAATAATTTTTTGAAAAAACATTATACATTTCCAATAATTTGTGGTAGACCGTCTTTTGGCAGTGTGAAAAAAAAATATGGAAAAATAAATCGCTCAACCCTGTGCACCAATGTAAATGGTTTGTGTTACAACTATCCCCACGTTAGTTTTTGCCCCGCGCACCCTACATCCCTTTAATCTGAATTGAGCGTGTTGATACCACACAATCTAAAGTGGCACAACTATCAAGTGAGTTTGTTCCAAAATGTCCTAAATGCGATGCCCCTACCTGGGACCTGTCCTAATATGTTCATAATGAATTTGTCTGTAACTACCAAGGAGAAAACCTGATCCTTAATTACTTTCTCAGCACAAGCTGCAAACTCCAAGGGTTTTTGAAAAAAGGAGAGGGGTGTAAAAAACTCAAGTGCACCCTTGTAAAACAAATGAGTTGTGTCATTTTCTTTGTCGGCTCTTCTCTGTGGGAATAAAGGAACGAGCCAGCTACGACGATGAATTGTGACGTACCTTATTTCCCGGAGCCTCGTGGCAATAGTCGATAAAGGGGAGTAGGTTCGGAATGACCTAGAGTCGGCCGTAATTGACCTATTTTGCATACGCTGTGGAACATTTTGTGCTGTGCAGGACAGGCGTTTTATTTGCCTGGTTATTTATCGGCCGGCAACATGCTGCTAATGTCCGGCCAGGGACTTTGCCAGAGTGCGGTTGTAGATTATCATGATTGCCACTTATTAGCACAGAGCAGCCCGTGTGTGTGCGCACGTGAGACCAAAGAAATGTGTCTGCGTCCTGTGACGGGCTCTGAAGCCCAGAGCGATACGTCACAGCGCGGCGAACTCGCCTGCTCGTAATGGAATGGGACGTCGTGTCAGGCGCATATTAATTTCTATTAGCCACATAAATACGTAGCAATCATCTAGTGTCGCGCCACCTCCAATATCATTCGAAGTCAAACGTTCTGGAGCGAGGCATTTGTTTGGTATAATTTAGGCCTGCAATCAATGAAGCGGCTGGGAATAATAGTGAGAAATATTCTTGGCCCTCGCAGGCGGTGTTTGTCTTTGAGACCGTCTCTGCCAGAAGCTTAACTTGAACTCCAAACACAGAGGTTCCCATCATCCCCTCCAGTGACGAACTCCAGCTAATGAACAATTACAGCTGACGGGTCTACTTAGTCGATCATTATGAAAGACCCCTGATGGGAATAAATAGATGCTATTAAATTTGAAGATCACTTAATAAATTGGTCCGAGTCAAAAATATAGTCGGAAACATTTGTCAGTGTAAATTATCTAGTGCAAATGCTGAACATATACTGTACAGATCTTTTTTCTAACCTACAGTTATTCTTTTGAAATGTCAATGAGGATGTTATCAGGCAAATGCCAGACAAGTGTCTTGTTGTTTGTCTAAGAAAGAAGCACATTACTTTGGAGGAATCATTCTGATTTACACTCTACTGATTTGATATTTGCATTCATCACAAATGTTAGAATAAACATAGGAAAAAAATGTAACAAAGCTGTTTTTGAGATCTGTTTTTTTAGTGTTTTTCTACACTATCATAAAAAATGGTCCCTTGCTTTCATTGGAGCAATACCCAGTAAAGGTCTTAATACAGTATGTACCATATAGTTACAGATATTTGTAGGTACTAATATGAACTTTCAAAAAGGTGCATAAATGTACTTTTTGAAAGGGTACAGCATGAAACTTAATTATGCAAGTCAATTTAACCTGCTTTTTAAAGGGCACCTATTATCCGATTCATGATTTAACATTTCCTTTGGTGTGTATTAGTACATGTTAACGATATGCAAAAGGTACATACCCCAAAGTAAACGATGACGCGAGTTATCGTCTCCAACGTAAATCTCTTTTTTTGGACTACAACAAACACACGGATTGTAGGCAACAGTTTACTTCTTGGGATTGGTGATGTAGACAAGACGGACATTATCTTAAATCCTCCCACTTCGGACTCAGCCTGTAAGTTAACTTCTGTTAGCATTTCATTGTGCGCGAATCTTTCAAACATGGTAAGGAGCGTCAGGTATTCAGAGCAATCACAATGTACAGATTAGCTGGCCAATCAGGGACATAGAGCTTTTGAAATCGATGAGTTTTGTACAAAATCTGTGAGTTTCAGGAAGTAAGTAAAATTTGAAGCTACAAAAATTGTTTAACCATAAACCACGCAAACACATTGTAATATACCAAATACACAAAATAACATTGTTTTTAGCAATGAAATTGGTGGTCTTTAAAGTTTTGATTTGTAAGTTGACATAACTTAAAAATAACAAGTTGAAATTGTTGGTAACACTTTACTTGAAGGGTTGTTCATAAGACTGACATGACACCTACATTAACATGAAGGAGATTTTATGCACATTTATGACAACTGTCATTAAGTGTCATGTGTTCAATTATGTCATGTTTATGCAAAGATGACATTGTTTGACATAAACCAAAACATCATAACTTGTCATAAATCTGTCATAAACATGACATAGCAGAATAATTATCAAACTTTATGGATTAACATTACATTAAACTGTCATTTAAATGTCATTAAGTGTTAATACTATGTCAAATAATTTTAAATATCTTAACAAAATGCAACAGACACGGCAAAATATTATACTTAATTTTATGTATGTGCACAATACATCAAAATCTGAAAACTAACAGAACTTGTTCTTCCTCACAGAGAGGGTTCTGAAATTTTTTGACATAGAAGAAAAAAATAACAAAACATTTAATTAATTGAATTTAATCCAGTGATATAAACCCACTGCTGCATGGCTCAACGCATTATTGTTCATTTAATTTTAGGTGAATCGGTCTCGAAATGCAATTAAAAATTATTAAATCAATTTCAATAATAATAATAATAATTATTATTATTATTGATTTTATTTGTTAAACACATGGAGGAAACAAAAAAAAAACATAATGAACTGAAAAATATTCATGACATTTGTTATAACACTATTTGACAGAGTATTAACACTTAATGACATTTTAATGACAAATTATATTTGTACCACTGTAGTTGAGGTCAAGAAAAATATTCATAACGCTGTTATAAAAATGACAGATTAACACTTAATGATATTTTAATGACAAATTCAATTTGTATCACTAAAAAGTGGTCAGTGGTTAATGTCAAGATGTCATAACACAGACATCTCAAACAATGTCATATTTGCATTAAAAATGACACAATTAAACAAATCACACTTAATGACAGTTGTCATAAATGTGCATAAAATCTCCTTCATGTTCATGACAGGTGTCATGTCATGATTATGAAGGTGTCATGTCATGAAAACCCCTGCAAGTAAAGTGTTACCAAACTTTATTTGTTAAGTTAAAGTAACATAAAACATTGATTTGATATCATTTTTTACAATAGTCTTTATCTAGGTTTTTCAGTTGCTCAGCTTCATGTCCTAGCATTAAGCTTCAAGGTCTCCTCCAGATAATTTGTCCTGTTTATCTGCAGTGTGGTTTGCCCACAGATGTTAAGAAGAAATTAGTTCACCTTAACGATACATTACAAAGAAACCTCAGGAGAGCAAATTACGAGCTGGTGGATCTTTCACAAAAGCATGTTTTCCCCCATAAATCACATTTGCAAAATATTTACTAGAAATATTGCCTCTGACATTACTATATTGGGAATGGTCCGTACTACATTTGCTGCATTGTAACAATGTGAAGGTCAGGTTATGTGGGCTATTTATTATTTTTAACCAATTTTTATACAATCTTTTCTCCTTGCCCATTCTTATTTTCTCTGAACATTTTGTCTAAGGAAAGGTTAGTAGGCTCGATTGTGCTCCTGTGTGGTGCAATACAGTCCCAGCGGTGTAATCAACGGGGCTGATGGTGTTTGGGCCAAGATAGTCAGAGGAGAATATTACAGTGTCAACTGTTCCCAGCCAGGTTTATATTCCCCCCACCCCCTGTCCTTTTCTCATTTGCTACCTGTTTCGCTTTTTCTGCTCGTCTTTGCTGCATTGGTTATTCCAGAGTAATTATTTTTTAAGTTTTTTTTCCCAGAAGTTGCTCTTTTTTGGCTAAGCAGACACCATTGAGTTATCAGTATTGCAGATGTTTTGTAGAAATAAGACAATTGTTAACAAACAGTAAGGTATTATACGCATATCAAATTTCAGATAATTTGGCCTTGAGTTTCATAATAGCTGATTTTAAAATTCTGACTTTTGATAGCCGACTTTGCTATCTTGACAAATCTGATCACAGCATGCAACATGTGAGATTACTGAGGTCTTTTCCCAGGAGAGAAATCCAAGAAACAGATCTCTGTTTAAAGGATAATTCCGGTATTTAACACTTTGAGTCTCATTTCTGGTTTGTTTTGGATGAACTACAGTGATGGACACAGAAATTTTGACAATGGGTCGTGTCTTGAGTTTTTGACTCGTTTAGAAGTGTCTCTTGACTGCTTCAGAATGGAAGTCAATGACACAAACATGTCATTAAAACAACACTTAACGTTCATTTTCAAAACTGTACTACTCACCGAGTAGTTTGTGGTGTTCGTTGATGATTAAAAACAAATATATTGGCGCAATGTATGATTTCAATCCGTGTTATTTGCTATAGTGGAACTATTTTTTCAGATACCTCACAACCGCGTATATACTTCCGCTCTATATTTGAGTCTGAAGCGTTAACACACTCGGCATGCCTGTCACGCGTCCTGCGAGAACAGCATTAGTGAAACAAAACACAAGAGCACTTTTAATAAGGTAGCCTTACATTTTTCTAACAAACAAACACTCCCGTATCAGAAATTAACAGCACAGTAATTACTGACAACGTAAAGGGTAACTGTTAGGCTATTTAAATAAAACAACGAAAATAAATGAACGAAGTTCAACAAACTAATAAAACGGTAGCATACTTTCCACATTATGTTTATTTATAACACTTACACCATCCAATATGTTTTTTCATCAGCAGAACAATAAAGAAGATATTTGCAGAAACCCCAGTGCTCTGTCATGCAAGTCAACCGATCCGCACACTTTAAGAGCTAAAGCATATATATCCAATACAACAGTAATCCCCCATAACTCCGTGTGACATATTGACGTCTTGTGAAGCACATCAATCAGTTTTTGCAAGAAACTGAACGTTATTTACAACACTATTAGCGTGAATGCCAAAGCAGGAAGCGCGCTTTCCGTTTGAGGCGATCTCTTCCACTGGTGGCGTTTGGTGGCTGTTGGCTATGGATGTTGGTCTCTCTGCGCCACCTATAGAGCGGGAGCGTGAAGCGCACTTCCTGCTTGGCAAAAGCTCTGCATTAACGCTGTGAAATATTAATATATATATATTCGAATCTCAAAACTGAAAATCGAATGTCAATCCACGGAACAAATATTCAAATATTCTGGTCCAGCCCTACAAATATGGGAAAAAAATTCTTCTGAGAGAAACCGAGCGAAAAAACTACAACCACATGTAAACGACCCTTTTCTGTTTCCCAGTGGCGGAGTGATATATCAGCGAGCAATGAGTCTTACAAGAGAGATCAATGGAATTTTACAAAATGCCAAATAAAACACGACAGAAACTGTATTTCGCTTCACAACTTGTTTTTAAACATCAACGAACACCACGCACCACTCGGTGAGTAGTACAGTTTTGAAAATGAACGTTAAGTGTTGTTTTAATGACATGTTTGTGCATGGTCATTGACTTCCATTCTGAAGCAGTCAAGAGACGCTTCTAAACAAGTCAAAACTCAAGACACGACCCTTTGTCAAAATTTCTGTGTCCATCACTGTAGTTCATCCAAAACAAACCAGAAATGAGACCCAAAGTGTTAAATACCGGAATTATCCTTTAATCTCATTGCTGTCGAGAAGAAACGATTGAGGTATTAAAGAGATCTAATGTGAGATTTTTCTGTCCTGGGGTTGTCGGATAATCATTCATCCATTTGAATGTGCAGGGTATGCTAATTAAATTCAGTACTTTGTTTTTTATGCTTTATCGCAGTGATTTTGAAGCAAAGGATTACATACATTCTGAGTTGTTTTAACCCAGGGTTGGGGAAATATAAAAAAAATTAAAAAATAAACCTATGCTGGGTTGTTTTAAACCAAAATGCTTGGGTAAACTGGGTTATTTTTGACCCATGTTGGGTAAATATTGGACAGAACACACCGCTGGGATAAAATTCACCCAATTATGTGTTGTTTTATCCCAGCTGCTGGCAGCTTATTATAACCTATGGTTGCATAACAGCGAACCAAGATTGGGTCATTTTTAACCCAAAATGTGTTTTGTCCAATATTTACCCAACATGGGTCAAAAATAACGTAGCCATTTTTAGAGTGTATGTTTGTTTAACCACCATAAGTTATCGTTTTTTTAACCCATCAATTGAGTTTCTCCATATTTTTCTCAACCATTAGCTTAAGCCAGGACTAGACCTTATTTTAATAAGAAAATATGACTAGTTTAAACAAACAAACATGCCTTACTAAAAACATTAATAGGGTCACGATTATGAAATTTGGCTGGCGGTTAATTGTCTAAAAAATTGTGAAGTTATGAAAATGAATTGTCTGTTTTAGTGCTTTGACGATTATGACAATTAATCATTTGTTTTATTGCTTTGACATTTAATTCTCATACATTTTTTGTTCATGAAAAAGTTTTCACACATTGTTGTGATTATTTAAATGAAATCTTGGCAGTAAATATTAATACACATAACACATATTTAAAAGTAATTATTTAATGAATATATCTTTCAAAAACTGAAAATTCCTGATAAGAAATAAAAATACATTCCTGCAGCTCCCCCTTGTGTTTTGTAGAGAGATGTGCAATCATTGCGGTGATCTGAAAACATCGCGATGAGGTCAAACAATCACGATGAGACGATTATTTAATTATTGTGACAGCCCTAAACATTACTTGTGTGCATTTTGAGGCAAAACAAAGGACACTGATGTATTTTAAGATATGTCAAGTTGATTTCAGATTAGACAGTTCTTACATTTATTTTAGTCTGGGACTAATTTAATCCCTGTCCGGGAAACCGCCCCTTAAACATGTTCTGGGTCAATTTAATCCAATGGCTAGGTTTGTCTCTTTTTGACCCAATGCTGGTAAAAAAGTGTGGGATGCTGGTACCGGTGTCTGTAAACTAGCTTCCTGACAAGACTTTTATGATCAGTCAGCCTTACTTAAGTATAAAGTCCCTCCGTGTCAACGGCCTTACCAGTTAAGCATATGGTAAGCTAACCCAACATAAAACAGCATAAATAGTCTTATAGTTATAAATAAGAGCTGGTATTTTTGTGTTGGTCTGTCATATGCAAGGCACCCGTTTATCTCCCCCTTAATGAGAGTTGAACTGAAAGCGTCACTGGGCAGTAAATGGTCCCAGTAAGAGCTGCTTGGTTATAAATCTAAGAGGCCACAAACATAGAAACCACGCGCTGGACCCGGGTAATGGTGTGTCACGATGTGTCTGACAACTCCTGCATAAACCAGGTTGATGTTCTTCTGTCTGCGCCTCTTCTTTTCATTTGCTAGCTCTCTGACTTTCACAGCAGCCAGGCTTGTTTTTGATGAGTTCTGCTATAAAAGCGCTCTTCCAGTGCTGAGCTAATTAGCCACACCGTGTATTAATCAAGGCATTAGCGTTGGTGGCTGGAGACGGAGCTATGAAGGTCTCCACCGCTGTTCCCATCCACATCAAGTCAGTCATGTTTGCTGCATCGCGTGCATACACCTCGGTCGGCTGGCCGGGTCATTTGTCTTTGCAGAGAGCTGACATGAGTCAAGAGTCTTTCTCCAGACATGGAAATTGCTACGAGAACATTGATCAGGACAAAAGGGCAAACACACAAAGGTGAACTTGGAGTGAAGTGTTGTGGCATCATAGATTTCTACTGCTTTGCATATACACAAAGACCACACATGTACACTCTTTAAATGCCGGGTTGTTTCAACCCATAATTGCGTAAAATATGGGCAAACCCAACCATTGGGGCTTAAAGGGATAGTTCGGCCAAAAATGATATTAAACCCATGATTTACTCACCCCCAAGCTGTCCGAGTTGCATATGTCCATCGTTTTTCAGACAAACACATTTTCGGATATTTTATAAAATGTTTTAGATCTTTCAGTTGATTAAATGTAATGTTACGGGGTCCACCCATAGTCCACGACCTTCAAGTCCAAAAAAAGCGCGTCCATCCTTCACAAATTAAGGCTCCAGGATGATAAACAAAGGTCTTCAGAGGGTAATCCGCGCGGTGTTGTTGTAGAAATATCCATATTTAAAACTTTATTAACGAAAATAAATACCTTCTGGTATCGCCGCCATCTTAGACTCCTCTGTATTCAGGAGAGAGTATTAGCGTAGTGTATGCACTTTTCTTAGTGACGTATGACAAATTCGGAGGGTGGGGGCACAGAGCAGCAGCAGAGTAGCCTCCGTAGGCTGCGTAAGCTCTCATCTTGAATGCGGACGCAACTAAGATGGCTGCGCTACCGGAAGGTATTTATTTTCATTAATAAAGTTTTAAATATGGATATTTCTACAACAACACCGCTCGGATTACCCTCAGAAGACCTTTGTTTATCATCCTGGAGCCGTTTAGATTTAATTTGTGAAGGATGGACGTAGTTAATTTGGACTTGAAAGTCGTGGACTATGGGTGGACCCCGTAACATTACATTTAATCAACTGAAAGATCTAAAACATTTTCTAAAATATCCGAAAATGTGTTTGTCTGAAAAACGATGGACATATGCAACTCGAACAGCTTGGGGGTGAGTAAATCATGGGTTTAACATCATTTTTGGCCGAACTATCCCTTTAATTAACCAGGCTTGGTTGCTTCCACTCATGCTTGGTTCATATATGGCATTTTCTAGGTTAAATTAAACCTTCTGTTGGGTTTGGACAACTCTTTAATTACTATAGAAAGATATGGGGTCCACATACTTCTAAAATGATCATATAAAGCTCATTATTATGTAACATCATACTCTTATGACCCCATATGCTGTAAATCAAATGACGTGGTTAGACTGCTTTAAATCTCCCCAAAGCGGTGAGTTTCTGATGTTCATATGTCATGAGTAATGATCTGAAAGCCTTTTATTCTCACCTTAACCTGTCACTGCCATATTGCACTTTAAAGTGTGCGCAAAAATGGCCGGCATCGTATTCATCCAAATGACATCTCCGTCTCCAGTTTTGATGGGCTATTAAATGCAAGCCTAAGCATTTCGGTTCTGTCAACGCATATCAAATCTCGCATTTGTCCCCATCTGTGCACCCCAGCGGTTCCCACGCTCAACCCACACACAACCATCCTTAACATTTTGATTTCATTATCGCCATGACTGAATATTCATATCATTTCATGTGCTCAACTACACCTGCTATGGGAGACCTTTATGCATTATTCATAAGCAGGGAGCAATGGGGCGTGGTCTAAGCTGATAGAGTACGGTCGTGGGAGTTGGAGGAAGAAGTGACATTAAACATGTACATGCAGGACCGTGTTGACGTTTTTCACAAACACCGACATCCAGCGGTCATGGTCTTTTATAACCTGACGGCTCTTCTTGTTTAATTGCTCTTTGTGTGTGAGTCAGTGGTTCATTACAGTAGAGAGAGGAGCCGGGCCAAGTTCACAAGTTGATATTTGCGCTGGTTGACTGGTGTAAATACTCCCGCACGCAATGGTATTGGCAATCTTGTGATTTATCTCAAGTTTGGTTTTCATTGCGTGTTGACATCATATCTTTCCTTTCCACCTGTCAAATGACGCTTCAAAAGTGATATCATAATATCACCAAGATGAATGGTCTGGCATCTTCTCCACCCATTCCACATGGAAGCTCGCTTTCCCGCTGTGTTATATCCATAACTTGAGCCCCCATCCAGGTTTATCTTCCCATTTGCCGGCCACTGTGGCCGTGACCTTTTAACCCAAGACTCACGCTCGCCTCTAGATCCACATCCATTAATCCAGAAGGATTTCAAAAGCATTATTCCAAGCATTTGCTGTGATCTCTTGCTGGGATGCCTCTACAACTAGGAGTTGATGTGTTTATTTCATACAGTTTGCTGATTTTACGTAATTGATTTTCACTTGATTTGGCACTTTGGCAGGCTGTTTGAATAAAAACTTATTTTTATTTGTTTTTGAATATTTATGGGGGATTTTAAGACCATGACTCTCTGCTTTTCCTCTGGTGGTTCCAGTTTGAATTGTACAGAATATGCTATCTATAGTCCCTTTAGGCTAGATATATACCTGTCCTTTTGATATATCTCTCAGAGCATGAACCTGCAAACTGCATTTTGACATGACCTTTTCCCTTCTCCATTGTATTATAGTGGACAAAACGATACAGCCGTTCTTCTCCCGAGTTTTGCAACATTCTCAGCTTTTATTCATAAATTAAATATTCAAAGTAATTCTTTGAGTGACTCTTTAATATTAAAAAAGGTTAGAAGTGTCGCGTTGGCCGGTTTTAACACTGCTGAGCAAAGCGACTGTGTCGTCATGAATTAAAGAAAATAACAAGTGTTATTTCCTTACCGAGCTTATTTCAGCATGAGAAACTTTGTGCAAGTGACAGACAGGAAGAAAAATATTAATCACATTTCATAAATCACTTTGGCAGTTATGAAGGAAAAGCTAAAAGAAAATTTTTATTGCTCGTGTTGCTTTTTAATAACTTCAGGGATGTAGAGTTCTCATTTGTGTAATTTAAGGTTCAGTTTCGACTCAACCGGTTCTTCTAAAAATCCTTAAGAGAAATAAAAATAGACACAAAGAGACGTAAGAGAGATGTTACTGTTGACGTAAGAGAACAGCTTATAACACATCGATGGTGTACAGTAGTTTAGATACTTTTGTATTGTACGTGTTTGGTGTAAAATGTGACCCTTGACCACAAAACCAGTCAAAAGTCGCACTGGTATATTTGTAGCAATAGACAACAATACATTGTATGAGTCAAAATTATAGATTTTATGCCAAAAATCATTAGGATATTAACCTCCTAAGACCCGAGTATTGTTTGTCTTTTTTTTTCAGATTTCTACCAGCTATTTTAATGAAGAACCAAAAAATATAATAACCAAATATTTTTCAAAGAACATGAAGCTGTGTATTTGTCCATGTTTGTGTACAACATGTTCCAGTTACACAGAATTAAGTATTATGGTGCAAACAACAACAAAAATGTGATGTCCACATATGTTGACAAAATGTGTAACAAAAAAAGTAAAGATCATGTTACATTAATATATTTTGTAAAGGTCCTATCGTAAATATATATAAAATGTATGTATTATTAGTAATGTGTTGCTAAGGACTTCATTTTGACACCTTTACATGCGATTTTCACCATATTTAGATTTTTTTGCACCCTCAGATTCCAATAGTTGTATATCCGACAAATATTTTCCTAACATAACAAACCATATATGACTAAAAATGTTATTTGTCCATGTGATATGATAATTAAAAACCCTTTTGACTGGTTTTGTAGTCCAGGGTCACATATTGAAAACATGAGAACAGTACGAGACAGTAGCTGTGTTTACAGGGACAATTGTGATCAGTTTAAATGATCAATCAGAATAAAAATGCTCCATGTAAACATCTCAATCAGAATATAAAAAGCCAAACCGATTAAAAATGTAATCGGTTTGAGAGGGGTGGTTTATACCATTTGTAAACGGCTCATAAATGATCAAATCTGATTTGAAGCTTGTGCCATATAAACACGCACATCAATCCGATCACATTATTAAAGGCGGGGTGCGTGATTTTTGAAAAACATTTTGTAGCCAATCAGCAGTAAGGGGCGTGTCTACTAACCAACATTGTTTGCCTAGGTTGCATATGTGTGGGGTGGGTCTATCAAAAGAAGGTCCAGATTCTTTTGGGGTAGGGGTCTATTTGTTTAGGTGATTTCAAATGTCAACATTGGCTTTAAGAGATCATAGACTCCGCCTTTAAGTGTACATCTAAATGCTATGATAGGTTTTATCAATCAGAATATTGAATGATTTTATTCTGATTGAGGCAAAAGGTGTTCATGTCAACATAGCTATACTGTTGGGATCTTTATACAACTTTAAAAGAAACAGGAAAAACTTGGGGTCTTTTACTATAGAAACAAATCTGCAATGAGAAACTATTGAGGTATCAAAGAGATCATGTGACCCTGCCTTGTGACATTCTGAGAAAATATAACCTTTAATATTTCATATTGATTGAGTAAGGCCATGTCAAAGATTAAAATTGAAGTAAAATCAATGAGTAAAATCAAAGTTTAGATTATGAGACTTGGATTTCACAGACATTTGTCATGCGTTTTTTCATGGGCTCACAAGGTCTCATCACACAACACAAGTGTTGTCTATCTGCCTGCATGAGATCCTCCATCATGAACTGTTTATGGTAGCAAACAATCTATCAATAATGAAAAACAAACAAAAGAATAAGCGATGCACCCATTGTCGTCACTCATCCCTTCTAGCGAGAAAAAAACGTCGTCGACAAGAAAGATTTGAACGCGCAGAGGCAGACACTATGAAGACGGCACACTAAATGCAATTCAGCCTTATCTGTCGCTGGACTTCTCCAAGCTTCAAACTGATTGTTTCACTCAAATAAACAGATTGAATATATCATGCGTTCTTGGCTTAGATTGAAATAAATCTTTGGAATCAGATTTTTTATCCTCAGTTTTCTTTTTTGAAAGCAATTTCTTAGCTGGGATGCCCATCAGAGAAGAACTGCCTTTCATAAATTCTTCTCTGAGACCGCATAAATCTCCTTTACCGATAACGTCAGGAAAGAGGGAGTGTGTGTTTGTTTTGTGCATTCGCACACACTGGAAGGTCCTATGTTTTTTAGGGTGCTTGAGTATTTATGCACTTGTCTTTTGTGCCGGTACATGTATGCTGTATTTGACGCTATTTATGTAAGTGTATGAGTGTGGTACTGTATAAGAATGAGAGTGGTATGCATAGGCAATATCAAGTATGCTTTATAAGCCACTGAAAGCAAGTTCACTGTGTATTTGCATGCTTACTGTGCATGACTGAATGTGAAAATTATGCATGTTGTAATTTCATTGACAGAACGAAAGGATTTGCAAATCAGTATGTTAATTCCTGTTTGTGTTTCAGTGAAAATGTGCTTGTGTCCCTGGGTCTTTTTTATAGTTTCATGTTTTGGTCTTTGAACATTTCTTTTTAGATAACATCCGTGCTGGCTTTACTGATTTTAGAAGGCCACTTTAGATCTTGTATGCCCAGGTGGTGGCGCTAATCCGCCTTTGCCAATTGCAAGAATAGAAACAAAGTTCCCGGCACGGAGTAATACTGTACCTCACAGCACATCTAATAAAAGTCAATGGAGTTGGTAAAAACTACGATAAAACCTGTTGGAATGCTTCTTTTGCAGCGATTTTTGTGTGAGCATATCAGTGAACACCCCTGACCACTCGGTGAGTTTCACGTCTTTGTAAACGAAAGTTTAATGCATTTTAGGAAGGATTGTTCCAGTGCACCATTAAACCCATTGTAGAGGTGTGAGATGAAACACAATCACGCGAAAATTCTCAGGGCAGCCGCAAATGTCGAAATTTCAGTCAAAACCGTTCTATTTCACCATAAACAATCTGAAAACAGGGCTTTAAGTCTAAAATACCGAACTTGTCCTTTAAATTTGGCATCTATTGTATGTTGAGCCTCCAAGTATATGAATGCAATAAACGTTTACATATTAAAATATTAAAAACCACTAATTTCATCTTTGTATCTACACTCTGTCTCTCTCTTTCTTTTCCATCCATTTTTTAAGTGTAATAATCATCAAAAAACACATTCATATTGAATTTAAGCCACTTTGTCTGTGGCTGAAATGGAAAAATAGGAAAATCTGATGCCTAATAAGCCAATGATGAAGCAGTTGTGATGACTTCACAATATTTTCCATTTGTTGAAGCATAGAAGTGTATGTTTATACCAGTATAGCTTTACTTATAGGGGCCTTGTTTTAACGTCCTTACAAATATAGTGACTGTTGTGGAAAAAAATGATGATAAGGCGCATATAGAGATGGACAGCAGTGTACTAAAACACTCATCTCAACCAATTTTAGAAAGAAACGTCTCGGTTACATATGTAACCCTCGTTCCCTGAAGGAAGGGAACGGAGACGTCACGTCGTGACCGACGAATTGGGAACCGCTTCGCGGGTGACCTATCTGCTTCGAGAAACCTTTAAAACGCCAATGAACTTGGCATGCAGATAATTGCATCTGCCGGCGCCGCCCCGCCGCACAGGTATTTAATGAGCGGCAGGTGCAGTTATCAAATCAGCTATTCTTTGCTGAGAAAGCTGGACAGAAGGAAAGGGTCCGGCCGATATCAGCAGTGGAACAGCAAACTGTGGCGACGGGACGTGACGTCTCCGTTCCCTTCCTTCAGGGAACGAGGGTTACATATGTAACCGAGACGTTCCCTTTCAGTCGGTCACTACGACGTCACGTCGTGACCGACGAATTGGGAATCCCTACCAAAGCGCCACTGAAGCTGACCCTTCCAGTGCCTGCGTAAACCCTCCGACTCTCCTCTTTAAGGGAACGGAAATGGGGTTGAAGCAGAGGCCGGTCACTACTTGTTCCTTAACCCACGATAGTGACTAGGCGAACTGGGAAGCGAACTCGTCAGGCGGGACTAAGATCGCTGCGGAAAGAAAACCCTCTAGGGGTCTACCACTAAGGTGATGGATAAAAAGACACGAGGTCTATAAAAAATACACCCTCTTAGCAACACTAGAGAGGCGCGGGACGAACTCCGCTAAGGGAAACATGGTAAATCAGAAACTTTCCACGGAAATACTTCACAAAGAACCCACTAGGGGGCGCAATGTGGGCGCTAGCCTCACCCAGATAGTCAAGGATACATCAAGTGAGAGGCTGGCAGCCGATGCTCCGCAACATCGGCCACCAAGCGGTGGAGAAGACAAAAAACATTTTTTGTAACGTTTTTGCCTTGATGGCCTTCCATAATGGTGCGGTTTTTGCGCAGCACCAAAAAGAAAGGCACCAAGCCGACACAGGAGCCGTTCCTCGATGTTCTCACTGATCTGACGAGAGAACTCGAGAGGATACCGGCTCAACACGAACACTGTAAAATCTAGTGAACGTATTAGGTGTCGCCCAGCCAGCAGCTCTACAAATATCTGAAAGTGAGGAACCACGAGCCAAAGCCCAAGATGAAGCCACGCTTCTGGTTGAATGGGCTCTCAAACCAAAAGGGCAAGGAATGCCCTGTTTCTCATAGGCCAGGGCGATTGTGTCTACAATCCAATGAGACATCCTCTGTTTAGTGACAGCTTCCCCTTTCTGCTGACCACCATAGCAGACAAAGAGCTGTTCTGAGGTCCGAAAGCTTTGAGTACGATCCACATACACACGTAGTGCACGAACAGGACATAACAAAGCCATGGCTGGGTCTGCCTGCTCCAAAGGCAGCGCTTGTAAATTCACCACCTGATCTCTAAAGGGAGTGGTGGGAATTTTAGGCACGTAGCCCGGCCGGGGTCTCAGTGTAACGCTGGATTCAGCCGGCCCGAACTGAAGGCACGAATCGTTGACCGAAAATGCATGAAGATCCCCTACCCTTTTAATAGAAGCCAATGCGAGGAGCGTCAAAGTTTTCATAGTGAGAAACTTGACGCTCACCGTCAGCAGAGGCTCGAAAGGGCAGTGCTGAAGGGCTTTCAGCACCATGGACAAGTCCCACGGAGGAATAGAGGGAGGGCGCGAAGGATTCAGCCTCCGCGCACCTCTTAAAAACCTAATGACCAGATCGTGCTGACCTACAGATCTACCGTCTATGGGTGCGTGATGCGCGGATATTGCCGCGATATCTACTTTAATAGTAGATGGTGACAGCCTCTTCTCCAAGCGGTGCTGGAGATATGAAAGCACAATACTGATCGAGCATTCTCGGGGGTCCTCTCGTTGAGAGGTACACCACACAACAAACAGGTTCCATTTCAGCGTATACGCCTGTCTCGTAGACGGCGCTCGCGCTGCAGCTATGGTGTTAGATACCGCCTGGGGTAAACCACCTAGAACCTCCGCGCCCCGTCCAGAGACCACACATGGAGGTTCCACAGATCGGGACGGGGGTGCCATAATGTGCCCCCTTCTTGAGACAGAAGGTCCCTCTTCAGGGGAATCCTCCAGGGAGGGGCTGTCGCGAGGAGAGTGAGCTCTGGAAACCAACTCCTGGTGGCCCAATATGGAGCAACTAAAATAATTTCCTCCTCGTCCTCCCTGACTTTGCACAATGTTTGCGCAATGAGGCTCACTGGGGGAAATGCGTATTTGCGAAGACCTCTCGGCCAGCTGTGTGCCAATGCATCCACGCCGAGTGTTCCCTCGTTCAGTGAATAGAATAGGCGACAGTGGGTTGTTTCTGGAGATGCAAACAGATCTATCTGCGCTCTGCCGAAACGTCTCCAAATCAGCTGGACCGACTGAGGGTGGAGTCGCCACTCGCCGGGGCGCGCTGCTCGAGAAAGCGCGTCTGCCGCTGCGTTGAGCGACCCCGGGATGTGAATGGCACGAAGAGACCTCAGATTCTTCTGACTCCAAAAGAGGAGATGGCGGGCGAGATGCGACATGTGACGAGAGCGCACTCCGCCTTGGCGATTGATATACGCAACAGTCGCAATGTTGTCTGTGCGAACTAACACATCTTTGCCTCTCAACTCGCTGCTGAAGCGGACGAGCGCAAGATATACAGCCCACAGTTCTCGGCAATTTATGTGCCAGTGCAGCTGGGGTGATGTCCACACTCCTGAAGCTGCAAGCTCGCCGTACGTGGCTCCCCACCCCGTGTTGGAGGCATCTGTGCATACTATTGCATGTCTGGAGACCTGTCTCAGTGGCACCCCCGCCCTGAGAAAAGTTGGGTCTGACCACGGGGAGAAAGTGAGACGGCATTTCGGTGTGATCGTGACACGGTGAAAGCCGGTGAGCCACGCTCTCCTCGGGACTCGGTCGTGAAGCCAATGCTGAAGCGGTCTCATATGTAGCAAACCGAGCGGTGTTACAGCCGCGGCTGCTGCCATATGCCCCAGTAATTTCTGAAATTGTTTCAGAGGGACCGCAGTCTTGCCCGAGAACGTATTCAAGCAAGCCAGAATCGACTGGACGCGCGCCTCCGTGAGACGTGCTGTAAGATTGACCGAATCCAATTCCATGCCGAGAAAAGAAATCTTCTGTGTAGGGCACAGTTTGCTCTTTTCTCGGTTGACCTGAAGACCGAGACGGGCGAGGTGTTTGAGCACCCGATCTAGATGAGTGCAAAGCATTTGACGCGACTGTGCTATAATGAGCCAATCGTCGAGATATGCCAAAATGCGAACACCGCTCTCTCTGAGGGGCTTCAAAGCCCCCTCTGCGACTTTCGTGAAGACGCGGGGAGAGAGAGAGAGCCCGAACGGTAAGACTTTGTACTGATATGCTCGACCCTCGAACGCAAAGCGGAGAAACGGCCTGTGTCGGGGAAGTATTGAGACATGAAAGTACGCGTCCTTCAGGTCGATGGCTGCAAACCAATCCTGTGGGCGAATGCATTGAAATATACTCTTCTGCGTAAGCATTTTGAACGGCATCTTGTGAAGTGCTCGATTCAGAACGCGCAGATCCAGGATCGGTCGCAACCCGCCGCTTTTCTTGGGTACAATAAAGTAAGGGCTGTAAAAACCTGCCCTCATCTCGGCTGGAGGAACCGGCTCGATCGCGTCTTTAGCCAATAAGACAGCAATCTCTGCACGTAATACGTGCGCATCTGCGGGTTTCACTACAGTGAAACGAATGCTCGTAAATTTGGGAGGTCGCCGGGCGAATTGTATCGCATAGCCGAGACGGATCGTGCGTAAAAGCCAACGCGACGGACTGGGAAGTTGCTGCCAAGCTTCCAGATACCGAGCGAGGGGAACTAACGGCACAATCGTAGTACCCGCGGCGAGCGGAACAGCGGTGCTCGATGACGCGCTCTCTTGGGCTGCGTTGACATGTGTATTGTGTGAATGAGCACTCACCTGAGTCCGCTGACGGATGGCTGCGCGGGGAAGACTCTGATGAAGATGTCTCGGTGCGCTCGACACATCCGCTGGCGAGAGAGGAGAGGGAGGACGTAGGGTTATGAGCCCATCCGTCACACCCGGCTGCCTCTGAAGACCTGGAGGAGGAAAAGGAATTCGCTCTTTTTGTGGTTCTGTGGGTGCCGGCTGAAAAGCCGGCGGAACGGAAATTAAAGAAAACCAAGGATTCCCCACCCGGTCCTCCTCCGGGGGGGGGAGTGGTGCGTTCACCATCTCCCGAAGAGCGATCCCCTCCACCTCCAGGTCGCCCGTCTCAGGGCCGCTTAGATTTATGCTTTCCACCAGGCTTAGCGGGCTGAGCGGGCGGGGCGGGCTGCTGACGGCCGGTTCCTCGCTTCCTAGGACGGCCCCGATGAGGAACGGAGGCGGCCGTCGCCGCAGGACGCCCTCGGAGAGGGGCAGACTGAGGTGCCGACGTCGACGGGGCAGGTGTTGGTTTCTTTCGACGTGGCATGATGTTGGCAAGGGCCTCAGTCTGCTTCTGGGTGGCGGAGACCTGTTGTGCGAAGTCTTCCACCGCCTCGCCGAACAGGCCGGCCTGGGACACCGGGGCATTTAAAAGCCGGGTTTTATCGGCATCCCGCATGTCCGCAAGGCACAGCCAGAGGTGGCGCTCCTGGACCACCAAGGTGGACATAGCACGACCGACGGCTTGTGCGGTGGTCTTGGTCGCACGTAGCGCCAGATCCGTAGCCGCACGTAGGTCTTTAAAGACCGCCGAATCGTGACCTCCCTCGTGCAGGTCCTTCAGAGCCTTAGCCTGATGGACCTGCAACAAAGCCATGGCATGTATGGCTGAGGCCGCCTCCCCACAAGCCCGGTATGCAGACTCCGTCAGAGCTGACGAATGCCTGCAGGCCTGTGAGGGAAGGGTAGGACGGTCCTTCCAGTAGGAGACGCCGGCAGGACACAACTGCATCGCTACCGAACGCTCCACTGTCGGGATACCGGCATACCCTTTAGCGGCCCCCCCCATCGAGGGAGGTGAGGGGTGATGGCTGATGCGGACGGTTCCGGGAGGAAAACGGGGTTTTCCACGTCCGAGTCAGCTCATCATGCACCTCGGGAAAGAAAGGCACTGGTGGGGAAGACTGTGAAGCCCGTGCAGCCCCAAAGTACCAATCGTCTAGGCGGGACGGTACGGGAGGGGGAGGAGCTCTCCACTCCAACCCGACCGCCTCCGCAGCCCGAGCGAGCATGGCCGTCATCTCTGGATCGAGATCGGGAACCGCAGCCCTTCCCGAAGGAGGGAGAGGATCCGGATCCACGTCCGAAAATGACGGCCCCCCCTCCGATGTTACGACCGATACCGAATCCTCGGGAGGTCCGACAGAGGCAGAAAGCGACGCAGAACGCGCGCTCTCCGTCTCCATCGGAACCTCAGATGGTTGCGGATCCGGTGGCTGAGAGCCGCTGGACGAACCAGCTTGCCGATTCAGCACCGTGAGGCGGAGGTCGTCTCTCCGTAGCTTCACAGCCGCCTTCTTAGCGGTGATCAGCAACGGAGGGCGGCGTTCCCGGAGAAACGCCACACGACCCCGCAGATCCGCAAGAGTCAGGCTCTCGCACGCGGAGCATGTCCCTCCCACGAAAGCAGCCTCAGCATGCTGGAGACCCAGACATGAGAGACAGCGATCGTGTCCATCGCGAGGACCCATGTATTTGCCGCATCCAGAAGTCGAACACGGACGAAAAGACATCTTTAAAAAGACGCTTTAACGCCCGTGAGCAGTGAACGGCTGTCTTTAAAAAGACACAAGTTCAACTGCAGCTCTTTTAGGGGAAATCACTCTTTTAGCTGTGTAGTTGATGAAGCACACAGGGAGGAGAACGCACACACTCAAATAAAAGAGAGTGAAAAAAGGTGATCACGTAGATCAAGAGGTGGAACACTCCGCGAACCTCGCTGTGGTGCCTTCGCCCAACCAACTAAGCACGCAGAGATCTATCCAAGAGGTAAGAGCAGCTTCTCGTGAGCAGTGTCACTGCCAGCTTTCGAAGCAAAAAAGCTGATTTGATAACTGCACCTGCCGCTCATTAAATACCTGTGCGGCGGGGCGGCGCCGGCAGATGCAATTATCTGCATGCCAAGTTCATTGGCGTTTTAAAGGTTTCTCGAAGCAGATAGGTCACCCGCGAAGCGGTTCCCAATTCGTCGGTCACGACGTGACGTCGTAGTGACCGACTGAAAGGGAACTCAGAAGATAGCCACATGACATGAAGGATTTCAGAAGCTTCCCTGGTGTTGGAGGAGCTCTTGAGGCACACGGCAGCGTGCAGGTGGCGTGAGGAACTCTGGGATATACCTTTGACTCTCAGAGACAGCAGCCAGAGAAATGTGAAGAAGCGATCGATTTTTCACTCGACTGGAAATGGCAGGATAGAAAAGAGAGGGCAGTAGTGGATGATAAATTCCTCTGACAGGTCGTCCTGTTTTATCTCTCAGCCTCTGCCAGAGAAACGACAAACAGTAATTAATAGATGATGTGAAGTGTGGGAACTCAATTGTGGCAGAATAGATACATAAACATACACATGCACTTTGCATTTACACTGTTGTAGAATATGGATTGGTCTAGTCCTGGATGCTGACTGATGGTCAGCTTTAAAAGGATTCATCTAAAAATTATAATTTTGTCATTATTTACTCACCCCCATGTCGTTCAAAACCTCATTGCATTTTTTTTTTTTTTTTTTGATATTCTGAACAAAAATGCTGATTTTTTTTTAAATGTGGTGTTTTGAGTTTTTCATTTACAGTAGGAGTGGACAAGGACCATGGCTAACCTAATGGATGGATGGTTAGATGCATATATTGATTTATGGATGATGGATAATTGGATAGATTGATTGATACAGTATGGTTGAATACAGTGGTTGATGGAAAGACAGATGGACAAGAGAGACACATACATACAGACAAAAAGATAGATAAAGATGGATGGATGAATGAATGAATACAGTGTATGGAAGGATTGATACAGTGGATGGATGGATCCACTATCCAGTGAATAGATAGATAGATAGATGGATAGAGAGATAGATAGATGGAGTGGATGGATACAGTGGATGGCTGAATGTATGGATGGAAGGACAAAATAGACAGACCGACAGATAACGATGGATGAATGAATGAATGAATGGATGGATGGATACAGTGGATGGATGTATTGATAGTTGGATAGAATGGATGGATGGATAGATGGAGATGAATGGATGGATGGATGGATGAATAGATGGATAGATAAAGTGGATGAATGGATGAATACAGTGGATGGATTGATAGAGTGGATGGATGGATCCACTATCCAGTGAATAGATAGATAGATGGATAGAGAGATAGATAGATGGAGTGGATGGATACAGTGGATGGCTGGATGGATGGACAAAATAGACAGACCGACAGATAACGATGGATGAATGAATGAATGGAAGGATACAGTGGATGGATGGATTGATAGTTGGATAGAATGGATGGATAGATGGGGATGGATGGATGGATGAATAGATGGATAGATAAAGTGGATGAATGGATGAATACAGTGGATGGATTGATAGAGTGGATGGATGGATCCACTATCCAGTGAATAGATAGATAGATGGATAGAGAGATAGATAGATGGAGTGGATGGATACAGTGGATGGCTGAATGGATGGATGGATGGACAAAATAGACAGACCAACAGATAACGATGGATGAATGAATGAATGGATGGATACAGTGGATGGATGGATGGATTGATAGTTGGATAAAATGGATGGATGGAGATGGATGGATGGATGAATAGAGTGATAGATAAAGTGGATGAATGGATGAATACAGTTGATGGATTGATAGAGTGGATGGATGGATGAATACAGTTGATGGATTGATAGAGTGGATGGATGGATGAATACAGTTGATGGATTGATGGATGGATGTATTGATAGAGTGGATGGATGGATGAATACAGTGGATGGATTGATGAATGGATGGATGGACAAAATAGACAGACATACAGACATATAGATATGGAGATAGAGTTGATGGATAGATGGATACAGTGGATGGATTGATAGAGTGGATGGATGGATAGATGAATACAGTAGATGGATGGATGGATGGATAGAGTGGATGGATAGATGAATACAGTGGATGGATTGATGGATGGACAAAATAGACAGACATATAGATATGGAGATAGAGTTTAATGGATAGATTGATACAGTGGATGGATGGATGGATGGATGGATGGATGGGTAGATATAGATGGATGGATGGATACAGTGGATGGATAGATTGATGGATGGATACAGTGGATGGACAAGATATACAGACAGACAGACAGACAGACAGACAGATAGATATAGATAATGGATATATGGATAGATACAGTATGGATAAATACAGTGGATGGATGAACAGACAGACGGACAAGAGAGACACAAATATACAGTCAAAAAGATAGATAAAGATGGATGAATGAATGAATGAATGGATACAGTGGATGGATAGATTGAAATTGGATAGATGAATGGATAGAGTGGATGGATTGATAGATGGAGATGGATGGATGGATGGAGATGGATGAATAGAGTGGATGGATGGATACAGTGGATGGATTGATGGAGTTGGTGTATAGATAGATTGATGGATGGATACAGTGGATGGACAAGATAGACAGATAGACAAACAGATAGAGATGGATGGATTGATAGATAGATAGATAGATAGATAGAAATGTTGTATGGATAGATAGAGACGTATTGATGGATACAGTGGATGGATGGACGGACAAACAGATAGATGTTAACGCCTGGCAAGGTGGTTTATGTCTGTCCATCAATGTCCTTAAGCTGCCACTTTACAGCCTTCTGTACCTTTTTGCTTAATTATATACACGAAGCAAATGACTGGATCGACATTTTTGAATGATTTTTCAATCTCTCACTCTCTTCCTCTCTCACACACACATACCTCACCGAAACATGCGTACAGACCTCTCCCAACAGAGTAATTAAGTCATCAGCCTTAAGTATTAACAGCAAGCTAAATATTTGATTTGTGTCTCTGTTGAATGTATAGCCCCCCACAGCTGCTTCAATCAAAGTAAACCCCCTAATGTGCTCGATTCCATATCAAAACCACAGGGAAGAAGGTCTGCAACACAAGAATGATGTCATCACTGATAGATGAGGCATCACAGGGTTCTGTATATACTGTACAGCATGTGTCTACAGTACATGAGGGAATGAAGCATGTCTCTGGGCCTGGGTGTGTACGTACTTTATGGAAAACCCATCACTGTAGTGTGGTAAATTTGACAATGTTCCTCAGGGGTAAAAATATTCATAAATAAAATGTCAGCAGGTTTGAATAAGGAAAAGGTTTAGGGGTAAGTTTAACCAAATCAAGGGTTTTCAAACTGTGGGTTGCACAGTGGGATAGGATGTGTTGGCTGTTAATGACACACAGATAGTTTAATCAAAATCAATAACTAGCAGTGAAAATCGTTCCCGATATCTTATCGTAAGATGTTTTGTTTGTATTGTAGTTATACTTATATGTCATACATACAATGACAACGGAAATCAAAACTAAGCCATATTTTAATGGAAAAACAACGTTACTTGTGTTACTGTTGCTCAGTTGGTAGAGCATTGCTTTAACAGCACAAAAGGTCATGGGTTTGATCCAAGGGAACACACATACTGCTTAAATGTATAACTTGCAGTGCTCTGTAAGTCAGGGGTGGCTGGTGTATTATGGGCGCTTGGGCGCCACCCTTCCTACAAGTGAAAAAAAATCTTATGTTTCACAAAAACATGACTTTTTTCTATACAGGTGTACGTGTTTTACACAAGAGGGGGTCTTTTGTCTGCCAGCTTCATTGTGTGCCGCATATCATCATAAATGTGTAGTCAACTATGTTGTATTTACTGAATTATGATTTGGAAAATAAGTGTCCTTTTGTAGCCCCTATCCTCCGCCCCTTTACACAAGACCAGAGTTTACGATAAGGACCTGGGTTCTTTTAATACTAAATGATCTTTTAATCCTGTCTTCTACTAATTAATTAGTCCTCCAGTGATTCACTTCAAAACTGCAAAAACACACACACTCACAAATCAACGTTTAAACACAGATATACTGTATTGAATGTCTTTTGAAATGAATAGTTTTTTACTTGAAATGAAATATGAAATGGAATGAAATATGAATCAATATCAAAATCTGACAATGTAAATGAAATGTAAATAAACAAATAAAATAAATCAAACAAACTTCTGTGTGATTGTCTTTCTTTTAACTGCAACTAAACACTTTTTCACTGTATGATTATCAATCTTAAATCACCGTAGTGGATTTAAGTCACAAAAGTTATCCACATAACCACCAAACAGACAGTTTAAAGCTTCAGTTACTCAAAGTTATACTTTACAAATGAACGTGTAACTCGTTTAACTTTCTGTAAGCTCAAATAACTCTTTACATCTTTTAACGTATCCAAAAACACATTAGAATTAAAGAAAAGGAAAAGACCGGTCCCCTTGTTATTAGTGCACTTGAATCTCTTTCACACGTGCACGCGCACACACATACACAGTACACACATCCCACCCCGTTGCAGGCCTGATACGGAGCTTGAGTGCGTAGTGGCCGGGAAAACAAAACTGGCCCCTTCGCTCTGAAGAGCAAACAAAAAGACTTTTTGGTCGTTTACCTCAATCTGGAAGCTAGTGTGCGTTGAAACACATTCACGTTCACCACATTGAAATGGTCCTCAGTGTCACGTGCGTGGCGATGTCTCAGTGTGCAACCGGTTCGATGGCTGTTTAAGCACCAGATGCTCATAAAGTTACCAGACGATGCCCACTGACATCCCGATCCCGAGGAACGAAAGTCCGCGTAATTGTCATGAAAATCCGCTCGGTTAAAGCAGATAATAACAGCAGTTTCAGTCACAATAATACCGTAAGTTATGCTGACGTGCACCGCGTTCAACTCTGACCGAGCCAAACATGCAGAGACTGCAAACTTACTTGAAACAGTACGGAGTAAAACGATCCACCTCCTCGATGTAGAAATACGAGCAGTACTTCTGTTTACAGAAAGATTCACGTTTTAAACACTCAAACAAATCACTATATATCACGTCTTTCCTCTTGGTCACTTTCTATCCTCTCTCCTCTCTTATCTCTCCAACTTTCTCTGAGCATCTCCCAAACAAACCCTCCCTTCTGACAATCTGATTGGCTCAAAAACATGTCAATCACTTTTTTGTCCAATGAACATCAAATGACAACCCAAACTGATGTTAGACACGTTTTTCTCATGTACAAATCAACCAAACATAATATAGCAAAGTAAACAAAAACAATACATTTTAAACAAAATCCAGTTTCAAAATACATAGAAAATAAAACATTTTATAATACATTCACCCTCAGTAAATAAAGAAAATAACAAATTTATACATCAGGGTTACACTTTTATAAGAAAAGATGTGTTTACAATGTTTTCTTATTTTGCAAAAAAATGTATACTTACTGTATGGATTTCTCAGTCAGGACCTAGATTGGATCAATGGTTGGAACAGATAATAGATTTCTTGCCCATTGAAGAAATGACAAGTAAACGGCATTCAAGACTGCAAGAGTTTCATTCTATATGGGCATTAGTATTAAATTATATAGAGACTATAAAATGATAAACTTAAATGGAGTAATGGATAACTCAAAGATTTTGGTAGAATACATTTTTTTTTTTTTTTGTGTCTGTTTGATGTCTTCGCTGTTTTTTTGTGTGATTGTGTTGTGTCTGTAATATGTATTAAAATGTGAATAAAAAACAAAAAACAGAAAAACAGAAAACAAATGTGTAGTTTTATGCTCAGGTGCCAAAAAATGGCGCTCTGGCTATGTAACCAATGGAGCTCTGATATGCTATTAAAACGTAACTAAATATGATCAATTCAACCAATCAGTGACACGCAGTAATAATTCTCCGATGGACGCTTTGCCTTTGCGCACATCGGAGAATAACATGGAGTTTTACTCTACTTGGTGTGGTCACGTGGCAGAGAGATTCGGCGGGCGGAGCCAGTCTTTCTAGACTAGTTGACAATCGTGGCGCCTGTGGCACACGAGAGAAAGAGACTGGGCAATCTCTTCTTCAAACAAATACATAAACTAACATATTTTTTATGTTATATACGTATGCTCGTCTTGTAAGTTCATGATTAGAAATAAACGTAAACTAAAACAATTATTATCATTAAAACATGAAATGGCGGATAATAATTGATGGCAGAATTTTTACAAGTGAAAAAGTCTAACGCAACCTCTGGTGTGTGTGTGTGTGTGTGTGTGTGTGTATGCGCGTGCGTGAGAATGATTACCTTGATTAGTTCATTACTGATAATAAACCCATATTACACACAAATTCACAGATTCAATAGTACATGTATTTCAAGCTTTAACAATTTATTTCAACAGTAACAGTTTTAGCATTTTAGCTAAGCAGTAATGATTATTCATCACCTGATAAATGGCTATTTTCTCTCCTGCATTACTACAGTAAAAGTTTGATTTCAAGTTTGTTTGTGCCCCCCTCAAAAAAAAAAAAAAAAAAAAAAAAAATCACCAGCCGCCACTGCTGTAAGTCATTTTGGATAAAAGTGTTGAAGTATGAAAATATTTTGTATAATATTTCTACAAAATGGTACAAAAGTTGTCAGTGTGACAGTAACGTTTTAAAAGGTCCTAATATATTTAATTTAGGTACAGGTAAGTTCATATGAGAGAATGTCTTTATGGTACCAATGTGTACCTGACCGTGGGTTCACACCAGCTGCGTTTGAGGCATCAAAATCGGATCTAACGTGTCTAGTTTGCCGCTTTGTCTAGTTTGCTGCTTGAACATTTTGAATGCATTCTGACGCGAAGCAGACGTGCGGAAAAAGCAAGCATTTGAAGCGCGTCAGAGGCAAAATCCGCTTCTTGTGGGAGGGGCAAGTGCTATGCGTTTGTGTGTTTGCAAGATGGCTGATGTTGATCGTGTATTCAATGAGAAAGTTACCGGTTATTAGGTCACCTTACTAGGTGTAAAATAGTAAAAAAAACGGTGGGAATGCTGCGGGTCAATAAACGTCACGTGACTCAAAAGTGAAATGTGTATTTACAACTTACCAGGTTGCCCAGTGTCCTCACTGACATTCTTCCAAGCGAAGTCCTTTTTAATTCCTGTCTCTATAGAAATAAGAACTTGTGTCCTATACTGTAGCTCCGTGTGACTGCTCACGGACAATATCAAAGTCCATGTTGAATGAGTGACTGCGGGTGGGGCTGCTGCCACAGCAGCAAGCAGGCTCCTGATTGGTTAACGCGGTGCAGAAATTCGCCAAAGTTCAAATTTTTCAACTCGGGCGTCAGATGCAAAGTCGTGTGAAACGCAACATGCATGGTGCAAAAAAGCACCATAACCGCGCACAGGGCTTACCGCGCCAGACACTCAATTTGGGGCATTCGTGCGAACTACACACACGAATGAGGCGAAATCGCATCTACTGCGCCGTGCTAAACACCTTATTCGCCTTGTGAGACCTCCAGACGCGCGTCAACGCGTCTTCACATTGACTTAACATTGAAATCAATCGTGCTTGACGCCTCTACCGCGGCTGGTGTGAATGCATCATTAGAGGTACCAATATGCACCTTTTAGGTACAAAAGTACTGCCTCTGATAGAACTTTTGTAGTTTCATGTACCTTTATTTCTGAGAGTGTAGGTGGGATGTGTAATGAAAAAGTATGGGAATGTTTGGGAACATTATCTTCGTATAATAGATCTTAACTTACATTGTGTGTGTGCGTGGTGAACTGATGTTGGTTTTATTGTAAGTAAGGAATTTTGTATCATTGAATGTCAGTAACACACATACAAACTTGATTTTATTAATGAGCGCAAATATTCCACTGTGATCCACTATATAGTGATAATATTCTAAATTTAACATTAATGTGACAATCAGGTTTTACTCCACCAGCTGTGTTTTGGCTTTGTGGACATTAAATATTGCTGCTGCTGCATTAAACCTTCATAACGGGTTTTTTAAACGCTCACAGTTTAGCATCTTGTGTTTTACAATTTAATGCAAGGTTGATCTGCATAAAGGTACTTTGGAGGGATGTTTTTAGAGTATGTGCAGATTGTTGGCTGAGTGTGTGTGTGTTTTTAAAAATGACTAACACAAATGAAGGTCATTAGCAGCTACTGAAGTAGTATCAGAGTCTTAGCTGGCGCAGAAAACGACTTGTGATATTACTAATTAAACTCGGTGATGCGATGGCGGCTTCTCCATGCTGTAAACACAATCTCGCTCGCTCGCTCTCTCCCTTTCCACGTTGGTGGGATGTGATTGATCCTAATATCTTTGAAATATATACTCGCTTTCATCTCGTAAGCGCCAGGGGACGTCGAGGTAAAAGCGATGCAGATGAACAATTCAAACATGGAGGAAAAAGATCTTGTTTAAGTTTAGGTTTTGCTATCAAATTCCTTTGATAGATTGAAGCGTTCAAAAACATTTCTGCTGTCTGCCGCACGGGTGGTCTTCGTGCAAATGGGGGGGAGGGAGTTAAAAATGTCTCTGTTGATATCAATTACCAGGTGACTGTTGATCAATGATAGCAGTGCCATAATGATTTGTTGTCAGATCTTTGAAGAATGAGCGATGTTGTTTTTTCTCTTAAAAGAGGAGCTTGTTTGGTGTGAGGTGTTTTTAAGAAGTGGAGAGGTTGATTGTGTTCCCTTTGCTGTGCAATTTTCTACTGATGGGCCCTGCCAACACGCCCTGTTAACACAAAAGGCCCAGTTGACACTGTGACAATTACCATTACCCCAAACACATCACAGGTGACGTTTTTTTTAGATGCCAGGATGAGAAAAAGAAAGAAATAGAGATAGAGAGAGAGCAGGAAATATTCCGCTTTGCACCTTTTCTTAATGAAGCGTTTAGCTTTTGCCTAATGGAAACAAATGTAGTGCCAAACGTCTCATGCACAGGAATGAGGAATAAAAGCAGAAATTCTACATTTAGTGGATAATGAAGCAAACACACTTTTAGATGTGTTCACAGACAGGTGCCAAGGGAGACACCTGCTCTTCGCAAGCCACGTTGACGGCAAAATTGTTTGCGCTAGGACATTAATATGGAGGTTTGCAGTAAAAACTGTTACCATGAAGCTATTAAAGAGTTGCAAACAGGTGTTGTTCTTTGCCTTCAAGGGTCTTACATTTTTAAGTGATTGAGGCTTTTACAACCAAAGTCATATGCACATTTTAACTACAGTCAAAATCAACCTGGAAGTTTTGGATTTAATCCATATGATCATTTGACTTGTTTACCCCTAGTTTTACAAAACTAAACTATAAACTTTTAGCATAATAGTTCATTTGTATCTTATTCTGGTCATGCATTGACCACAGAATGAGTCTACCTGACTGACATGCAAATCAATTTTTTTATATAACTGGTGGATGTCGAAATATGCATTTGGATGTTGCTTTAAGCAGTAAAAACAGGTCTGCTCCCGAATGTCATATTTCTGATTCCATTCATCTTTAAATATCAATTTATTGGAAAAAGACTTGCATTCATTTCCAAATTCAGTTTCATGTCTTTGTTTCTCATGAGACCATGACACTATCAGAATTTGCTTAAAGGGACACTCCACTTTTTTAAAAAAGTGGCTCATTTTCCAGCTCCCCTAGAGTTAAACATGTAAATTTTACCGTATTAGAATCCATTCAGCCGATCTCCGGGTCTGGCTGTACCACTTTTAGCATAGCTTAGCATAATCCATTGAATCTGATTAGACCATTAGCATTGCTCTAAAACTGACTAGAGTTTCAATATTTTTCCTATTTAAAACTTGACTCTTCTGTGCCCAAAAATAGTTCCCAGCTATTGAAAGTTACCAAGGGGACTATTTTCGGGCACTGCGTAATATCATTACGCCTGCTGCAGCCACGGTACGGCAGCAAAGTCCTTGATTATAACACCAGAATGAGAGTATAGATCGCAACTTTTAATTTTCCTTCGGTCTAAGTACACAATGTATCTACAGAAGAGTCAAGTTTTAAACAGGAAAAATATTGAAACACTTTGGTCATTTTTGAGGGTGATGCTAATGGTCTAATCAGATTCAATGGACTGTGCTAAGCTATGCTAAAAGTGGTACTGCCAGACCCGGAGATCAGCTGATTGGATTGTAAAATGGTAAAACTCCAATATTTAACACTAGGGGAGCTGGACAATGAGCATATTTTCAAAAAAAGTGAAGTGTCCCTTTAAAGCCAAGTAGTCAGATAGCAACACTTAACAATAAGTTTGGATCAGTTAACATTAGTAAACCCATAAGCTAACATGAACTAACAATGAGCAATATGTGACCCTAGACCACAAAACCAATCATAAGGGTCACTTTTTTCAAATGTATACATCAAAGCTAAATAAATAAGCTGTGCATTGATATATGGTTTGTTATGATAGGACAATGTTTGGCTGAGATACAACTATTTGAAAATTTGGAATCTGAGGGTGCAAAAAATCCTTTAAAGTTGTCCAAATAAAGTCCTCCTTAGCAACACATATTAGTAATGATAAATACATTTTTGATATATTTTTGGTAGGAAATTAGCAAAATCTCTTAATGAAACATGATCTTAGATATGCCCACACCCATTTTATAACCATCATCCGTCTACAGGCTGAATTCAGCCTAACAGTGGCTGTCATGGTTGAAAAACACTGATATTCAAACAGTGAATACTAATCCTCTGATGCTATAAGCGATTCTGGGCTTTCGGGACCACCATCATTCATGCAGACTGTTTTGAACTTTACTCAGAGAAATCACCCCAAATTGTCCTTGTTATCCCCTCTTCTCCTGCCCTCTCACCTCAAATGATGTCTAATGCTAATAGACTCTTTTTATCCTTTTAAATGGGACCATCCTTCAGGATTGACTCCATCCCATTTCCTCATCTCTGTCTCTGTCTTTCAGCATAGTGTTTGTAATTAACACTCACAGCCTTTTCTCTTCCTTTTAGCCATGCTGTCAGCTTCGTTTAGTTCACTTACAAAATTATTCCTCTCTTTCGGCGCTACTTTATCTGCCTTTGAGGCTAAGACACACTCGTTCTGCGGGTGGGCCACCCTGTGGTCTTTCTTATGGTCTTGTCTCATCAGAGTGACCAAACACTTCAAGATTTAATGTCAAAGTTCAAGATTTTGGGGATTTGTGTTTGCCCAGGATGTGTTTGTCTCAGTGACTGTATCATGGTCGCAGGGTGTGATGCAGAATGGAGCTGATAATTGGGCCACAAGCAGATAGTTGTCACGATGCCATTAAAAGTTGTAAGCACATCATCTACTCCCACATAACCCTGATGAATAAAAAAAATCTTATATTTGAAAGATCTGTTAGGTATATTGTTGTAGTCTGGTACCTGCATGGTTGTTTTTGGACCAGACCAGTCAGCCAACTAAAACCAGCACTAAAATGAACAAAACATTGTTTATACTGGCAACTTCTGTAGGAACTGGTTTTAACAGGCCATTTATATTATTGAACAGCTAAACTTTAACTTTTATTCTAACATGGCTCCCAATCGGGGGCTCAACAGGAGGTTATCATTTGTTATTGAATATAGAATACTAAACATGTCAGTGTTTGAGGTGTGCCTGCATCACACATGTGTTTTTGCATCTTTATCTTGTGATATGTTGAGGTTAGCATGCTGACTATGTAGGATTTTAAGCAGTAGCATGTGAAATGATAGAATGGGAGGTTCCCCTTCCCCGTTCCTGCGTAGAAGAAACGTCTGGGAATAATGACCTCAAACTTGCCCCAGGGGTGCCGTATGTTGATGTCACCAAGAGGACCAAATTAGAATTAGGTTAACAGAAAGTAGTTAACCTTCATTTATCTAGCAGGAAGGGGAACATGTCTGCGGTAATCCATTGAAAGTGCCGAAATCCGTTCTGGTGACAACAAATGAAAAAATCTAATATATTAGATCAATGTTTTTCAACCCTGTTCCTGGAGGCACACCAACAGTGCACATTTTGGATGTACGTTTCCCACCTCTGACCCTATTATTTCCCATCTTGGAGCTGATTCAGGTGTGTTTGAATAGGAAGACTTGGAAATTGTGTAGTGTAGGCGTGCCTCCAGGAACAGGATTGGGAAACATCAAGGGTTCTAAACCTTTTTTACTTCAAGGGCCCCAACAAAATTTGAAGGCCCCCCAATCTCAATTTCTACCAAATAAAATATACTAGAGAAAGGTGTTAATGACAAATCACTAAGAAATATCTTGGTTTTTATTTGTTTAAGCATATCGTCGCTGTCCGATGAAAATCACGTATGTTCATTTTGCCGATTTTGAGATTTTTTGACAGATTGAATGTCCAGGTTCATTTCCGTATACAGTATGCGTCACATACCTAAATGGCCAATGAAAACTTGTGAAATCATGTCATCTGATTTTCACGTATACCCATTTGGTGTCAAAGCTGTCAATCACGCCGCATATCTTCCACCTGTGAAGCATCTCGCCGGTCTCGTAAAGTTTCATCGAAGCTCAGCACTGGATATAGCCGAATAAACATGACAATGACTTTCCTTCATCGAGGTAAACGTTTCCCCCGGACACCAGACGAACATCTAGGAGTAACTTAATTACGGTAGGACTGTGCAAACAAAGTATCTGTCTAGCATTGGTGTTATTTACGCTGGGGATGTCCCCACCACTTTTTGAAAGCATTTGGTTAAAATGTCCTGAAAAATCAAGCGATGCTTAAGACTGGTTTTGTGGTCTAGTGTCACATATGTTGCGTTGTATGCTTATGGTGTGTTTTCTTGTACATATGTAATGAAATTCATTGTAATCATTGACTAAAAGCGCTGCTGTTTTCTACGGTATGGTGCTTTGGCACTGTTCGGTTGAGCTGGTGTTGTAGGGACTGTTACATGTGTGCAGTCGACCTTGTTGAGGGTTTTATGCTGAGTATTTTCTTGTTGTTGACTAGCCTACGCTATGCCCATTTTTGATGCGCCGTTATTCAATATTTTTCCTGTCCCGCAGTAATGTTTTTATCTGATCTTTTGTCCCCACCACTTTTCAACACAAACTGACGCCCCTGCTGTGTAGCATTACCATGTCAGTGTATTGATTCATTGTCCCTTCATAGTTTGCAAGAGACATTTAATAAATGTATAATTAATATTAAATAAAGTAAGCGTATTTAACTAAGACGTAGGCTATTTAATGAACTGAGCGTATTCATCTGTCAATACGAAACGCGACTTGGCCATTCTAATTAATGATCGAAAGAACGCGTATCGATCACAGTTACTGTAAAATATGCACGCATGTCCATTTAAACTCAATTTGGGTCAAATGTGGATTATATCATTACACTGGCAAGAATATGGTTACATGTAAATATGCCGTACCAAGTATGACAACGCTACATTCAACTGCTTTTGATATACGGTGTTTTTTTCACTTTCTGAAAAGTAAACGTTTTGGACATACGTGAGTTTTATCGGGCAGCGACGATATATTACTGCTTGTTTTGTCTTATTTTTAATAATTTTAAGTCATCTTGAGGCTCCCTTGGAAAGTTGAAACCCAATGTTTTGTTGAGACTGACTTTGCTGTTTGTATGTTTAGGGTCCCTTAAATTTTGAATTAATGGAAATGTTTGTCACCTTTGTAGAAATCACTTTTTTAAGCACAAAACACTGTTTACAAGAAAAAGCTTTCCTGATCACCTTCATGGTTTCTCATCTGTACTCTTTTGTTTCCCTGCTTAAACTGAATCCCATGCAACCAACTCCTTTTCATTCCAAAAATGGAGAAAACTGTGAAAATAACAGCAAATTTGGCAACTGGCTTTCCCTTCGCCCGAGTCCACAGATGCTCGTATGGGCAGAGAGGAGAGATGCATAAAACAGCAGAGAGCTGGGCAGAAAGAGGACGGTTTCTGTTTATCGGAGACGGCAGGCCTGGCATCGGTCCGTTGGCGAGCTGCTCTTTCTCTGCCTGTCTGTGGCTTAAAGGATGTAAATGATGGGGGCATGGTGAATGCCCGGTCCAGTGTGGAGGGTCCCTGGCTCTGGGGCTTGTGGGCAAGCGCAGCTGGCGTATGCCCAGGAGAGGCAGTGCTGAAGACAGTGGGATCAGGCAAGACCCATGTGCTTAGAGAGAGCGCTTTGTAATGTGGCCAGGCAGCTCAGAGGCATGGGGAAGCAGGAAGACAGAAGCCGGTGCAAACAAACATACACCTGCTCAAACACAATATAAAATGTTGTACATTCCCCAAGATTTACACTCTATTCGAATTCGAAGCTCGTTTTAGCCGCATATCTGTACAAACAGTGAAACGTGCACACCAACAAGCGATATCACACTTGCATGCAGTACAACAAGGGGATTGGGAGCACGATGTTTTGGATGACAATATAAATGAGTAAATATCGAATGAGTAACATTTTCGATACAATTTCATAAAAAACAAATTTTGTCTGGTTTTGCTTTACTAATAACAAGTATGAAAGCAAAACGTAAAAAAAACATTACGTGGTACCTAGAAATTCAAAGCAAAGTGATGCAAATGTTAAAGCATCCATTTTATTAATTATAAGCTGCATATGATGCATTAACTCAAAAGTACATACTCCATCCCTTCACTACATTACTTTAAGTGAACCCCCGCCCCCCCAAAAAACCCACTATTCTCTCACTCCCCAAACGGTGACCATTTTCCTGTCATGGTTTAAACAGTGGTTCCCAGGCCATATGCAGTTTGTATTTTTTTCTTTCATTTCCCTTTACTTTTTTTGCTAGCAAGTGGGAAAGTGACATTTTTGAAACGACGTCCCATGAGTTCCCCCACGGCGGTGCTAGGGCTTGACAGGCGCTCGTTTGAGGCGGTGTCAGGCTGAAATTATACTGTCTGTGAAACCTCATAACGAGCCAGGGATACGGCCCTGCAGCCAGAGAGAAAGAGAGAGAGACCACAGAGGAAAATGGGTTGCTGTTCATTTAGTGCCCAAAACGACATGGAGTACATGAAGGGAGCAAGGGATTTGTGATAATGTGGATTTGCATTAGGAACAGGTAACGTACAGTATTTGGCACGGCACAGTCTTGAAAAGAAAGTGCTAAAAGGGTTCTCCATAGCAATGCAATAGAATAGCCATTTATTTCATAACTTGTTCAAGTCAGTAAATCTTTGTCCAATATTTTGTACAGCGGAAAGTGGATATTAAAGGTTTTTATGGGTCCATACAGCCTAGAAAAAGGAACTGTTATAAAAGTGCAGGACACCAGATGCAAGGAAATGTTGCACTTGATACAAAAAAAGTACCTTATCATGGTACCTTATCAAAAAGTACACTAAAAGGTGCATATTGGTACCTCATACTGTAGGTACACAATACCTTGGAGGTACATACTGGTACCTCAAAGGTATATATCTGTAACTGAATGGTACACATTAGGAGAACTTGTGTACATTTCTTTCTGAAAGTGTGTACTGTACACTTTTAAATTTTTGGAAGTATTTTATATTAGCATTATAACTTTTGAAGAGAAAATATAGGTGATAGGCATGGTTACATTATACATTTCCTACTATTTATATATTTGCATAGACGAGAGTATTTATATAACAGCAATGAACGTCTCGTATGGCAAAAAATATTCTCACATAATTAAAATAACAGCATAATGACATGAATAAACAGACAAGGAAGCAAGAGTGACATGCAAATTGTATTATTATTACTGGAAAAACAGCAATATTAGCCTAACGAATAAACTCTGAGGTAAATACACCAAACACAATGGGTTCAGAATACTGTATACATTTGATCAAAATGTGTATGGACCCATATGAACACTGTTAGTTACAGAAAATAATAATGGTGGTATATATAAAATACACATTTTTGTGCCACTGCCAATCTTGTTACATTAGCCTCTCTTGATATCTATGCAGAATATTTAAATCTCACACCTTCTCTTACATCTTCAAGGTCAGGTCTTCCGCTTCATTCAGCATTATCAGAACATTTACATGACATCACTGAATGTGAAATGACACACTTAACTGATTAGCTGAGTGGCAGCAAGTTCAAAGGTCAGACAGGATCCCTGTGTTCCCCAAGGGGTAATTGTGATGCATGACACACCAATGGTGACAGCTCGATTTAAATAATCTTACATTACTGTGGGATAGTGTCCATGCTTGGGTTCAGATAAATCAGTGGTACACGATTCCCAAATAAATATGTAGACTTGTCACCTTGATTGTACGCTTACAGTATGTATGCAATGTTTATATGTCATACATTAAATATAGATGGATTTTCTGTTAGTCTTACCTTATGGACAATAAACAATTCAGTACTGTTTACATTAACTATTAACATTTCATTAGTAGTGTCTGTCAACGGGTTATGAGTGAAACACCTAAAATGTGGCTCATAACTCATCTTGCACTTTTGGTTTGTGTTTTAAACATGAATGATATCAAATTGTTTGGTTTGGTGAAAAGAGGTTTACTATAGTAAATACTATAGACATGTGATGTATTTTGTGGGCGGAGCTTATCTGGTGGCAGAAAGTGACAGCTCTACAGTAGCGATGTGAAGTGTTTCCCTTTAATGTAATGTTTTTATAGCATTTTCATCACGTTACGTTTTTTTTTTTTGTTAGATTAAACGTTTAAATGGCTTGGCTACTGATATGTGTGCATGTATGTAATTTATATGTATTGTTCTTTATTGGTAAATATGAATCACTAAAGTGCATATAAAAAGCAATACTATCATGTATTCTATATAATACCATTTATTAAATATTTCATAATGTTTCTGTTTTCTATTATTTCTTCATTATATTTATAGCCTACTTGTTTGTTCAAAAAAGGATTAAAATAATTATTATATTATGTTTACATACAATTAATATGCATAGGCCTGTTTATATTAATAACACTTCACATCATGTGTGTGTGTGCTATATTTATATATTTATTAATATGTAAACATAATAATTTTAGAACAAACAGTAGGGACAAAAAGGATGATTTCATCACTCATCAAAACGATTTTATCACGCCAGTCTGTCCGTTTAAGGGCTTGCAACCATAAATGCCGAAAATTTTTTATCTTCAAATGGTGTCTTTGACAATGGTTTTCTATAAAAATGAAGGCCATCTTTTTTTGGCATTCCTTTTCTGACACCCAACAGCACAATAAGACACTTTCTATGCGTGTATAATTCTTTTTCACTGTTTTTCTGCCAAAACATTGCGTGTGCAGCTTGTAGTGATGTAACTGTGACGTCTACTTGTAATAGGTTTATAGTATACTACAGTATTTTTTGTATGGTAGCATATGGTAGAATAAATCAACACTAATTCAACCCCCTAGAAACACACAGCAAACACCAGGAACACCCTAGCAACTAACCACTGATGGCTTGTAACTTAAACAGTCAGTGGCCATGGGAAAAGACTTACTGTATAACACCGTATCAACTGCTTGGCAACCACTAGTAACACCCTAGCAAGTGCTTGGCAACCACTATAAACACCCTAGTAACTGCATAGCAGCCACCAGGTACACCCTAGAACAGGGGCAGGCGACGTCGGTCCTGGAGTGCCAATGTCCTGCAGATTTTAGCTCCAACCCTGATAAAACCTTGCCTACCTGTAGTTGTCAGGTGAGTCTGTAGACCTTGATTGGTTTTCAGGTGTGCTTGATTAGACCTGGAGCTAAACTCTGCGGGACATCGGCACTCCAGGACCGACATTGCCTACCCCTGCCCTAGAAACATAACAACCACCAGAAACACCCTAGCAACTAATTGGTAACCACCAGGAACATTCTAGCAACTACTTGGCAACCACCAGCAGCACCCAGTCAACTACGTAGCTATACTTTCTGAACCACTCAGAACAACTCACAGTGGCAACCCCATAGCAGCATCGGAAACCATCTAGTAATTTTTTGCATGTTGTGTTCTCTAAGTTTGGCAAATGTAAGCACTACCCACATATTGTACTTTTGAAAAAAATTTTAAAATCCGACATTCCTTTTGGTGTTTCTAACTATCACACTTCTTTTCGCACCCATCATTACGCCAGTTTCGGAGAAGTCTCGCGCTCAGCACCTCTCACTTCACCCGGTGACCTCAGCTCCCATGGCCTGGCACTTTAAACAGCCAGTGGCCCTGGGAAAAGACTTAAAACAGCCTGCCACACATTCGCAAACACTCTAAGACTATTTTAACCAGAGGCGCCTTTAGTTCTCCAGACGCAGACACCAAAAAGCCTTGCTCAATCAAAAAGCCTCTCGTGACACTGGCCTTTCCGCAACATCAACACATAAGTGCACGCTCACACTTGTCTTCTGCAATAAAAAAAAACACGTGTTCATTGAGTCCATGGCAACGCACCTCGTGATGCCCTTTCCTGCCCCAGCTTTGACCTCTGGGATTGTATGACAACCGCAGAGTAGGTTAGCTGGGATTACAAAGAAACCCACCCTCCCCGGTCGCAGCCAGTCTGAGGGTCCCGAGACTCGAAGTGGAGCTGACGCACAGCTGCACATGGGATCTGTCTGTATTGGATTTACAGTGACGTTAAACCGCACAGGGTATCTGGGTTCTAGCTTTTCATCGCTGAATGACTGAAGTATGACAAATGATGTGTTAATGTCTTACTGTTTCGGAGTAACGTGTCAAAAAGGATATTTGGGTTTCCTTTGAGTGGAAGCGTGAGCTTTGCTTGGCCTTGTGTCAAAAATGCACATAAACGCTAAATGTGACATACACTACCGTTCAAAAGTATGGAAACACTTGACTGAAATGTTATTTATGATATTGAAAATCTTTAAATCTGAAGGTGTGTGAAGATTTTGCATAGCAGCAATTAACATTGGCCAAATTTGACCCCATGGGTTCTCCAGGATTAAATGTTTGAAATTGCTTTTGAAGACAAAATTATAATTGTGCCAGCATGTAAATTTTTTTTATTAGAAAACTGAAAAAAAAAAAAAAAAAAATATATATATATATATATATATATATATATATATATATATATATATATATATATATATATATATATATATATATATATATATATAATTTTTTTATGGATGAATTGTAGAAAAAAACAGCCAATAAGAGCCCAGATGTAAATTCTTTTAATATTGTTTAAATGCCTCTTAGGGTGTGACCTCAAGAATCTTATTGATAAAATACCAAAAGTACTATTCTGCAAATTCTAGGTAAAAGGTGAATGCTTTGAAGATGTTAAAATATAACATTTATTTTGGATGCATTTACATTATTACCATAGTTACATTTAGTTTTACTACTCAGTGGTAGTGCATTGCATTAGCAGTGCAAGAGGTTATGGGTTCGATCCCAGGAACTTTGGCATTTTGGATTAAATAGTCTGCCAAATGTATAAATGCAAATAACATGTAAAAAAAATATACAAATAAACTATTAGTTAGTGATCCGAATGGCAGTGGATATCCACAATGAAACCTTTTGTTTATTTTAGCGGTTTATTTAAAGAAGTCTTGTAGAAATTGTGTCTGTAAGAAACTAAACAGAAATCCAGAATGTGAGGAATGATCATGTGCCCTCCCGTTCCCAACACACACACACAACTAGCCAGACCATTTTGTTCAGCAACCCAGTCAGTCAGTGCTCAGATTATGTTTCAATCCCATGATCCCGTGAATCTACGCCTGCCATGTCCGCATAATTGTTGCCAATGAGGCTTATAGGTCATATTTGCACCCGACGTCTTCTGTCACATGCTTGCCTTGAGCCCCATGCCAGTTTCCACCTTGATTTCGAAGGAAACAGTAGCCTGCAGCTTTCTCAGCTTTCAAATGAGCCTCTCTCATCTCACCCGCTGCTAGCTGAGACCATGAATGGGCTGGAAAAAGCAGCCCTGGTGACCACGGGCTATAGAGAGAGTGAGTGAAGCAAAGAGGTGGGGCAGGGACGCAGAAATTCTTATGGAAATTTTTGTGGATGAGCAAATGTGCCATCGTCTTTTTTTCCTATGATGTCCACATGATTTTAAATAACGTGACGGGCTTACATAATGCAATATGTCTGCTTCCAGACTTCCTACATGAAAAACTTATCGATTGTCTAAGTTGGCAACCTTTTAGGAAATTTTCTTTTAATCACATTGCATACCTGCTCCTCCGCCCCATTGCTGTCAATCAAAACATTTGACATAAATTGTTTGTATTAATTTCTTTTAGCATCTTACTGAATATTTTTCTGCTTCTCAAAACCGTATATTGTATAGCTTTATTTAAAGTGTAAAAAAGCATAATTTTCAGAAATCCCATATTATTTTGTTTTTGTTTTTGCAAAACCATGGTTTTACTAAAGCAACAATGTTTTTTTACTGTAGTGAAATCATAAAGAATGTTTTGATGTTTTTCCTCAATTTATATATATTTTTTTGTAAAATATAAATAATTTAAAAATAGAATATAAAAATAATCCTAATGTCTCTTGTGCATATGATTACCGCACTGCATGCCAAAGCGTGCTGATCATTGGTTTAACCGAACGCTCTTTGTGAATGCAAATATTTGAAGTATGTGAATAAATTTGGTATGACTTAATGAAGTTGGAATTATGTATTATAAAGTACAAAGCATTGCATTTAGCAGTAGTTTAGCATTTAGTTTGAGGAAGCATATGAGGCTGGATGGATGAAAGCACAGGCTAATAGCATTTTCCTGAGAAGCGTGACTATAAATACACTCTTGCTTTTCTTTTGTATCACGAGACAATTCGGTGTATTGAAACAGTGGCTATCCATTAACTCCTCTTCACAGTATTAGGTATTAAAAGGTTGTATTTTTCTTGGCAAGCTTTGCTTCGGCTGTTTTAAAATATCCTTCTAGAGGATTCCAGGAAAACGGCGTATTGTGAATTAATGAAAAAATTATTACAAAGTTATTCTTTGCATGGCTTTAGTGAAATGCTGATTCACCCACAACACTTATCTTTATGACTCATTCTCTCAAACACACAGGGAAAAGAGTTGATTTAAAGTTATGACTAAACTTCCAGAAAGTTCATTTTATTATTTAAAATTGAGAAATTTTATCACAGTGTTTGAAAACTAAAAGGCCACATTCAGTCAGAAATGCCAAACTAAATGTGTGTGGTCACAGCTGTAAAAACAGCACACTAATTTATAAAATCTAGACCTTTCTTATTACTTTCTTATTTCATATGCATTCTTCTTTCTTTCTGCTCACCCATTAAAATGTATTCATGTTTAGCTTCTATAAGAGTCGCAAATGGGATCGATTTGGCCTGATATGTGCATTATAGTCAACCTCATGAGGTTTCTGCCCTTTTGAAGGCTGAAACAGATCTATGATAATCGTATTCATCCAGTAAGAAATCTACCTGATCCCTGTGTGAGTACAATATCTGTGCAGAGGGCATTATGAAGAAATAAATTCACCAGACACACTGTAAAAAAATGCGCATGAAGTTAAAACAACTTGGTTTTGCAAGTCAATTCAACCTACTATTTTGAGTTTTGACTTGTGATAAGTTGACAGAAATTATAAAAACAAGTTTAAATTGTTGTGCTACTGAGAAAACATTCACATATTCACTTTACTTTTTAATCAATTCAACCCCCTTTTTCTCTATCCTTTTCTAATCTTTAAAACAAAGAAGCCGTCCAAAAGAAGGATGGCAAATAGCGAGCATGATAAGAGAGTTTTGTGGGGTGTTCATATATCCTGATGGGGTGCACACTGAGCATCTTTTTGTGTTTTCATTCTACACTTGGAGTTGGAGTTTGCCTTTTAATAATTTGTGTGTAAACAAGCCATGCTGATTTGATAGACGACAAAGTTCATACGTGTTTTCCATTTTTATTGCAATAGAAATATCAACAGCATAACAAGACTATAGCGCTGTAAATGAAGATTGAAGGCCAAAGGATGGTTTATTTTATACTTGTACGTGAGGGTCTGCATAAAATTTCTGTTATCAGAAAAGTGCGACAATCCTGTACACGCACCGCCATATTTTTTAAATCCTTACTACATTGTACGCGTAGGTCGTGTATGCGCCTACAGGAGAATGTAGTATATAGCCTAGGAGATGCATTGCATTTTGTCGTAATGAGTTCCTAGCTGTCACTGGGGGGATACCCTTTCAAAAAGTACACCAAAGAGTACATTTTAGTACCTTATTGTAAATGGACTGCACTTATATAGCGCTTTCATAGACCAATGGCCATCCAAAGCGCTTAACAATTTTGCCTCACACTCACCCATTCACTCACACATTCATACACCGATGGCGGTGTCAGCCATGCATGGCACCATCCAGCTCGTCAGGAGCAGCTGGGGTTAGGTGTCTTGCTCAAGAACACCTCTACACTTGGTCAGGTGGAACCACCAACCTTCCGGTTTGTAGACAACCTACATGAACCACTGAACCACTGCTGCCCTTAGGGTGTACCCTAGGGGGCTTTCACATCTGTAGTTCGGTTCATTTGCTCCGGACCAAAAGCAAAAATTGATACATTGTAGCTTTTTAGCAGTTTTGGTTCCTTTTCACACCTCACTGATTGTGTGATCACTCATTGGCCACATGTCTTTGAACATATTTCCTAAACTGTTTCTCGATAAGTCAGAATCAACGTGCGGGAAATTCCAACGGAACCCCGGAAGTAAACAAAAAGGAGGAAAATACCATGACTGCGCGCTGTTATTTTGTCTGTGGCTTTTATATACTACATAGTTTGTATACAGCACTCTAAAAAAACTGTTCATTTCCAGAATGAAGAGCCGATGCGGCTTGAAATCAACTAAGGCAGGTGTGAAAGCACCCTTAGAGGTACATACAGTACTGGTACCAAAGAGTGCATTGAAGTATACCTCAAAGGTACATATTAGTACCAAATGTATACATATTTGTACCTAAATTGTATAAATAAGGACCTTCTTCAGTGACAGCTTGAAACCTTTTTGGACCGTTTATTATTGTTTGTACTATTTAAACCTAAACTGATGTTAAAAGCAGTATCATGCATACAATCATGCCAATGTAAAACACACTGTGACTGGGCGGATGTGGCCATAACACACTTGCCCAGGTGATCTTGCTTTAATATTTTACAAATATGATCATAGAACAGTGTTTATACTGTATAACACTCTTTTTATTTGCTTAAAAACACATGAACAGCAACACAAAGACACATTTGTGCTTTAGTGCGGAGAATTGAAGTCACCTCCAACCCTTACGGCCAGACCTGAGGTCAGTCTCCTCCAAACCATCTTCCTCTGTTATGCCCTTGAACATCCAGCCCTCACCTGCCCCATGGTCTCTGGTGTGTGGCAGACCATAGGACAGCAGGACCTACACCTTTGGTTGAAGATTAATGAGATTCAGTTTTTTGGTCTCAAGCATGCTTGACACACTTACACAGATCTTCAGCTCATGATTCTAGCAGCGTGCTAAACAAAGGATCCTCTCTCTACCCCTCCGCAAAGCTCTTTCAAGGAAGACCTATAATGTCTCTTTGACTTATTACACCTCGCCCGCTCTCGTTAGAAAAGAAATTAGCTGTGCATTCTGTTTCAATTAACCTTCTGCGGCAACAGAGCGGGACAGGGTTGGGAGTCCAGTGCACGCATGGAGGTCATGGTAATTGAACGGCGATGTAATGATGACATTGCTGAGGAGTCGTAGCCGTGGCGTTAAGGTGATTGATGGCGGTAAAAGAACGTGCGCCATGTCGTACTGTTGCAACTTTATGAAAAGATGATGCCAGCTGTCATGATGCTACGGTACAAAATCTCACAAAGAGTTCACAAAATTATGCTGGGTTATTTTTAACCCAGTGTTGGGTCAAAAAGGGATGAACTCAGTCTGTTGGGTTGTTATTTAGTGCTGGGATGTTTTAACCCATCTTTGGGTCAAATATAAACATTTTCTGTTTTCACCCAAAAATTTAATTTCTGTCATCATTTTCTCATCCTCATGTTGTTCTAAACCTGTATGAATTATTTTTTTTCCTGATGAATACATAAGAAAAAAGAAATTTAGATAAATGATGGCAAGCACTGTTAATTGTAACCATTGACTTCCATCGTAAAAAAAAACAAATATGATGGAATTGAATGGGTACCGTCAAATGTGCTTACCATCACTTGTCAGAATATCTTCTTCATCATTTATCACAATATTTCCATAATATTTGTTTTCCTACTATGGATGTCAATGTGTGCTTACTATCATTTATCTAAATATCTTCTGAAAACAAACCAGCATTTTATAAAGAGACTGAAGAATTCTTTTATTGTTGTATTGTGATTAGCCAGACATTTGAGTATCAGTATTAAGTGTGATCAACACCACCATTTTATAAAGAGACTGAAGAATTCTTTTATTGTTGTATTGTGATTAGCCAGACATTTGAGTATCAGTATTAAGTGTGATCAACACCACCATTTTTGTAATAATGTACAGGACTTTCCAAAGCCTGGTATACTCAGGCCTTTAGGTTGTATGGTTCCATAAAGAACCTTTCTTTGTAGGTTATTTGTAGTGTAAAGAGGTTGTACAGACTATATAGGAAAGAAAATGTTTTTTTGAGAACTTTTGTATGAAAGGCTTTTTGAGGATATGGATCACTGCACAGAACCCTTTTAGCACCTTTATTTTTAAGAGTGTGTCTGACTGACATACAAAGTGGCACACACTATATTTATTTTGTTTTATGTGTCATGTAAGTTTGAAAAAGCTGAGGATACCACAATAAAAGACCAGTGTGGATAAACTCTAAGTAAAGTATTTCATAGAGGAAATGATAGAGGAAATGACATAAACAATTCTGTCTAAAAAAAGTAATATAGGGAAGAACCGGGGCAAAAGTAATGCAGGATGAAAGTAACAAAGCAATTTTTTCGAGCCCCAGAATCGGCACCAGACCATACATAACAGGGGGGCAAGCGGCTTCCAACGGGGGGGGGGGGGGGGGCATGCAATCAGCAACAATAACTTGCAAAAGCAAGGCATAAAAACATCAAATTCAGTGCAAGCACAGACTCAACTGGTACAGACTGTCAGCTCATTTCCCGTATAAAGTGCAGAAGATCACAAACTAATCAGTATTACCATAATCACGTCGCAATGCTGTTAACGGTCTATAGCCACACTTCACATTTAAGCTTACGTAAATTAAAATAATGGCGGCGTGTGCGAACATTAAACTTCCTTAAAACAGTGTCCTGTAGATTTGAAAATTCTGCCTCGACCTTGTTGGCGCTAATCAACTGGTGTTTGCATGAAGTCAGATGGAGCAGGCGGTGCTGGTTCATTCTTATATCCATATTCATGTTCTAATATCCATATTTTACACAATCCATAAAATTCTACAAAAACACGTTGCTAGTAACGAGTCACATTAATATGCTACAGACATAATGACGCATGAGACGCCGCAATGCAACCAATCAGAGAAACTGGTCTATTTTAACTATATTTTTTTAAGTTTATATTTTTACATATCTTCTTGTGGTTTTATAGCTTATTTTCTTTAACACTCTAAAAAACCTGGATTATTTTAACCCTGTGATTAAATATGGACAAATGCAACTTGTAGTTTTACTGTAACCTCTGTTGGGTTGTTTCAACCATGTTTGAATCAAATATGATAATTTTCAGGGTTAAATCGAACCAACAGTTAAGTTTGTCTACACACTAAAAATGCTGAGTTATTTTCAACCCACCGGTGGGTCAAAGAGGACAACACAACTCATTGGGTTATCATTTAACCTATTCTTTCGACCCAAAATGTTAGGTTGTTTTAACCCATTGTTAGGTCAAATATAAAAAAATTCTGAGTTAACGTAAAATTCCAGTGTACCGTGGGAAGGACACTGCATTATTTGACAGAAAATACAACAACTCAAAAACAAAAAGCTATACATGTCACATATCTTTTGAAAGCTGAAATTCTTGTAATTCGAATTATGTAAACCTTTTTACAAGATAAAATAAACATAGCAGGTACAATTTGTGTCCTTTTTAGGCATTTTTTTGCCTTTTTCAGGAATGCTAAGGGGTTAATTCATGTCGCTGCGCCACAGTTTAGTATCCTGATACCCAGTACATTATAAAAAAAATACTATTTGAGTTATTTTCAACCTGTTGTTTCAACACAAAATGCTAGGTTGTTTAACCCCATTGTTGGGTCAAAAATATTTATATGTTGGGGGGTTAATTTAACCCAACGGCTGGGTTTGTCCCTTTTTGACCCAACAAAAATATCTGTCCAGATGGTCAGTTACTCAAACATAACTGTGAATAGTAACCAGCGTGGACCATTAACTTAAAAGTCTCATTGATGTTTTAAAGTCCTGTCAAGATATTTATAGCCAATCACGGCCGAACACACTTACTCCACAGTGTGTCCCACAAACACACATAAAAGCACACACATTCCCAGACACACTCACTTACTCCTCGATTACATCCCTACAGGCACCCCCTCGCTGAAACCCCAGACCCTTATCCTTCACAGCGGTCTCGATCCGCGGTTCTGTGTGATTGGCGGCCGGCGGTAAAACATACCCGTGTGTGTTCATTTATGTGTTTTTCTCTCCGTGTATGTGTGTGTGTATGTGCACGCTATGAGGCCTTTGAAGCATCGCAAGCCGCCTGATGAATGGCCTTGCGGCCTGGTGGTCCGATCGATATGGGGGGGGGGTTGTGTCTGCCGAACAGGTGCGTTCTGCTGGGCTGGAAATCCCATTAAGACTCGGCCAGTGACGGGCGAGAGAATGGAGCGTGCACGCACAGTGCCCATGGCTTACAAGGGGAAAAAAGGCAGGTCGAGATCTAGGCTCGCCCCTTACGCCCTTACACTTCTGCAACTATGAGGTCTTGCTACCACTCGGCCAAGCATGGCTGAGCTGGAACTCGCCTTGCTCGAAGTCCCATGAACCCGGCTCAGATCAATAAACGCAGAGAAGCGCAAAGCAAAACACAACCCTTCACAGTCCCTGCTCGTACTGTATGTCAATACTTTAAGCCCGGTCTGCAGAAAACTTTTCAAATAGTGACATAAAACCTGAATATGATCATTCAACACATGTTTTGGGAAAATGTGAAGGAGAAAGAAAGTGGTATTTATTTGTAATTCACTCACAAGTCATACATTAGTGCTAGTGTTGTCTGTGCGAGGCATGAGCGTGAGAAACAGCTCTTTAGACAGATTTCAACCACATACAAGAATGCGGCCCATTGTTATGAGCTTTGATTTCATTGTAGATGGTAATTAGTTGATTAGTTGAGGTAATGTAAGGTGCTGAGAATAAACTCTTGTAAATAATTATTCCTTGAGATAACTTCTTTTTTTTTCAGTATTTTTAAGTATCCCGCTATTTACCTCATAAGTAAGGTCATTAAATAGGGATTTAGAATATTTTATTTGCTCGTTTTTTTTGCCTTTTGCGAGGGAAAGACAGTCAAATGTCAAGAGCACACTATATGGTTGAATCATTTGTAAATATAATGTCATATATGATATTAAAAGGAATATTTATTAAGGCTGGGCAAAGATTAATCGCGATTGATCGCATACAAATTAAAAGTGATTTTTGGCATAATATATGAGTGTGAGCTGTGTGAAATTATTATGTATAAATAAATAGACGATCAATCGCGATTAATCTTTGCCCAGCCTTAATAAATATTCCTTTTAATATCATATATGACATTATATTCATGTATGTATTTAAGAAACATTTACATGTTTATATATATTTATTTATATTTTTATATATTCTATATTAAATATATAAAAAATATATATAAATAAAACAATTCTGAAATGAATATATGAACATGTGTGTGGTTAAATATACATAATAATTACACACAGTACACGCACATATATTATGCAAAAAAATTACTTTTATTTTGTACGCGATTAATCACGATTAATCTTTATATAAAGATTAAAAAAATTATAAATTTATGTAAAAAAATTTTATACAATTCAAAATGATCTGCAGCATCTGGGTTACAGTGTGTTATTAAATTTGAGCATTTGTTATCAAGGAATAACATACCTTGGAATGTCACGACTGGCCAATCAGAATCAAGCATTTTAGAGTGCCATGTAATAATTATTTATACAAAATTTTGTATGTCTTTAATTCTTTCAACATAAAGATTTCTCTCATTAATTTATCCTAAAGCCATTATAACTTCCTTTTTTAATTGAACACAAGCAAATCTTTTCATTTACATTCTGTCACGTTATTATCTCATATGGGTCAACATGGCAAAGCTCCAAAAAGCACACACTGTTCATCCATCATCCTTCTAAAGGGACATGCTTTGTTTGTGAGAGAAAACTATTAATATTTTGATCTTATTTAGTGATCGATACCAAAGTCCCCTTTAGGGAATTCGTGCCACTAGGCGGCCATGTTTTCAATGCCTCCATTTCTCTTATTTAATAGGGAAAGACAGATACAGGTATCTCCAAAATCATTTGATAAAATCACAATTAAACAACATTTTTCTGACCAATAATTTTAACATGACATCAACTGTACTGTAACTTTTGTTGCTTAAGTTCAAACTATACTAAAACTCCCTTTTCAGGGTCGTTTTAGTTACCGCACATGCACACAGGTTATTAAAGACACCTATTCCTTTGCTAAAAATTTTATGTTTTTATTTTTGTAGCTCCAGATATCACTCTTTTTCTGAAACACACTTAGTTTGTTCAAAACTTATTGATTTGAAAAGCACTGTGTCCCTGATTTTCCAGCTAATCTGTACATTGTGATTGGCCTGAATACCTCTTATGTCATTTGGAAATGTGACCATGTTTAAAAGATTCACTCACAATGCAATGCTTACAGGAGTTAACTTACAGGCCGAAGCGAGAGGAATTATGATAATTTGGCCTTGTCTACATCACCAATCCCAGGAAGTAAACTGTTGCCTACAATCCGTGTGTTTGTTGTCATCCAAGAAAAGAGATTTACGTTAGAGATGATAACTTGCGTCAATGTTAATGTTTGTATCTTTTGCATATCATTAACATGTACTAATACACACTTACACACCAAAGGAAATGTAAAAACGTGATTCGGACCATAGGTGCCCTTTAAGCGCCTCATGTGACTCTAAAGAGCCCCTCCCCCAGAGAATAGTAAGTCTTTATTGATTGATTGATGATTGGTTATTTTTGCTAGAAAGCATTTCTGTTGCCAGAGCGGATATATCCCGTAATAGCAGTGCTCATTCTTGTTCCAATATCTTTGTCGACATCTTTGCTTTAAATTTTTTATATGCAAGTCATGGTGATTTTGATCACCATAATCTATTGTTTCCACTATTTTTATCAAATACAGTATTGTTTTACTAGTTTTTACTCATTTTACCTCAATGTGATTATAAATGATTAAATATAATTAGGGGGGAACCGGGGCGAAAGTAACACGGGACGAAAGTAACAATGCAATTTTCTCAGAGCCCTCATAAAATTTGCATTCCAAACTATGACAGCATGTATAGCATGCAACACTTGACAGAGCTGACAAATATTGCGTTATTGCCTTGCTGTTTTGTGTGTCTAGTTTAGGAAAGCTGTTCAACCATAAGTAAATTCAATTTTTTTTTTCTTATAACGCATTGTGTTTTTCATTTCATGTGTTAAAGTACTGATCTATCTACATGTTATTTAGTGCTGTAACACATCCTGAAGTTTGACTTCTCAGAGTTTTTTTTAAATAAAAAAGTAAATAAGGTTTAAATGTCAGGAGTTTCTGTCAGGACGAAAGTAATACTTAACACTTTTGTCCCACTTCTAATACTGTTCCATTATGTTAAAAATGCATATTATTCTAAACATTTGATAAAAGTGAAATTTAAGATGAAAATGTAATTTCATTATTTTTTGCAAAGATAAATGACAAAATAATAAAAAGTCTAACACCGAAATCTATCTTGTTTTATTACAATGTAACAATGCGCTACTTATGTTCAAAGTGAAATTTTACTAAAGTTGTTTTACATTTGTTCAAAATTTCACCTGGTATTGATAGACCACACTTGTGAGTTATTGACCACAGCAAAAACATTATCTTTAAAAATAAAGATTTTTCTGGAATTTTTTTTACTTCCCCTATAATTGCAATATGATTTCAAAATGTTACTTCTAATTGAAAATAATTAAATAAATATAATAAATAATTAAAGATAATAATAAAGTCTGAAATCATCAGACTGAAAAATATTAGGATATCTTTTATATAATCCAATGAGCTTTATACTAATGCACTTTTTGTAACATGCACTGTGTATATAGCATTCCTTGTATGCAAGGTATGCGTGTGTATATTAGCACGTGTTTATGTTAATCTCAGACTTAGGCAGCATGGCATTGGCATTCAACGTCTTTCTGGCCAGAGGGGGGTGAGGCGTGACACACTATCTGTGACACATCTTCTGTGTCCCTCTCTGATGATGCCGGCATGGTGACAGATCACTATACACAACTGTCATCCGCTCACTGACAGAAAGAGGGAAAGAGAGAGAGTGATTTGCAGGAGGAGAGATGTGCAGCTAATACTGCCTTTCGCCCAGAGTTCCCTTCTGTCAGCCAATCAGAAGCCTGCTACTGAGCTCTGCGTGGTTGCCGTTTTAATGCGAGACCTCGCTTTGAGTAAGCTTGTACAACAGTGTGGGTTTGTGTGCATTTAAGTGCGGTTGTGTGTGTGCCAAAACCGAGGATGACACAGCATGCAGGAGCTGAGGAAGATTATTATTATTATTAAGACATAAAAACTGTGTGTTGAAAAATGAGCTGATTGCGTTTTTTCTCACGAGATATAAAAATTTGACACTTTGTCTTGGCTCTTAAGCCACGTTTAGCCAATTCTCATTATTCATTCATTATTTCATTTCATTTTTAATGCACATGCATATATTCACAAATGCATTCTTCTGAATTAAAACTGTAATTTACCTTTCTATACATTAGTAGTTTATTGATGTCACCAATCATCTTGGGCATTTATTGCAGGTTATGATGCTTAATTTTACATCATACAAATATTCTGCACGTAAAATTCATTTGAAAAAAAAGTTAAGTGCCGCTTTTGTGCCAAAACCCTTCTAGTTAAATGCTGATGTTGCTCCTTAGTGTTTTTAGTGAGATACATTTACATTTATGCATTTGGCAGATGCTTTTATTTACAGAGACCTTGTGTTATACAGTACATTCTTCTTTTTATCAGTAGGTGTGTTCAATGGAAATCGAACCCACGACCTTTGCGCTGCTAACACAATGCTCTACAAACTGAGCTAGCACCAGGTCAAAAGAGCAAATGTCTCCAAATGTCTCTCAATGTCTTCAAAAGAGCAAGCACACCTCTCCACCATCATCACAATTGTTGCGGGTTCAGGTTATGCAATGAAGTTAAACAGATATAGTGATGCTTTCCTTAGCAAGTGTCTGATTACTCAAGACTGACCCCAGAACAGCATCAGGTAACACTCTTTGTTTTTCCACACAGGCACATAGTCTGACACTAGCAGTTTCCAACACCTGACGTAAGATCTGATTCCCTCGGTTGTAATATTAAAGACGCAGCGGTCAGTCAGCCCGGCTGACCCTAGATAAGTGGCTCAGTCATTATAGATGCGCAGTCCGCTTGCATCTAGGTGTCCCAGTTTGCCCCGAACGAGACTCTTTACCGCCCAAGCACAGCCTCAATCCCATCAATGCTGTCACGCAAAGGAGAGGGCTTACTGCCATCTCTCTCTCGTGTGCCGTGGTGTTTACGTCTTCTCTCTGCGCCACACATCTGCTGCGCTTAACAGGACCGGAAAATCCTTATAATTCCCACTCTTGCTCCTTTCGCAGCAACTGGGAAATTCCTTATTTAGTCTGCATCCGTGCAGCTGTCACTCTTTACTGCTGGGTACATGTGTAATAACCGGTTCAATATGGAGGAGAACGTGCGTTACACTTGTGATGTTTTGGTGACTTGTGCGGAGGATGTGTTTCTTTATCTTTTGCGGAGGATGTGTCATTTTATGTCCATCATTTAAAACACCCCCACACTTTTGTGTACCTCTCCATGTTATGTTATGGTCTCCATTTGAGTTTGTATGTCGTTTAACAGGTCTGAAATGCATAACATATTTATAAAGTAGCTTTAAATACTTCCTGTTCATGTCTTGTATTTTTGTATATAGTAGGTCACTTAGGGGTGACCCTGTCATATGTGACCCTGTAGCAATAGCCAACAAAACATTGTATGGGTCAAAATTAAGATTTTTAAGCCAAGAATCATCAATATCATCTACCATAAAAAGATAAAAAATGTATTTATCATTAGTAATATGTGTTGCTAAGGATTGAATTTGGACAACTTTAATGGTGATTTTCTCAATATTTTGGTTTTTGCATTCTCAGATTCACGATTTTTAAGTATATCTCAACCGAATGTTGTCCTATCGGGTCCTATTGTATATGTCGGGTTAGCTTACTCTTGGGGGCTTTTCCACTGGGTGCAGTACATAGTAGCCAATACTTTTTTTAGTACCACCTCGGTTAGGGTTCCAAGCGACCTGAGCTGATACCAAAATGTGACTGTAGATCACTGATTGGTCTGAGAGAATCGTCACTACCAGCGTCATCGCTATAATGTAAAAGATTAACTTTACCTTCATGCTAGCTTGCGCTGTCTTGAGCAAACATGTTGTTATTTGTGCTCTGTTATTAGTTCCCAAACTCACTTTTAGCAATGAAAAACATCCACAGGTTGAGAATCAGGAAGGCCATTGCAGTTTTTTCCAGACTTGCAGTTTGTGGCGGCACATTCACAACATTACATCTTCATTTAGACCCCTTTTGTGCGGACGTCAAAGATACGTCACGGCGCTAGCTGGAGGCAAAACAAACGGAAAACTTACTGGAGGCGGCTAATACAAACCAACACAGGGTCGGCTACACAAGGAGCTTTTAAAATGTCGTCTTGTTGTGTTGTTGGTTGCCAGAATCGACGGAGAACAGGCAATTTGAAGTTTTATCGGATACCTGCTGCCAGACAAAAAAAAAACGACAACAGCTATGGTTAAAGCTAAGAAAACTCGCTAGCTACCGTCTGTTAAAGCGTTGAGGGGAATCTTTCTGCCTCCAGCTAAGCCCCTCCCACACAAATACGTCACATTGTTAACCAACTGTAAAAGGGTCTATATGCAACTTAAATGAGGCTCAGCGGAGCGCGTCGACTGACGCCACCGGTGTTTGGACAGCACCTGTCATGTGAGACTGAGGTAGTGATAAATGCGATGTGCAAACATCTATTTGTGGTGGTCAATTTTAATTTTGTGGCGGACTGAGAAATAAATGAATGTATGGGGATGTACAACGACGCTCTCACTTGTATGATGTCACAGCAGTAGGCAGCGCAAATATAACGACACGCCTATAATCCCTCCCACTCCGAAGTGTTACTAAACTCGATGGAAAAGCTAACCAAGCCAAATTGAGGTGAGCTGACCCGACCTGACCCAAACCAAACCTAACCATGGGGTACTATGCAATGGAAAAGCGCCATTAGGAATTCTTGATACATACAATACTGTATAAGTATCTCAAAGGTACTGCACCAGAACCAGCTGGGGTACATACGTATTTTGATCATTTTTTCTAGTGTACTCCAAAAAAAAAAACAAAGCAGTGCAAAGAAAAGAATGCGTCCCCTTCTTCAACAACATACCTCAGTGTTATATTCAGAGGCCATAAAGGTGGACAAAATGCATTAAACATGATAGACATAAGCTTTTCCCCTTTATTTTTTACTGGTAACACAGAAAAATAGCCGTAATCATTTGTTACAGAGTTGCAAGCATTACACCGATTCCTTTCCTTAGCACGAATGAAGCATGCATGCTCTCTTTGCATGGACAGAGGCCTGAGGAGGTGACGGTGTCTCTACTTCTTAAATGCAGAACAGGCCATTCTTCATACCCCTTTAGGATTTGTGCTTTATAAAAGACCCAGCCAGGGAGAGAATGAGCGGGATTAACTCAGCCAATGTCGAAGAATGGATTTAATGATGTCATCCGTATGAATGAAGCAGTTAGCGGATTAGCTCTCCTAAGGTGGAGACGATCCAAACAACTGAATGTAAACGTCTGGCAAAGAAAAAGAAGAGGGAGAGACGATGGAGAAAGTGCAGCACACGTTTGCCTTTGGTGCTTGAGGAAAGTGCAAGGTGAACTGCATCCGACAGCTGATCAAAGGCCAGATTTGGTTATTAGTTTCATACTAATTTCTTACAAATTGTTGTTGGCACGTGATGATGTAAGAGGCATGAGTCAAATCTAGCAAAATGCCAGCTCACAAAATCATCCCGTAGGATAACTGTAAGGCTTGGAGGAGCTCGGTAGACATTTTGGAATTGATAGTGTTGTTTAATTTAAGTGTTAACTCTTTGTGGGTTGCATAACTTGAATCATTTGATCTTAAAATTATTTACTAAAAGCGTGCGCCTCTTTTGCCATTAAAAACTGCACATTTGGGTAAAAGCATCTGTGAAACGCCTAAATGTCAATGTACAAGGATTTGAGGCGTGAACTGTTACTTTTAATGCTTTCCATTACTTTTATAATTCAGGGGACACCATTTTAGATTCCTTTGTTGTTTATGTGTGCCCAAGGTTGTTCTTGTTCTCATAGCTTGTTTTCGACCCTCTCTGTATTTTTGGCTGTTGTGTCCTGGATGGAATGCTCAAGCTTGATTACTGCCAGCCCTTGAACAACCAGGCATTGTTACAGTCCTTTAACCAGTTATAACCAAACACCCTGTCCCCCTTTCAAACTGCTGCCCCCAAAATTAGTGAGAGCATGTGGTTATTTACTCACATTGGCCCAGCCAGAATGTTAGCAGCGACTGCAGCTGTTGCGATTGCTGCCAGCCTCTGGCCACCCTCTCCATTGCCACCCCCTTTCTCATTTCACCATGCTACTTTATACCTAGAGAGAAGGTTAAGTGCTCAACTATCTGACCTGTCTCTTTGGGCATGCCATTAAGCTTAAGCCAACGTCCTTATTTAAGTGTCATCCTTGTGTTATTTATATTTGCTGGCCAGAACCTTCTGTACATTATGGTTTGGGTGCTTTTGATCTACCGATGGACACAGCGAGCCTTGTATACGTCCAGATGTCATAATAACTTATACTCAAATGCCAGCATGCCAGCGCTCTTATCTGTCACTGTTGGCTTACCATCCTGACTGCTTTGATATACATCGTGTTCAGATCTTTATATGTTATATGCTATCGCATGGCCATATTTCCTAGAAGATCGTAATGTTTTCTTTGCACTGCAGTATATAAATCTTCATATATAAATAGGTGCAGATTTTTCTGGCATATACGGGTTGTTCAGCACATGGATTTAACATGTGAAGGAGTTTTACAATGTCAAAAAAGTGTACAACTTTTAATTTGGAACACTCTAAAAAATGCTGGGTTACCCATTGCTTGGACAATTATACAAAAATGTCTAGGTTAATTTAACCTAAAAGCTGGGTTTGTCAATTTCTTACCCAACGCCGGATTGGACCCAACACTCTGAATAATGCTGGGTTATTTCAACCTATGGTTAGGTAAAAGATGGACAAATGCTGACTCTGGGAAAAATGCACCTATGCTGTGTTATTTCAACTGATAATGTTGTGGTGCTTCCCATGGTTGGATCAAATATAGACAAACCAAACTATTGGGTTAAAATTAACCCGTGCTGGTTGTTTCAACTCAATGCAGGATTGTCTCAATCTATAGTTGAGTCAAATATGGACATTTTCTAGGTTCATTTAAACCAGCGGTTGGGTTAGCAGTACAGAAGGCAAAATTTAAATAGCTTTTGGGCCCTATCATACACCTGGCGCAATGTGCGACATAAGTGTTTTTGCTAGTATGAGCCCGGAGCAGTTATAATTTACAACTAAAATAGACTACGCCATTGACCCACCATAACCTGGTCTAAAATCAATGGCACAATACTGTTTTTGTTATTTAAAGAGCATGTTAGTAATATGTGCCTATAAACGGGACAACAACGCAGATTTGCTTATTACACACATGGATGCGCAGCAGCACCAGGGGCGAAAATCTCATCTAAATGTTGGGGGGGACAATAAACATAAAATTTTTCAAGAACAATTTTTGAAGGGGACACCAATAATACAGGCAAAATTGTACTTGCAAGGAAATGGGTACAGATAGAAAACGTTTCTCTTTCTCTATGAACGGACGCAAATTTAATTTTAATACATATGAATGCAGAGGTGAAAAGAGTAATACAATTTTCTACTTAAGTAATAGTAAAGTTACTTTAATAATATTTTACTTAAGTAAAAGTAAAGTTACTGGTCTAAAAATCTACTCAAGTAAAAAGTCATTTTAATTTTAAGAGTTACTTTTTTACAGCGGGGAGAGGTTTCTAGTATAGTTCACAAAGGAAGGATATATACATCTCAAACTATGTTTTTAATTGTAAACATCTCTACAATTAAAGTGCAATAACAAATGTTAATAAAATAAAAAGCTTTTTATAACTAAGAAACATTTATGGAATTATTTAATGATTTTTACAGGTGAGTTATGCACTTTTGAAGCAAAAATAATATGAGGTCAGCAGCTAGTAAATACAATCATTATATGAAGGTTGTAATTGATGTATTGCTGGTAACATACATTGTTATTAAACTATATACATAAATGAACATATAATGAGATGAGTGCCATGGCTATACACTATACATCCTTTACACGTTTATTAGCTCCCAGACCTGTGTACCTGATGTCTTTCAATCTATCTCTCTCGCGCTCTCTCTCTCTCTGCAATGTCTAATGATCTGCGCATTCTCGAGGACGTTCTCAAGTTGTTTGACTTGACGCGAAGCTGCTAGACCTCGGAAGATAATGCGCATGTATTAAAAATGCATCGTGCAAATTAGCGGTTAAACACGGTCGGCAATTCTCAAACTCCGTACTCAAGAGCATGAACCCTACCTGAATGAAACAATCGCTTTGCGTCAATGGCCAGGGGTTTCTTTCGTAAGAATTGAATTGAGGGTCTGCATTAGCCTGCGCCTGTCTCGTCCCTCTCCATGGTTCTTTTTGCGCGTTCCCCCGCCCATCAATCAATCATCCGACCGTGGCGCGTCTTTATCACCTTACTTTTTTATTTATTTTTACTCAGTAACGGATATGATTTAACATGTAGCGAAGTAACCAACAATACTTTAAACATACTTAAGTAAAAGTAAAGTACAGATTTTAAAAACTACTCAAAGTAAAAGTACACAAAAAACTCAGTTACAGCAAGGTGAGTAAATGTAATTTGTTACTTTCAGCTCTGCCTCACCTCTGCATGAATGCATAAAAATGTTTTCTTGATCGTTTATCTGCTTCTGTTCTCAGAAAACGAAATATGTTCATGTTTATATGTCAAAATAGTCCAGTTTTAAAACATATGAGGATAAACTGATAAGTGATGGGAAACGTTGTATTGTATATAGCTTATTAACGCGTCGGCTCCGTACACTTCTCTACCACCGGAATGTGTGGTGGTGAGGTAAAAGGGGCGTGGGCAGTGGACCAAACCACTGTGAGGCAAGGGAGGGGGAATCCAAATATTTAAAACGTTTTTTTGTTGTTGCTCCGTTTGCATTTGTATTGTTTCACTTCTTACACAACTAGTTTAAGTATTATAAATCATTAAATTATTTTCAATACACATATTCTAATGATAATTTAGGGGGGACAACCCTCAGATAGGGGGGGTCCTGTCCCCCCCGACCCCCCCGGGATTTCCGCCCATGAGCAGCACACAAATGTTTTGAAATATCAAAAAATTAAAGGATTAAAATGTAAAATATTATTATATATTGAGTCTTTTGGACATAAATGAGGACTGATTATGAGACGTTAGAAGGTGTAAAGAGCTGCTTCGCCTGTAGCCTGGTAAGTAATTTAATGTTTTGCTTTAAACAAATGCAAATATTGCATTTATTTTGAAATGTGTTTTTTTAATGCTACCTCACGGATTTATTGTATATGATGACTTTCTACCTAAGATTAAAACCTTTATGCTTTTCAAAACACTCCGAGTGCTGAAACGTTTCGGCTCTTCACATGTTTATAAATTCTTTATCTCCTGTTTGTTACAAATGAAGTATTTTTAGAGTACAAACCTTTTCTTGCATATTTGTTAATTATTTTTTGAGATAACACTGATCATGTAGGCTATTCATACATTTACAGCAAATAAAAGCCTGCTATTTTTACTTCCATGACTGAAAGAAAACGACTTTTAAAAAGAAACCAAATGTTTTAATAAAAAAATATAAATTTCAATACAAATAAAAACAACAAACATTTTTAACATCACTCTTAAACTGGTGGTCTTCTTCCTCCGCTTACTTTTTCAGTTCACAAATTCCCCCATCTAAATAGGGAAATGGCATGGCGCGAGTGCAACTGGCTTTTAAAGTGTATGGGAGATTGGTTTTTTGTTACGCCCAAAACACACCCATTATTTATTACAAAAATAGCAACAACCCTTTTAGACTGTGTGCTAAGCGCACAAACCATTTTTCCTGTCATTAAATTATCAAAAGTAGATTTGGACACACCCTTTTAGACTGTGTGCTTTAGACCATGCACTTAGATTGTTAAAATAGGGCCCTTCAAGTTCCCAGAATGCTTTGCATGGGACTGAATAATGAGAGTGAATGTAGACATCTTTTTTACACTCTAAAAATGCTGGGTTATTTTCAACCCAGTATTGGGTCTTAAAGGGTCAAGTCTAGCTGTTGGGTTAAATTAACCAAGAAATTTTTTATATTTTATATTTAACAACCCATAGGTTAAATTACAACCCAAGGGGCTGTGCTCATCCCTTTTTGACCCAGCGCTGGTTTGAATATAACACCGCATATTTTAGAGTTTATGCATTTCTAAATAAGACTGGAATAAGAAAATAAGTATTAGTCTTTAGTATTGCGTTCTGTCGGCATTTTAGAGTTTCTGTTATCTTGGTGGGTTACTATTGTGCTGAAGAGTAAAGACTTGCTTAAAGGATAATTCCAGTATTTAACACTTTGAGTCTCATTTCTGGTTTGTTTTGGATGAACTACAGTGATGGACACAGAAATTTTGACAATGGGTCATGTCTTGAGTTTTTGACTCGTTTAGAAGCATCTCTTGACTGCTTCAGAATGGAAGTCAATGACCATGCACAAACATGTCATTAAAACAACACTTAATGTTCATTTTCAAAACTGTTCTACTCACTGAGTGGTTCGTGGTGTTCGTTGATGATTAAAAACAAATATATTGGCGCAATGTATGATTTCAATCCGTGTTATTTGCTATAGTGGAACTATTGTTACAGATAACTCACAACCGCGTATATACTTCCGCTCTATATTTGAGTCTGAAGCGTTAACACACTCCCGACCACTTGATGGCGACAACCACTTTGCCATACAAGTACGCTCGGTGTCTAGCGTATAGACAGTCACAATCGAGCTCAACTTCAAACCTAAGGCTGGTCACTGAGCCATCAAATATGGGAAAAATTTCTTTTGAGAGAAACCGAGTGAAAAAACTACAACCACACGTAAACAGAGCCTTTTCTGTCTCCCGGCGGCGGAGTGATATATCAGCGAGCAATGAGTCTTCCAAGAGAAGTCAATGGAATTTTATAAAATGGCAAATAAAACATGACAGAAACTGTATTTCGCTACACAACTTGTTTTTAATCATCAACAAACACCACGAACCACTCGGTGAGTAGCACAGTTTTGAAAATGAACGTTAAGTGTTGTTTTAATGACATGTTTGTGCATGGTCATTGACTTCCATTCTGAAGCAGTCAAGAGACGCTTCTAAACGAGTCAAAAACTCAAGACACGACCCATTGTCAAAATTTCTGTGTCCATCACTGTAGTTCATCCAAAACAAACCAGAAATGAGACTCAAAGTGTTAAATACCGGAATTATCCTTTAAGTTGAAAACAGACTCACAGATTATCTTGCATGTTGTTGTATTCAGAAGGGATTATGTTGGAAATGCTAGAAAACTTTTTCTTTTTCTGCAATCTGACAGAACTAAGTATTGTTTAATAATAAAGATGGATTGTCTTTTGTTTTTTTCATAACCAGTGTCCACTGTTGATTCGATTTGAAAATATTGTGGAAAAAAAAACAAGTTAGACCAACTTAAGTATTTAACCTAATAATGTTTAGGTTCAACACAATTTAGTACTCAATTAAGTTTCTTGGTTCAACTTAATTTCGGTAGAATTTGTCTTAACTCAAAACATATTGATGCAAAAACTGTTGGGAGTGTGGATTGAAACAATCAAGCTTTTTAGAGTGAATTGATTGTTTTCGTTTTAAATGTGAATCATTGTAACAACTGCAATTTGTTTCGGAGTGTCTAATAGACCAAAGGCCCAAAGCCGTTGTGCATCGCCTTGCATGTTCACAGGTGATCTGGCTTTGAAGCATTCATACAAAGGTTGGCTCAAGTCCTTGCTCGTTATCAGTGGTTTAAATGTCATGTTAGGGTTAAGTTTAGGTTAGCACTCAAGTGCTTTTAGCAATGGCACACTCTTCTGCCCATTGAGGATGAAGTCTGGACCCTGTGTACCCTCCGAGTATTCAGCTGGAATGGATAAATCATATCTAATGCTGACATGAGAAACTCAGGTCAGCTGTTGTCAAGGATCCAAATACCAGGGGACTCTGTTGCTCTGGCTGTTAAAAGACATGTTTGTCTTATTTGTTTGTCTAAACAATGTCATTTCTAGAAAAGTAAAATTCTGTAAGTGTGGCAGATATTCAATTTTAAATGGTTCTGTTCAATAGCTGCTTTCTTTTAAAGCTAACCCAGTTTAAACCATATCCATTTGATGCATATATGAATCAAATCTGGTCCAAGTTTAAATTTGTTATTCAGACTATGACTGCTATACTGTATAACATTATACACAAAGTGCATTAGTCTTATCTGCTGTGTCTGTATATGTCCAAAATCATTACTGTAAGAACTTATGAATTTAGATGTTTATCTCTGACTCTTTCTGATCAAATGGATCCAAGTGATCAGATTTGAAAACAAATCAGATTTATGTGCCAGTATAAAGATAAAGCGGATGTGTTTAAGTGTATATGACAGAGAGTTGATGTCTTACTGTTTTTTCTTAGATCACAGTTCACAGGAGCACAAATCTCCCTTACAGAGAAAGCACACTATGAGTGTGTTATTTTTCCATTATGGCTCTTCGACTTTCATCCTCTGAGATTTAATTACGGTCTCTCTTTCACCTGTAATTAGTGAGGCCAAGCCTCAGGTCCCTAATGTTAAATCACCCAGCACTCTCTTGGCTTTATAAATAAACACCAGAGTTTCCCTTACCTCTCTTTTACGCATTTACTGGGCTGTGCCAGACCACTGATGCAACCATAGTGGCACAATGACTTTTATATTTACAAACAGAATTGTTCTGAATTATCTGGCTAACATATCATAGATTTTCAGACAAACATTTTTGTTTATGCCATTGTTATTATATAAATGTATCTGGTTAGTTTATGCCAAATCTACCAATATTTGATGATTTACTCACTACTCATAGAAATTCCCATTAGTTTTTACCCATTAGATTACCAGTTAAAACATGATGCCAAAATAATTTACAGAATTTTAATTATTATGTGCACTGTCCCTTTAAGTGTGCTTAATGTGTGTTGTGCCGAATGGCAATCTAGAGAAAAGTGTCGATGGATGTGGATTTTATGAGTAAAAATGTTCACATTTTATGCATTTGACTATGCCAAAAACCTGATCATTTAATACAAAATGTATAATGGAAAATATTTAGTGAGTTATAAAGGGCCACAGTGCAGGGCAAAATAAACTGTTCAGGTGGGGGGTGGCACTGGTTTTGATTGACCTGGACATTTTGCCAGGTGGACGTACATGGACAGGGCTGTGGCCAGGTTGAGAGGTCTGGTTGGTTATGATTGAACTGGGCAATTCACGGCTCTGGAGTGGCACAGGTCATGAGTGGCGGGCTGGTGGCACCAGATGAGTGTGTGTGTGTCGACTGTAGCTTGTTTGTGTGGCAGACAGAAGCCGGGCTGTAACTGATGAACTGCGAATGGATTCAGTAATGCCAGTGTGAAATGAGATCAGTATTGGTGGAAAAGGTACAATTAACTCCACAGCAGAACATCCACTGCAGGGCCTTTGTGATTTTAGTCACGACATTGTGGCCCCTTAAGGTCTTTAAAAAGATTGAAAATTAGTTAATAATACAAGCAACTGATATTATTTTTTTATGATCATTTTTCATGTTATACATTTCCAACATCACATCCTGCCCACATGAAAAATATTTTGGTATATCTTCAGTAAGTGGCGGTTGGTGACTTCTTTTTGAAGGGCGCACGATGCCAAGCTCATCACAACATGTATGTTCGTCATTTCAAAATATGTGTTTGGCACGTTGAGTGAACTTATCTGCATCACGTGTCTTGTCAAAATAAGTGCCTGCTGCAGACGCGTCTAAAGGTTTTTTTGATAAAAGAGATGCTCGCATTTGCCAGATAATCGTATAATCTCATGTTTAATCAGAGTTTACTCTTAAGTGAATAGCCTATCTTGCGAGCATTTTCTGAACATGAGCGTCTTTTTTGTAAACATAAGCAATTTTGACACGTGTGCAGCAGGCACTTTTTTTACAAGGCACATGATGCACATAGTTGACATGATGCAACAAACACATATTTTGAAAACAAGAACAACAAACATGACACTTTGAACACATATTTTGTATTCGCGCCTCTCGGAAGAGAAGTCACTGGCTGCCACTGATCTTAGTATTAAAGGTGCAGTGTGTATATTTTAGCGGCATCTAGCAGTGAGATTGTGAATTGCAACTAACGGCTCACATTGAGAAGCTACAGAAGCCGCCACAGGACAAACATGTTGTCGTCATATAGAAATACAGTAGTGACAAAACGTGCTCTGTAGAGCAGTTTGTCCATTGAGGGCTACTGTAGAAACATGGCAGCACAAAATGGCGACTTCCATGTAAGGGGACCTGCGGTGTATGTTGATAAAAATGGCTCATTGTACGGTAATAAAAACAATACAGTTAACTATGTAAGGTCTTTATACACCACTGATTGAGATCCTCCTAAAAGTTACACACTGCACCTTTAATTATTACTAAACTGTAGTATGTACTATATTATATCGGTATCAAGACCACTTTTTGATGGTCTTTGTCTTGTTCTTAGCCTTAGTGGTCTGAGGATTTTATTTCAAGACCACAACTGCAGGAATCACACTAGGTGTATTGTCTGTTTTGTGTGTACATTATTAATGTGATCGGTTAAAAAAATTCTGGCTTATTTCCAGTAAAAGATTAATGAGGGATTGTCCAAAAAAATCTGTCAACAAAATTAACACAAAGGCTCACAATATCCAAAATAATTCCATCAATTTTTTGATGGCCTTGGTCTTGTCTCGTTCTTGACTTTTTTTGGTCTCGGTCTTATCTTGGTCTCTTCCGCTCAAAGTCTTGGTCTCAGCGCCCACTAGTCTTGGTCTTGATTTAGGTGGTCTCGACCACAAATCTGGGTTTAATTGTAGTGAATACTGTTGTATACTTTAAGCACTGACTCATATATTTGGAGATGCATCCTACCAGGTTTATTCAATCATGTGCTTCATAATGGCAGGATAATCAAGCTTGTCGACCATAATGGTCTTTCTGGTAGAACTGGTGAATTAAACAATGACAGGGCGGAGCTATATTGACTGTCCAATATCCAGACTTTCATCCTCCAACGATCCAATCAATTACTGAAAGACAAAATCAAGTCCCGCCCTACATTTATCCTCGATCCAGAAGCCATTTCACTCAAATATATGTCACAATATGGACATCACAACTTACATTTCATCCTGACTATAAAAAGCCTGGTATGGCAACCTGAGTACCATCATCCAAAACACAACCTTCGGCAGACAAGGTGAGAAGCCATTCTGGGTTAAAGTACAAAGAACAAAAGTGCTGTCCCCAATGAGTCCTCACCTCACCTTCCTATTGTGCATGCAAGGGACATCATTTCATTCGCTCGGCCAATCGACATGCTAATCATTACGGTCACTCTCCCCCTTTATGCACTTTGTGAAGAGATAGCTGACACGAGCGTCTGCGGCAAAAGGCGTCCTGCACAAGGGGTTCAGACATCTTGGGTGTGTGAGCAGCTAATTCCGCTAATACAGATTAGCTCCCGTGAGAGCTGGGTATTGATCGAACAACAAAGACAGGATGGAAAGAAAGCTCCAACATTCAATTATCCACACCAGTAGACATGAAGCCATCTCTTCTCTTCACTTGTCCATTTTCCTGGAAGCATCTTGATGGGGGAGGAAAAGGGACGTACTGGCAAAGAAGGCCATTCCCCGTTTATGTTTCCATATTGTATCGTGCTTTGAAATGAGGATGTGTAGGCGCAATTTGTGGATTTAGATCTTTTTTATTGTGATTTACTGTACGATAAGCTTGATTGTTAAAAGCCTGCATTAACCTGGCAAGTAAGGCCGTAAAAGTGTATTGATTTTACGTATTGAGTTTAGTTTTGTTTTACACCCACTCTCTCTTTTATAGTTACTCTAATAGTTTAAACAAGCCTAAACTGTTTTGTTGCTCTTAGCCGATCTCCCATATCCCTTACGAAAAAGAAGTATACTTCAAGTTCATTTTATTAAGTATACTTAAGTAATGTTGGAGTATAGTTTTAAGTATACTTTATGTAGTAAGTGTACTACCATTTATGTTCTAGTAGTATACTTGTAAGTGTACTGCTTGAATACCGCTTGGGACTAAATTGGCCCACTTTTAGTATATAGAAGTATACTTTTAAGTGTACTATAAGTGTAAGAGTAGTCAACTTTAAGTGTACAACTAGTGCACAATTAGTTTTTCATTTGTACTGCAAGTGAACTCATGAGTATACTAGTAGTTTTCTAGACTTATACTTCAAGTGTGCATGCAAATGTTCTGTTAGTGTACTCTTAGTAAACTAGTAGGTTACTTATTGTGTGCTGCAGGTATACTTCCAAGTGTTCTTTTAATATACTTTCAGTTAACTAGTAGTTTACTAGTCATATACTGAAAGTGTACATGCAAGTGTTCTGTTAGTGTACTCTTAGTAAACTAGTAGGTTACTTATTGTGTGCTGCAGGTATACTTCCAAATGTTCTTTTAATATACTTTCAGTTAACTAGTAGTTTACTAGTCATATACTGAAAGTGTACATGCAAGTGTTCTGTTAGTGTACTCTTAGTAAACTAGTAGGTTACTTATTGTATACTGCTTGTGTAACAAAGCACTTTGACACTGAGGATCCATCTGCAGGTTTTTATTAAACACACTCTATTCCAACAGGCAAGGTCAAACAACAGCAAACACAGCAATGTAAGGCAGGCAAATCTCGTAGTCATGAAACAGGCAAAAGGGTCAGGGCAGGCAACAAACATACAGTACTCATAAACCAGATCAAGATTAATAAATACAGATAGATAAGCAGGCAGGCAAACCGCTAAGCAATGACAGCCGGTACAAATCAAGACTTTGCACTGACTGAATGTTTCCAGAGAGTTTATATAGGCTGTCCAATGAGTTTCAGGTGGCAGACTAATCAGTCCAGGCATGCGGGATTATGGGAAATGGAGTCCAGAACGAAAGTTAATATTCAGGGGGTTCAGCCATATATATAGATATATATACAACCTCAAATCAGAAAAAGTTGGGACACTGTAGAAATTGTGAGTAAAAAAGGAATGGAATAATTTACAAATCTCATAAACTTATATTTTATTCACAATAGAATATAGATAACATATCAAATGTTGAAAGTGAGACATTTTGAAATGTCATGCCAAATATTGGCTCATTTTGGATTTTATGAGAACTACACATTCCCAAAAAGTTGGGACAGGTAGCAATAAGAGTATAAAAGTTAAATGTACATATAAGGAACAACTAAAGAACCAATTTGCAACTTAATTGGCAACATGATTGGGTATAAAAAGTGCGCTTGTGTCTCTCAGAAGTCAAGATGGGCAGAGATAGTCTATATTCTATTGTGAATAAAATATAAGTTTATGAGATTTGTAAATTATTCCATTCCTTTTTTACTCACAATTTCTACAGTGTCCCACTGTAGTGTCCCATTATATATATATATATATAATTTTTGTATTTATTATTTTTGTTTGATTAGCTCACTGATAGCATACGAAAGATTCAGCTTCAAACTGAAAGTACAATTAAAAGGTACAAGTAAAAAAATTAATACACAGGAACATTGTATTGTACTTTAAGTGCAATATATTTATATTTATAGTATGATGTTTAGTTCACTTAAAGTAAAGTTGAGTAGTAAACTACTAGTTAACTAAAAGTATAGTAAAAGAAAACTTGCAAGTATACCTGCAGCACACAATTAGTAACTTACTAGTTTACTAAAAGTACACCAACAGAACACTTGCATGTACACTTTCAGTATGAGTACACTAGTTAACTTAAAGGAACAGTATGTAGGATTGTGGCCAAAACTGGTATTGCAATCACAAAACTTGTGGTTAAAACTGGTACTGCAATCACACAACTGGTGGCCAATACACAAAATGACAACATAAACATCAGTTGAGGGCTGCAACTCAACTTTTTAAATGACAATATCCTGGCAGGACTGCTGTTGTCAGTGATTTAAGTATTTGAAATGAAAATGATTTCTTAATGTCTAGTGACATATAAGGGCAATTTATGATTAATTAATATAAATTTCTTACATACTGTTCCTTTAAAGTACAGTAAAAGAATACTTGCAAGTATACCTGCAGCACAAAATTAATAACTTACTACTTTACTAACACTAAAGAGTCTCCATAAAGATAATATACATTTGTACACTACATATACTTTCAAAATTTACTTAAAATATACTATTTCTAAAGGATGCTAAATGATGTATTTTATAAATATGCTGTCAGTGCATTATTATAATGATAACTTTAACAGATAACGTATACCTAAAATAAACTTTGAAAATAAGTTCAAATTAGTATACTTTAAAAAATTGCACAGAACTTTAACTCCAAGTATATTTTTTAAAGTATACTTTTAGAAAATATACTAAATTATAATTATTTTGAAAAATGTTGAAAGTTTAATTGTAAGCAAATATGTTGTAAGCATACTATCAATATATTCAAATATGGTACATTTCTATCAAAGTATATTTGTAATGTACTATTGCAAAGTTAAATATACTTGAAATACAATAATGTATATTTATTTTTCACCAGGGCTATTCATATGGCTTTTTGCAGCTTTCTTGATGTAGCTTTCGTTGTTGCATTTTTACTTTATACTTTTAAGTATATGTCAGTAAACAAGTATAGGCCAAATATACTTAGACATTTCGGTAAGTATAGGTCAGGTATACGTTAGTACAATTTAAGTATATTTCTGAGAAGTACCTAAAGTACATTTTAGAGAAGTACATAAAAAGTAAACTAAAAGTATACTTTCTTATTTTAAGTTTAAAAGAAGAATACTTATAGCACACTTCAATAAACTTCTTTTTCGTAAGGGATGCCAGCTGACAGGTGTCAAGAACTGATTTAAAACCAGCAGATCAAATTGAGAGACCCAAACCAACAACCCTCTTAGGCTGGTTTAAGATTTTTCTTCACGATAGGTTATCATACTTCTTAAAGGTTTGAAGCCTGAGGTCATTTAACTAAAATGCGCTTTCATTTCTTGGTTGGCTAAATCTATTCATTAGCATTTACGCTAATGAAGCTCAGGTATTAACTTGGTGGGTCTGGTGCTCAAACTTCACTCATTTATCTGGGAAATGACACGTGAATGCTACGCAAGCAACTGTCTGACATGGTGTGGAGATCACACCTCCGCCACTGGAAGGTCTTTATCATCATTGTCAATGAATTAAAGATTTGCTTATGCAAGTAAATTATAGGGTAATGATGACAGCTTGGACCAAGTGTGATAAACATGTCAACTACTGTCAAAAATGTCATGTCTTACATTATTGCAGGATGAATTATTGAGAGGGAGTTTGAGGGGTCTGACTCTAATTGAGCCCCTCCTTCCTAAAGCAAATCAAAACAAAATTTAGGGACCGTCTTAAAAGTACAATTTTTTTAAGTATGTATCAACAGGGTTTACACATCTAACGTTAGCTTCAAGTAAGTCAGACTGTATATTTCATGTAACCATAAATGGATGCTCACAAACAGAAATCACATTCACCTGAATAGGTAACCATAGCAACAGTAGGATGCTTGAGCACTTTTATAACAATTGTACTGAGCACTGACAAAACATACATTTTATTGTCGATTTACATATAACAAATACATTACAAATGCCTTTTGTTTTTATTTTAGTTTGAAAGGCCTTTGCGTTGACAATTGACTAATTGTGTCAGAGAACTTGGGCTGTGGAAAATTAAACACCGATCAGATTTCTCCTCATTAAAGTCATTGTGTATTTGCTCGCTTGCATGTCAGTTTATTTATTTTATTCTGCTTTAGAGGAACAGAAGTAAGATCATTACAAACAACTCTATTCACTTTAATTTTAAGACCTGTTTTAATGCTTTTACCAAGCTAGTCTCTGTAAGAGCTTTGTCCCTCCAGGCCATGTGAACAACTTTCACTAAATATCAATGTTACTGCTGTCTAGGGAAAACAATGCTAAAAAAAACAAGTTCTGAGTTGCTGAGAAAGGGCTTCCCTTCAATCTGAATTTACCAAGCCTTTATTAACAACATTTGCACATTGGATTGCATGTCAATAAGCTTGACAATTATATAATTAAAAATTCAATTTTAAGATTTCTTTACTTACTTTGCTATAGAACATTATCTCAAGGTATTTTGTATTACTTCATAGCTTAATTAGTGTGTCAGATATGCACTCTCTTAGGGTGCTTTCACACCTGCCCTATTTAAACAAACGTCCAAATCATGTAAATAGTTATTTACTGAAAGTTGTACATTTTGCGTTTTAATCAGTTATTATACATTCATCTTTATTACAGATTCAGATCAGCAAACAGACCGCAGCATATTTAGTATTAATGACAATAAACGTGCTCATTCTGAAATCTAAATAAATAATCATGCTTTGTACCGTATGTGCATGCAATAATTTGCTAGTTTTGTAATTATGTTGTAAACTTACAAGTTACCTAAATTTATTTAGAGAAATAACGCTGACCGTCACAGTGTAGCTGAATGTCAAAAAAAACTTTATTTATACCCGTGTCATTAACAAATGCAACAGACACACTCACCTTAACGGTTTTTTATAAATCCATTGTCCTGCCCGATTAAAACATTGCAAATATCACCAGAATTAACAAATAATTAACGTACACATATCCTAAAAATTAACCTTGTGTAGCTGATACACTGTAAAGGGGGTACATTTTGATCATGATTTTGAATCGAAGTCAATGACGCTCTTTGCCGGTTGGGTATACCAAGATGGCGGCTCGAACTCTGCGCTGGCTTCACCACACGCAGTTACGTCAAGCGTTCTATGCGTAATCCAGTCATTTATATAGATCAGTGGATAAATCACATAAATGTCGCACACCTGTGTATGATAGGTGCGTAGGAGAGCAGGACAGGAAAGTCGAAATATTGACAAATGAAAAAAGAGAGGTCCCGCACAGTATCCACTTGCAAAAATAGAAGGATTTATTGCTTTATTGCAACGTTTCGATCTCTCAATCTTCTTCAGGCATCAAACATATATTGAATATATGTTTGATACCTGAAGAAGATCGAGAGATCTTTTTTTTTTTCATTGTTTTCATTTGTTAACTAATGGGATTATCATTTATTCATAATAATTTTTGCTAGTGTCTTTTTTCTAGTTAGTCATATTAAGTATTTCGTGCATTGTTAAAAGAAAATGACCTCAAGTGAACTTTTACATTACAATGTAGGGAAATGTGTGGATTTATATATACACATAGGGGTGGGCGATATAACCAAAATTTTATATCACAATATAATTAATTTTATATTATGATAACCATATGTATCACAGTAGAGTTTTCTTTATCTTTTAATAAGGTTTTTATGTTGTTAAAAATTTAATGCCAACAAAAAACTATGAAGACTCAAACTCAAGCTCACTGAAGATAAACAGTCAATGATGAATTAATGATTATAAATAACAATGTATATCTTATTGAAGGTAGAAAAGCGATTTAGTCAAAAGCAGTGAGAGATTTTCATAAAAACATGAGTGACAGACAGGAGCAAAATTAGGTAACTTCCCCTTTAAGACCAAAGTCCGTTCCAATATACTGTTACACATGTGTTTTCTCTTTCAGCTGTTTACTTTCTCTTAAGCCCTAAATGGTTTTGTTTATGAGGATACTTGCAAAGACGTGAATTTTGACGCATGTGTGTATTTAAGGCCGGTAAAGTGGCAAAAATGCTTACGAGCTTAATGAGTAGTAGATGCGCAACTTGCGCGCTCCTCTCACACAAAAACAGTGCGCGCATTTAGCTCTGTTGTTTGTGTTTTACTTGCTTTAAAACTGTGGGGCTTAAATACATGTACAACCGTTACATTTCATCACCATGCGCAGAGCATCGTGACGTGGGCGCGTAACCTCAATTGAGACCATAGTCTAAAATCTCTACCGGTTAACACATTTTTACCGGTTTATCCTCCACCCCTACATACACATTTAATCGGTTCTCTGTCTGTTTCCATATAAATTAATCATGCTTTGATTTACACCATGGGCCCTATTTTAACGATCTGAAATGCAAGTGCGAAGCGCAAAGCGCAAGTGACTTTGTGGGCGGATCTTGGGCGCTGTTGCTATTTTCCCAGCGGGAGAAATAACTCTTGCGCCAGGCGCAAATCAGTAAGGGGTTGGTCTGAAGTAGGTTCATTATTCATAGGTGTGGTTTGGGCGTAACGTCAAATAAACCAATCAGAACGTCATCCAACATTCCCTTTAAGCGCAAGTTCCATGGCGGGTTGCTATTATTATTTACCAGGCGCCAGGAGCGGTTCACAGCCGAGGAGACCGACGTTCTTGTAAGAGCAGTCAAAGACAGAGAAGTTGTTTTGTATGGGGATGGGAGAAACCTGCCCAAATCAGCGTTGGTTAAACAGGCGTGGGAGGAAATAGCCACAATTGTCTCATCAGCTGGCATCCCCAGGAAGTTGCGCCGCAAGCGCTACGATGATGTCAGGAGACGGGGGAATCCCAAGCTTGACAGCATAAATCGGCCATGGGAGCGCAAGTTCATTCCCTAGTTTGCCGACGTGCGTCTGTGGAGGGAAAAACCCGCTGTGCGCCGGTGCAAAATACGAATGATACATGCGTCACTGACAAAGTCAATTGCGCTGGGTGCAAGATAGGGCCCTATGTTGTACAAATTTTACCATCTCTGCATCGACGTAAAGTGCTTGATAGCGTTGTCACCTACAAAGAGAAGTAGCCGATCAGTGGAAAGTTTTCATGCATTTGTATCTATAACATGTTTTCCGCTGTGGCTAGGTGTCATTAAAGCTTAATGTTCATTATAGCAGGGGGGCAATATTTATTTAACGATACTTCTTGCACAAGAGTATGCACAACCCACTTCTTCATCAATAATACACGTCAGACCCTTGAAATCAAATGAAATATTTAAGCACTTGCTGCTGTGTAGATACTATGAATGAATCACTATCACACACATTCACCTCAAAGAGAAAAAATTAGTTTTTAGGTTTCAAATGGAGGTCTTTTACATTGATGCTAAGGTAAAATTGCTTTTTTACTACAAAATTCAATCTTCCTGTCGCTGACATTTGTGAGTAAATCCTAGACTTGGTCTAAAATATTGGTCTGTTTATTTTTTGAATGGCTCAACCAATAATATTACTGTCTGTTTGCCTGACCAATGGCAAATAAGGGCAGTGTTTAGGTTTTTTTGCAAATCCTGGCATTCTTGGATAACATAGTTGCATAGTAATGCCTTTACTCAATGCAGGATAACTTTGCAGTAAAAAAAAGTACTCCAGAGTTTTATTAATACACGGTGACAGTTACCCCACTCCAAATTAGGCAGAAGTGCACACTTCTCTTTTAAAATGTGCTCAGAGTTCCCGAAATATACATGTTAAATGATATTCATAAGGTCAACCGTGAATAATCTTTAATAGAACATGCTTTATGCACTGTAATATTCTCAATTATTCCTGCAGAACTGAGAGAATGTCAATGGAGCTACACTGTAATTCTCCATCTTCCCGTACAAAAGTTTGGTCTGGCTTGCCTTTTAAAGTGCAAACGTGTTTTAAAAGACGTTTTAAATATTTTATTCTTCAAATGGGGGTAGATGGTGGTGCTGGGAAGCAGAAGAAAACACAGAATATTTTGGATGTCGTTTTGTAATGAAGCATATGACTTTATGCATGCCACCATGCATCTGTGATTTAATGTGTCCCTGTATGACTTTGCCAATGTTTTGTTTGCAAATCTGTCTTCAGTTTGCTGCCAAGTGCGTTGCATTTAAGATGCGATATTAATGACCACAATGGAGTAGAACAGAATTTGTATATTCACCCAAACAGCCATTGCAAACTAGGTCAAATGCAAATTCTCTGCATTTTCCTCTGGATAACCAAAGATTTTGCTAAAGTTTGTATCTGTTGAAAGAGTACTGTAGTTGACAGTAGAGAATAGCATGTGTGGTCTACGTTGGTAAGCAGGATTTTATTTTTGTTGTTGGACAACTTGTACTATCCCTGCAGATAAACTGCGAAAAGCTTAAACCGAATATCCCCGACTTATGTCTGAACAAATTTGATGGTTAAAAAAAGTAAACCAGACATTTTAAAGGATTAGTGAAAAGCAGTCAATCATTTTAAGGAACTTCCCTTTTTTTACCTGGCAGGAACCCCCCGAATCTTATACTGTAACAACAGATCTAATCAGCCAAACTGTTTACTGCAAAATGACCCTCTTGTAATTTTACTCCCCTCATGTCAACAGATTTAGCCATTTTTTCCAAGGCGTTGCTGGGTCTGCTATGAAATGCTTAAACTGCTGGTAAGCTGACAGTGTGGACACTGCAGGATAAGAAATGCTGAAAAAAGTTTTCATTACACAGCCTTCAGACAGTGTGTCCTCTGCAACACTTTACTGCAGAGACCTTAAACCACCGCCCTGCGGGCCACATTCATCCCGTGAGATATTTCATACGGCTCCTCAAGTGTTATAGGACAATTCCCCCCAAAATAATTTTTTTTTATCATTAACTCGCCATTTTGTTCAGGAATCAGTACGACTTTAGCATTACATATAAGCAGAGGTTTTGGCATTAACTGTCAACATCTTAACAAAATACATCTGTGACATAAAGATTTGATGACGGTGTGCTCAGATACTTCTAGGCGTTTATTGGTTAACATGGCACGTTTTCCCGCCAAAGTTCTGATATTTTAACTCGTGGGTTTCCCGCGGCAACACTCAATTTGCGCCATTTGCGTTAACTAGACGCGCAAATGAGGCAGAATTGCGTCTACTGCGCTAAATGCCTCATTTGTGCCGCGAGACCTCCAGACTCATGTCAACGTGTATTTACATTGACTTAACATTGAAATCACTTGCGCTTGACTCCTCTACCATGGCTGGTGTGAACGCAGCATTACTGTGCGTTCACACCAGCCGTGGTAGAGGCGGCAAAAACGCGCTATTCACGTGTAGTTGGACGCTTGAATTTACTCGCCTGATTTGCGCGTAAAATTCTAGCAATTCTAGATTTTCCGATGTGCGAATGAGGCGGAATTGCGTCTACTGCACTAAACGCCTCATTTGCGCCGCGAGACCTCCAGACTCGCGTCCACGCATCTTTACATTGATTTAACATTGAAATCACTCAAGCTTGATGCCTCCACCATGGCTGGTGTGAATGCAGCATTACTGTGCGTTCATACCAGCCGCGGTAGAGGCGGCAAAACACGCTATTCGCGCATAGTTGGACGCTTGAACATTTTGAGTTTACTCGCTTCATTCGCGCGTGAAATTCTAGTCATTCCAGACATTCACAAAGAAATTCGTGTCATGGGAGGGGCTTTTGCGACTCCGAACACTCCCTGTAATCACGGCACTACTAGAGTAAGCTTCTGATTGGTTAACGTGGTGCATTTTTCCGCCAAAGTTCAGATTTTTTCATTTGCAGGTTTCCCGCGGCAACGCTTAGTTTGCGAAAATCACGCGAATGAGGCGGAATCGTGTCTACCATGCTAAACGAGACCTCCAGACACGTGTCAACGCATCTTTACATTGACTTACCATTAAAATCACTTGCGCTTGCTGCCTCTACTGTGGCTGGTGTGAACGGACAGTAATGCTGCATTCACACCAGATGCGATAGAGGCGGCAAAAACATGCTATTTGCGTGTAGTTGGATGCTTGAACATTTTGAGTTTACTTGCTTCATTCGCGCGTGAAATCTTAGTCATTCCAGACATTCACGCAGAAATTCACGTAATTGGAGGGGCTTTTGCGACTCAGCTCGCTCCCTGTAATCACGTAACTACTAGAGCAAGCTCCTGATGGTTAACGCTGTGCGAATATCAGCCGAAGTTCAGATTTTTCAACTTGAGCGTTTTCTGCGGCAATGATCAATTCGTTCAATCGCACCATGCTTATTCGCGTCTTTGCATTGACTTGTAAATCACCTCTTTCGTGTTGGGTGTGAATTAAAGAGACAACAAATTTGTCATTATTAACTCACCATGTTTTTCAAAATGAAAATGACTTACATTGCATATAAGCTATGTTTTTTTGCATTTGCTGTCCAAACTATTGTGTTTGTGGGATGAAATTTGACCATCAGAAAGAGGAAGGCTACTTTCCCCGGTCCCTACTGTGCCACAGGTCAGCTGCATGTGTGTGTTTGTGCATTTACTTGCTGACAACAGAATCATCTCTGATAAGAGAAGAATGCTTAAAATTTAGGTGGTTACAGGGTGCCACTATAACTGACATGGACCCTACACAGATATGTGTATTTATAGCGTATGCATTTGCTTATCAGGAACACTTACGATCGCACAAATCTAACTTTCACTCGGGCATATCCTCATACAGTAGTATCCCACACACACCTGTTTAGACCGCCTTGCGGGCACTCTTCCTCACGGTGGCCGTAAGCATCGAATCCCCCCTGTGGTTTTTAGCTAATCCCCTTCCCAGGTTAATACAACTATGACCTCCTTCAGCTCGGCTTGGTCTGATCCTATCTGCTTTCTCTCTGGCCAAAGTGGACTTCAGTTGATTTCAAAGCTCTGCCACAGCAGTAATAAAACCCAGAGGCGAAGCGCAGAGCAGCAGGGCCAATCTGATAGCAGGAAAGACGGCCATTTGCCACGTCCTCCGAGTCTTATTGCAGTCATTTTAGGAGTTACTAGTATATGTGTTTTGGGCGAAGGGGTTAGAGTGATTTTGCTGTATTTTAGGTGCCGTGTTCGTTTTTTATTCCTTTTTGAGGGCGTAAGGACTTCGAAATGGTACGATAAATTTCAAGCTGTTTATTGGTCTGGGCTATTTATTGGTTTCAAGCTGGAGTGTATAAATCCTGTGCCACCAGCGGCACAAAATGGAGTTGCGAAACGTAATAAATGAAATTTTGAATGAGTAATAGAATATATATAATACTTCCACAAAATCAAGGTGTTGAAAAATTATCCTACAAATGAATTGCTGGATTGTGACTTTAACATTCATAAAATGTACTACTTTTTAATCATCACATAAGAAATGACTGACATAAGTTTATCTCTTCAGGGATTGGCACAATAGCATTAAGTGCAGCATTACAGATAATTCATTCCCCCTAGTGCAAGTAATGCTGGGAGCCATGCACGCAGTGACGAGGATGTGTAATTGTGTTTGGCAGATGAAGCTCTTGGTTTTGTGTGCTCTAGGCTAACTGGCATGATTGTGTGCCCATTTACGCCACCCATGGCACCCCAGGCCACACTGTATTCCATGTGGCACCGTCATCGTTGTTGACATGGGCACCATTGCAGTCTCCTGATGAGGAAGCCCTGTGTATGTGAAGCAGCCAAAATGGGAATTGGGATGTGCCTTGCAACAGCTGAAGACACAGACAGAAATCAATGTCTTACTGGATTACAGTGCATTTTCATTTGAAACTTTTGCTACCTTGAACAAGTGTAGAGCTAAGCTAAATAGCTTTGGGTGTTATTCAAATGAGCCTTCTCTGATATAACCGTATGATAATAGATGATAGTCTGTGAGATCTGTCAGTAAAACATTGCCGTTTTATTTAGGCTTCTAAATGAACCATCAGTTGAATTTAGGTCATATCATCATCTATGTTTTTGTAATAAGGTGCCGTGTAGAGCTTTGCTCTAGCAAGGCAAAGGTCATGTGTTTAATCCCATGTGAACACACATACTGATAAAAAATATGTATACGGTGAACTCACGTACTCTTAAGTCGCTTTGGATAAAAGTGTCCACCAAATGCATAAATGTGAATAACAAAAGAGCTTTGACTGATCAAGAAGCAAACAGCAGTTTGATGATATCCTATTGAAAAGACCGAAATTCCTGATCGCCAGCATATGTTGTGATTAAATACTGACAATCATTTAGCTGCAGGGTGTGGGAAAAATGTAACTGATTTGACTGGTAAAGGGATGATTCATTAAAATATTAGATATTTTAGGGGGGCTGACAGCTTAATCACACATTTTTATGGGGGCTTGAGATGAAAGACAGTCTAGTATTGCATGTTTTATTAGTTCAGACGAGGTCATATTAGTGGAGTTTTTGACTTTTTCAACTTGCAATACGCTTACACTAAACTGTATTAATCCATGCCTTTTAATTATAGATGTCTGTGCACCATAAGATTAGGAGACCCAGACTGCTGTAGAGTATACTGTATATTGGGAATATGGAAAGACAAATTATATACAGAACTGCCATTTAAGGCAAGTATATGTATAGAGATCAATTGTGTACAAAGATGATTTGTATAAATGCATGCAATGCTGCATAAATGTAAAAGGAGGAGAGGGAATTTTTGGGTTTCTCTATAAGCAAAGAAAAGTGTGTTTGTAATGTGTGTGGATTGCTTGTATTTTTTCTCTAAAAGAGGCTTTCAGTCAATGTTACAATGAAACTGAATCGATGTAAATGAACCGCCACGTTCGAAGCTATCACAACAGAACAGATGAAAAGAAACTGCTACAGTAAATGTGCATTCTGGGTTGTCGGGTAAAATATGGACAAACCTAACTGTTGTTTAACATTAACCTACAAACAGTCATAAGTCGCATGGGTATATTTGTGACAATAGCCAACAATACACTGTATGGGTCAAAATTAATTATTTTTGTATGCCGAAAAAATATTTGGATATTCGGTAAAAAATTATATTCCATGAGAATTTTGTAAATTTCCTACCATGAATTTTTCAAAAATGCATTTATCATTAGTATTATGTATTATGTGTTTATAAGGACCTCATTTTGACAACTTTAACTCTTTTCCCGCCATTGATGAATTAACTCATAAATTAAGAGAAAACGCTTCCCTGCCAGGGATGAGTTTTCCATGTTTCTGCAATACCGGTATTATTTCCTGCAACTTTTAAAACCCTGAAGTATCACCCTAGGGTAAACAGCTGTATGTCCGTGTATGTTTTGAGGATCGCTCTGAATCTTATCTCTATTTAGAGTCTTTCACAAAAATAAATTATCTCAGCTTTTTGCTCAAAATTTATATATACGCTGTCTATTGGAACAGACGTATCAGCACAGCCGCCATCTTGGATGGGTCCCCAATGCGCCCCCTGCATTTATTTCTGCATATGAATGTGTATCCCCAACTACAATAATCATAACTCCTTGAATTTTTACTGGATTTTCACACGTTTTGGTTACACGTTGTAACACAGTCTCACCCCATTTCGTCAATATTTGACGACACTTGACCATTCGTCAATATGTGACGCGGAGGGTATACCTTTCGCGTCATTTTTTGACGAACTGGGGACTTCAATACTATTACGTCCGTTGCATTCTCTTCTCCTATTTTCTTACCAATTTCGCGTCGGTTTAGGGTTAGATTACGCAAAATTAAACCGTGTACGCGAAATTAAACAGTGTACGCGAAATTAAACAGTTGTCACCTGGCGTTGGGGTTAGAAACAGTTGTCACCTGGCGTTGGGGTTAGAGTTAGGTTTGGGTAGGGATGTCATTATGTAAATCTAACCCTAAACCGACGCGAAATTGGTAAGAAAATAGGAGAAGAGAATGCAACGGACGTAATAGTATTGAAGTCCCCAGTTCGTCAAAAAATGACGCGAAAGGTATACCCTCCGCGTCACATATTGATGAATGGTCAAGTGTCGTCAAATATTGACGAAATGGGGTGAGACTGGGTTGGTTACACATAAGTAACGTTAGTTCCGATGACATAATATTATAAATGATAAATTAACCAAAAATATTGTTCAATCTTACTTGTGAAAGGTAATCCCATGGGATCTGGTATCAATAGTGCGCGGTTATTGCAACCGTATGCTGCACAAAATACGGGCATTGTTTCTCGCTCTCCATTGACTCTGACTGACTCTGGTGCTAAGGGTAGAGTGAGGAGACCCAACCAATATGGCGGCGACCCTGGATTATGTTCCAGCACGTCATGAGGTGTCTACATATCAGAGCACTATATCCACTCCCCGCTCTCGTGGGTGTTCGCTAACCCCACTTTATAAGTCGGACCAGACCGCTAGAAGTATTTTTTCAGATACCTCACAACCGTGTATATACTTCCGCTCTATATTTGAGTCTGAAGCGTTAGCACACTCCCGACCACTTGATGGCGACAACCACTTTGCCATACAAGTACGCTCGGTGTCTAGCGTATAGACCAGGGGTGGGGAACCCTAGTCCTGGAGGGGCACTGTCCTGCAGAGTTTAGTTCCAACCCTAATTAAACACACCTGAAAATCTAATTCAAGTCTTCAGGATTACTTGGAAATTAAATTCAGGTGTGCTTGATGAGGGTTGGAACTAAACTCTGCAGGACAGTGGCCCTCCAGGATCCAGGGTTCCCCACTCCTGGTATAGACAATCACAATCGAGCTCAACTTCAAACCTAAAGCTGGTCACTGAGCCATCAAATATGGGAAAAATTTCTTCTGAGAGAAACCGAGCGAAAAACTACAACCACATGTAAACAGACCCTTTTCTGTTTCCCGGCGGTGGAGTGATATATCAGCGAGCAATGAGTCTTCCAAGAGAAGTCAATGGAATTTTACAAAATGCCAAATAAAACACCACAGAAACTGTATTTCGCTACACAACTTGTTTTTAATCTTCAACGAACACCACAAACCACTCGGTGAGTAGCACAGTTTGAAAATGAACGTTAAGTGTTGTTTTAATGACATGTTGGTGCATGGTCATTGACTTCCATTCTGAAGCAGTCAAGAGACGCTTCTAAACCTCAAGACACGACCCATTGTCAAAATGTCAGTGTCCATCACTGTAGTTCATCCAAAACAAACCAGAAATGAGACTCAAAGTGTTAAATACCAGAATTATCCGGTTATTATTTAATTATTTAATATTTTGATATTAGCCTGTTGGCAAATTGCTAATTTCTCATGTCATAAGCATGTTTACTTTTCGTTTTGGAATTAACATGGCAGCAGACTGAATAAGGTCTATAGGCCGATATATTGGTGCATCTCCACTTTGAACCCAACAGTTGGGTTTGTCCATTATTTACTCAACCATGAGCTGAAACAAGCCAGTAATATTTTTTATCTATGCTGACTGTACTCTAAAGAGCTGCTATGCGGGTCACAAAGCTCACTTGTTTCCTCTTGGTCTGATACGTTGCAGTAATGAAACACCAGAAAGCCACTGTTAGCTTTGGACTTAACAATGACCATACAGATATCCATCAGGTGAATCACACAGCACATGGCACAGCCTTCTGTTAGTGTGTGTGTATGTGTGTTTGTGTTCACTTCAGTCTGGTTGCTGTGTCTCTAGGGCAGATAATTGTTGCTGCCACGGTGCGCTGGAGAAATTGAGCGAATGAGGACCAGCACTTGAGAAATGCTCACCTTATGTAGCCTGGGACCAAACAGATTCACTTGTGGGCTGTAGCACATTTGCCAGCCCTTAAAAGTGTATTATAAATGTGTGTGTGCATATGAGTTGTATGAGACACTATACTGTAAGTTGGGGGTTGTCCCACTTTCTCAGAAATAATCATTATATTTAAGTGTTTCAGCTGTCGTGTGTGAAAAAAATAATTTTAGCCGGCGACATAAAATAACTTAATGGCCAAGCAGAAGCCTCTGCCATCCGGTCGCTTTGGCAGTAGACTGAACTAATGCACATGCGGTTAATGGTAATCTACTATGGCTGGCTACCGCTCACCCATCTTTCAGCGAAGGCTTCTGGGTGTCTATTACATAATCTAATTAATATTCATGAGCTAAGCTGATAAGCTATATAATATATGCCCCCTCAGATCGTTTCTGGGCCCTGAATGCCTCTCATGCTGTTCGGTTTAAGAATAAGTGGGCCTGAACATGATCTAAAATGCATCAGGGGTGTTCAAGTTAAACATCATCTAGACATATGGGAGAAAGCAAGCATTGCACCGCTTGGAAGTAAACAGTAAAGACCGCTTGTGTTTGTTTTCTGAAGCGCTCCTGGAAGAGAAGCACTACATGCTATCTTTCACAATCACCTCCAAGGGAGCCATGTTTACTGTTTACAGCATCTCTGATATCATGTCACTTTCTAAGGCGAGACCTTCGCTGTTATTGTTTCATCTGTCTCGTCCTCTAATTGCGTCTTTTCTTTCGGTGCTCACTTGCGAATACTAATGCACCTGCAAGGCAATGGTTTGGGGTTTTTGCAGTCCGGTATGAACTTACATGTAACATGTTTAAAAGCATTTTATGTAGAAAACCATAAATCACAAATAAATGACTTGTATACAAATAAATGGTTTATATTGTCATACTGTTAATTAAAAGTAATGTAGAGTAACATCCATGTCAGTGTTGCTTTGTTGAAACTGTTAACTATTGTTTTTTGCAGCTATTATCTTCCATTCAGACCCCCTAACGCGCGCACTCACATTTCGCACACATTGTCCCCCGAGCTACATTTAGGTCAGCTCAGAGATTTTGCCAACTGTATAAATTCTGCCGTGTCACGCAGAGGCTTGTATATCTTCCTCTGTCGGTCTCCCTCTCTTATTCCCTTGTCACTCTTTCTTCCTTTCATACTGATGCAACACTAGGAATACTCAGCAGCCCTGATTTAACGCCGGTGCACCTCAGCCTTCATCCTTATCAAACCCCGTCTCTATTCTATCGGCACGGGATGCTGGATAGTGGGAGGAAACTGATTAATAAAAGAGAAAGAGAGGGAAGTGTTGCTATCGGGCTGCTTTGAAAGTGAAGGCGTGAGGCGTCCCATTCTTAAGCGTAAGCATTGCTAATTGTGCACAGGGGCGAGTGTCTCATGTATTATGGATTGCATGCATGTAGATATAGAGGCCACGTGGAGAAACTACAGACGTCTGTGGCTCTGCTTTTATATACCAACACCTCCACTCGGGATTTTACAGCCTTGAGGGCTCAGGGACCCCCTGGTTTACGCACGTGTTTACGGATTACCATTTGTTTGTAGATGCACTTATTCCATAGGTGTGATTCATTTTGCTGAAACCAATTTTGGCCCTGTTATCTGTTTCAACCAGATAACAGGCAGGTTTTCTGGACCAAGAAAGTTAGCTCTGCACTTGTCCTTTACACTGGTTTCATTCAAAATTAATTCAGTTTTAAACAAAGACATAGCAACAGCCATTATCTATGAATTAAAAAATGGGGCACAATGTTTTTTGAAAGTTTTCTTCTTTTTATTGTTGTGGGTTTACTGCAAAAATGACTTACTTCTTACTTAATAGTATTTTATGTCTTATTTTCAGTACAAATATCTAAAAATTCTTAAATCAAGATGCATTTTCTTGATAAGCAAAATCCCCTAAGATATAGCTTTAAGACAAAAAAATTTAATTGAAGTGAATTTGTGCTTAAAACATGCAAAAAATATTGTTCTTGAATTAAGTAGTGGCAGATTTGTTTTTTTGTTTTGTTTTTTTTGCTTGTTTTAAGCACAAATTTGATATGTTAGTCCAAAAATTACTTATTTTTTATTAGGTCATTTTGCCCATCAAGAAAATGCATCTTGACTTAAGAATTTTTTATATTTGTACTGAAAACAAGAGAAAAATACTAAGTAAGAAAGTAATTTGCAGTGTTTCTAATTCAATAAATTGAACAATTTCTGTAGCCTAAATCTATTTTTTTCCCTTTTTTTATACAAGAGACATACCTCATCAAAAATGACTTCTAGGGTACTACTTCAGCTGATTTTATAACATTGTAAACGTGAAGAAAAGAAGGAATAATGCAAAATGGACACATACACAAAACAAATGCTCAGTACCATACTGTGATCAGTTCACTTTATTGGTTTATTATTTTAATTTAACATGAGTAGTTAGTACCTTAACCCCTGATAACTTTAACTGTTTTCATATCTTATGATAATGATGCTTTCTCATGTGTCTCGTAGTAAATTCTTCATCGCTAAATCAGTGGCGTGAGCAAGTATTCAACAGCGCGCGGGCGTTGCGGCCCCCTCAGCTGGTGAAAATAACCATTACATGATTGCTCCGGTCTGGTTTTACAAACGCTATGTTGATCGGGTTTTTCAGTGTATTTGCAGTCACTGTGTGCCGTTTTGGGTGTGTCATTTAAAATGCAAATGAGCGGCTGAAGTGCAAACACTGATCACAATGATGGTGAGTTATTGTAATTGAAACTTAATTGTGCTGTGAATTATTTTCTCTCTCTCTCTTTCTCTTTGCACTAAATGGTTGTGCTGTGGTTGGATAGTGCAGATAAAGGGGGCGGTATTACCTTATTCTGACATCACAATAAGGGCCAAATTACAATGACCTATTTTTCACATGCTTGCAGAAAATGGTTTACCAAAACTAAGTTACTGGGTTGATCTTTTTCACATTTTCTAGGTTGATAGAAGCACTGGGGACACAATTATAGCACTTAAACATGAAAAAAGTCAGATTTTCATAATATGTCCCCTTTAAATGAGGCTCAGCGGAGCGCGTCGACTGACGCCACAGGTGTTTGTACAGAAACTGTCAGGTGAGACAGAGGTAGTGACAAACACGATGTGTAAACATCTATTTATGGTGGTCAATTTTAATTTTCTGGTGGACTGATTAATAAATGAATGTATGGGAATGTACAACGACGCTCTCACGTGTATAATGTCACAGCAGTAGGCAGCGCAAATATAAAGACACGCCCATAATCCCTCCCACTCCGAAGTGTTACTAAACTCGATGGAAAAGCTAACCAAGCCAAAATGTGGGGTAGTATGCAATGGAAAGCGCCATAGGACAGTACCCTTTAAAAAGGATCCCATTTAGGTACAGATGTATACATTTAAGGTACTAATATGCGCTCTTTGGTAGCAGTATGTACCTCTGATATGAACTATCCCTTACGAAAATTAACCATGGTTTTATTGTGGTATAAGTGTAGTAACCATGGTTTTTTGGTGTATTGATTACTATCAGCAAAACCATGGTTTTACTACACTAACTATGGTTTAACTATGGTTTTTGAAAACCATGATTGTCAAAACCATGGTTATTTTGTAGTTACTATGGTTTTACTACAGTAACCATGGTTTTTTGGTTTTAACTGTAGTAAAACCATGGTTAATTTTCGTAAGGGATTTATGTGCAAAGGTGTGACTTTTGAAAGGGTACCATCCCCGTGATAGCAAAAGACCATTTTTGACCATTTTGTCTGACAGTATACTTGCACATACCAAAGCCGTAACCATATTTTAACAAGGAGGACCAAAAGATTCAGGGCTATATGCAGTATAGATATTAAAAATATCAACGTTTTGATTATTGTCTATTGTGGTTGTGTCCTTGCCACATATTTTAGTAGATTTGTGTGTCCATGGGTTGTGTATGTGTGTGCTGCTGGTAAATGTGCACATTATCCTCAAAATGAAAAACAGCATATTTAAATCATTCAGCTTTGACCATTATACAGTAACTCACATGCAGTCGGGACCTTACAATGTCACAGAAGGCTGCAGGTTGCGATCCAGTGCACCTGGTCTTGTGATTGAAGTCAATGGGTTGAACAATGAGAATTTCTTAAGTCAGAGAACTGAGAAGTCATACCCTGAGGGCACAGAGCAACGGTCTGCACTGACCAACAAGACCATTAGTGATGCATGCCTATGCATAACAAAAACTAATAAAGCAAACATACAATATCTAAAGAACTGTATGTTAATTCTCTTTAAATAGACCCTTAACTTTACATGATATCTTAATTTACAAATCATTCTTTCCTCCCTGTCTAAACACTGATCTCATCTAATTGCAAATGACCACTTAACCATGGGCTTTACAAGGTCATAACCTTCAGGCATCACAGATATGTCAACACGATAAGACCGTGTGTTCATTAAAAAGCTAATGCGTATTTTGGGCAAGATGCATCTTTAAGTTGTGTTGCATTGAAGAGACAAAGTTTTAGACCCCGATGACCCATAATCAGCTTGATACAGAAGCTTCTGCTAGGTTACGATAGGAAACCTTTTTAAAACTGGGAACATATTCATTAGACTTAATTATCTGATACCATACAGCTATTTGGCAACTGTATAAAAATTCATAGACCCAAATTATGTTCAAGGTTTAAAACTGATACTGTATGCTTAAATAATTCAGTTGAATTCAGTTTGAGTATCTATTTTTTAGTTTGAGTTGCATTGCTGTAAAGAAGCTCCACAGAAAACACTTGTACGTATTTAATATATATAAAGAGCTCAGATGCAAAACCTGAGAAACTCTTGAGTGCGTCTGACATGTTTTCTAATGACTCTTAATGGATGCTGCCCACAAACTGGTATTTCTGAATTGCCTGAGGCCAAGATTAAGCGGATTTAAACGAAAGTATTTAAAGAACATATATAATACATGCAAAAAACATTTGGGTAATATCATTATCTCGTTTTTGAAGGGAGACGGTAATTAGCGGCTTTTGAATGTGAGCTCCTCATATATAATAATAATAATAATAATAATAAATATAGCTGCAAGCAGCGATACGGGGCCAAGCAGCTTCAGCGCAATGAGCACCCAAAGCACAGCAAGAAACATACAATGTATCAATCACCCAGGGCATATTGAGCACCCAAGGTGCATCAAGAATACAAGGTGCAGCAAAGAATCCAAAGCGTAGCAATCACAGAGCAGAACCACCGCAGTGCAGAGCAGCAATAGAAAACATGGCAAAACTAGAACATATGTGAACTACAGACAGGTTGAGAAGAATAGGTGAGAAAGAACAAAACTTTAATAGAAGAAATAAACACTTGCATCAGGCGGGATTCGAACCCAAGAACTCAGAAACTCTTTGCATGTGACTTACTACATGCACCACTCAGTTTGCACGGTTCAAGGAGCAGCAGAAAAGAGCTTACACAGATCCAAGCATTGACATATGCCAATCACCAAAGATGCAGAAATGTACTCTGACTTCCCAGGTACGTTCAGGACATCATGCCGAAGCTCCCTACCTATTTTTGCGCCGATATATCCGATACTTCAAAAGTTATAGCAATTTATGACAAATTTCAAAATGACAGGCGGTTCGGTCAAACCCAGCATAATACACATCCACAGATGCGGCATGAGCCAAGGAATCCGTAGACACTACGATTATAATTTTCTGACAAACAATTCAGTAGTTATGGGCAAAAATAGCCTTTTTTCATATCTCATGACCCATAGGTGGCATTGTCACCAAATTTGGCATGGACCCCCAGGTTATGGTCGACATGAAGTGTACCTCATTTAATTTCGATTGATCAAAGAATGACCGAGATACATCTTCAGAACCAATTTTGCGTCGACCTCGTTAAGTTCACGCATTTATTACTTTTGAATTAAGATAAATATAAAAATTCTGTTCAGTCATTTCTATGCTGCTCACTCCAAAGATCACCTGTGCCAAATTTCATAACAATTGAACCAAATTTGAAGGAGGAGTAGCGAAAAAAACTAAATACTGTACATTTCAAAATGGCCGCTACTGTAATGGGTGGAGTCTTACTGTAAGGTATTAAAAACTATAAGCGTAATCACGTGTACTTAGTAGAATTTTCATAGATCAAACGGATCTGCATTTATAACCATTTCAACATTGAATTTTTGCACTGCTGGTGGCGCTATAGAGTTACTGCTAGAAACCCTATTTTTGGCCACATGACTATTTATGACCACCACTACAACTGTGCCAAATTTCATCATTTTCCTACATACGGTTCATAGGGCTGCCATAGACTCCCATTGGGGAAGAAGAAGAAGAAAGTACAATTCCAATAGGTGCCTTAGCACCTTCGGTGCTTGGCCCCTAATAAGGGCTTTTCCCATTTTAAATAGTTAACCCCAGGTTATTCCAAACCCCATGTTAATGGAATCCAGGGTTATCTGTTTCACATTTTACACTGTTCTTCAGTGGCGGCCGGTGACTTCTTTTTTCGAGGGCGCTTGATGCAAAGTTCGTCACATTTTTTCGATTACGCGAGTTGTTATCTCCAATATAAATCTCTTTGCTTGGTCTACAACAAACACATGGGTTGTAGGCAACAGTTTACTTCCTGGGATTGGTGATGTAGACAAGACCGACATTATTATAATTCCTCCCACTTTGGACTCACAGCCTGTTAAGTTAACTCCTGTTTGCAACCGAATCTTTCAAACATGGTATGGAGCATCACGTTTCCGGCTGACGTCAGAGGTATTCAGGCCAATCACAACGTACAAATTAGCTGGCCAATCAGGGACACAGAGAGAGTGAAATCTGGAGCTACAAAATGTACAGTATGTGGACAATAATGTGTAACAGTGGCGGTTCTAGACTAATTTTATAGGGGGTCCAATGAGGGGCCAGTGTTTAACCAGAGGGGCACTTAAAAAAAATATTTAAAGATTATACTGTAAACTTTATTTTACTTTACATATACACATTAATTTTGTACATAATATTCATTAAAAGAGTGAGTATGCCCGAAGGGATACCAGGGAAGCCCTGTAAAACAACTTAAATGTCCTAAATGGTAAATGGACTGCATTTATATAGCGCTTTCATAGACCAATGGCCATCCAAAGCGCTTTACAATTTTGCCTCACATTCACCCATTCACGCACACATTCATTCACCGACGGCGGCCATGCAAGGCGCCATCCAGCACGTCGGGAGCAGATGGGATTAGGTGTCTTGCTCAAGGACACCTCGACACTTGGTCAGGTGGAGCCGGGGATTGAACCACCAACCTTCCGATTTGTAGACAACCTACATGAACCACTCAACCACTGCCGCCCCTAATATAAATAGGGCCAGTCCTGGCTTAAATCGAAACCCTGTTACCCCCCATAAGTGTCTATAAGATTCTTATACAGTATTAAGAGCAATGTTTACAAAGTATGAAACCCTAACCTAGTAATTCAAGAGCCATTTTCAATGGTTATTATTGAATTTGTTTCATTGTTCTTTATTTTCCAAAAGATTTATACTGTTCTTTGTGTTACAAAAATACTTCCACATTTTATGTTCTTCAGATACGTGTACTGGTTATTGTGTTTTTAAAGCGACAGTGCATACAAAGATTTTTGGGGAAAATAAAGGAGAATAAAAAGTTCTTTGTGGACTTAAAGAGGTTACATTATGGCATCAGGCTGTAAAACCCATTATGTGTGTGATTGGAACCTTTATTAAGAGTGTATTCTCAATCAATCACGCTATCCCAGAAAAGTAAAGACCCTACTAAATAGCAAACTAGAGACTGTGACAAACGGAGCACGGCCCATTAATCACTGGCTAAAAAAACATTGTGTTAATGTCAGACCAAGACTCTCTCCCACTCACCTGATCAATCCCCACATTATGATCCCAGGGTATCCTGAGTGCAAGGCCGACCAGACCATTAAACCAAACCTGAGATTTACATCTGAAGACATCTGGTCCAGGCTTTGGAGTTTGGTATGAGGTGTTCATGCCTCTCCTCACTGCGACCACCAGAAGGTCTTTAATAAGAATTGTCAGTTTAGCTAAACCAGGCCGACATTTTAACTTGGTACATAATATGTGGGTTATTTTACCACATTAGTTTAAATGGAATGTAGTAGTATGTTTATATGTGTGTATGTTTCTGTACTATGCATGTTCAGATGTGTTTACACGTGAAACCGGTATTTCTCAGATGTTTGTCTGTTTTTTCAAGTGTGTGTAGTAAGTGGGCTTCACGATTGCCCCCATCACCTTTTGTCTCCACTTTCGGCTTTTAAATTGTTGTTTGCAGCGAGAATCTTTGTGCAGCGTTCATTTGCTCATGTTCTCGCTCATACTACTTGGTTTCTCTCTCTCCTTCTCTTCGTGTTTTCTGTAGTTGGCTGCTGCAACGCTGCATAACAATAACAAGCTGGAGTGCGTGTCTGTCTGAGACTAATGCCTTCAAACACAGCTTTCTACACTTCTCCTCAGAGACGCATCTTAACCATCCTCTAACCAATCCCTCTTCTCTGTGCATAATCCCCCCCCAAAAAATGCTTGCATACTCATATTTTAGTTTTAAGTACAGCGTTGACTGTAATATTAAGATAAATGTATGTTGATGGACATGTTAAAACATTTTAGATGTAGAGTTAATACTATAATTTCCCTGTTTTCTGTGATTTGTTATCTTTTTTCATTTAAATCTGCTTCAAAACAATGCAACATTGTAAATTAAATTAATCAGCATTTTTAACATTTTGACTCACACTAAATAATTTTTTAAATCTTATCAGATTTTAAAAATATGAAAGACCACATTTGATAATCTGTGATAATCACCAACATGATAATCTGTGTTTTATTTAAACTCTTTACAATAATAATTATAATATATATATAATTATAATAAATCATGGCCTTTTGTGGTTTGATAAATGCAGGACGTTAATTTTTTCTGTTTGGCAGATGTTTTGCTAAAGCAGTGGTGCAAACACAACGTTAGTATTCTCATAGGTTCATTACAAAACTGTGGCTGGACAGATTGGATTTTGGCAGACCGCCATAATCTAATTGATTAATGGGAAACACAGATTCATCATTGCGATTAAAATATAGAGATAGAAGCGATAAAGCAGAATAATTCATTTAAAATTGCTATTACTCACTTGTATGTGGTTGAAGTTTTCGACATAGACAGCTAAATCTTTGGTTTGCATTATAGTTTATACTAACGTGAAATTTTTACTGAGAGTTTCTATAAGAGACATGAACTTGGACAAATAAGGGCGTGGGCAATTCTTCAGATTCTGCCTTCTTTGCTCCATCACGGACATAATAAGATGGGTGTGTCAACTTTACTCTTGCACGTTCAATTTGAAAATTACAATTGATTTAAACTTTCTTGACAAAGGAGGAGTTGCTATAAATTATAAAAATAAAGTTGATAAAGCTAATTCAATTTAATTTTTTATAATTTATGGCAACTCCTTCCTAGTCAAGATAGCTCAAAAAAATTGTAAATTCAAGTTGATTATACTTAAAAATGTAAGTTTTTACAGTGTGGTTTAAATTTGTGGTTACTCTGGGTTTACTTCAAATATCACATTTGACTTGTGATTACTGTAGTTAAACCATGGTTACAGTTCCTAAGGGAATCCAGGAAACAGATTCAGATTTGGGTTCTTCATTCAAGGGGACATTTCACAACGACTTTTTTAAGATGTCAAATAAATCTTTGGTGTCACCAGAGTACATATGTGAAGCTTTAGCTCAAAATACCATATAGATAATTTATTATAGCATGTTAAAATTTTTACTTTGTAGGTGTGAGCAAAAATGTGCAGTTTTTGGGTGTGTCCTTTTAAATGCAAATGAACTGACCTCTGCACTAAATAACAGTGCCGTGGTTGGATAGTGCAGATTAAGGGGCGGTATTATCCCCTTCTGACATCACAAGGCAGCCACATTTGAATTACCTCTTTTTCACATGCTTGCAGAGAATGGTTTACCAAAACCATATCTAGATTGATAGAAGCACTGGGGACCCAATTATTTAACTTAAATATGGAAAAAGATTTTTACGATATGTCCCCTTTAAACTACCTAGCAACAACATATAAAAACAATGAAAACACCTTGCCAACTGCACAGCAATGTCCTGGCAACCACCCAAACAGTGTAGCATTATGCTGAGCATTTAAACTTGCCTGCAGAAGATGTAAAGATATAGTTGTACTTTACCGTTGCATCAGGGACTATAGGAACAATGCCATTTTCCCCGTATGTACAGCACATTATTAATGACAGTAAAGCTAGACTTGGAGTCGGTTCAATGAAGTTGCTAAATTATAAACTTTGTTATATAGTACAAAACATCAAAAGTCCTTTTACTGTTTTCTCTCTCTCTCTCTCTCTCTCTCTCTCTCTCTCTCTCTCTCTCTCTCTCTCTCTATGTAGTCTGTAGACGCTCTGTTTTTCTCACACACATGTCACCATTGTGCATTTTTACTTAGAAAATCTACTAATAATCATTAAACAAACATTGACCACTAAGAATTCTGGGTCACATGAGCCGGGGTCAAGTCAGGTGGTTGTACAACTTACCCATTTATACCTAAAGGCATCATTACATTCTTTCTTAAACACACACGCATGCATGCACGCACGCACACACACACACGCACGCACATTTTGGCATATGTGATTTACGGGGACATTTCCATAGATGCAATGCACTTTATACTATACAAACTGTTATATTCTATTCCCCTAACCTACCCCACTCCCTAACCCCAATGTCACAAAAACCTGTTGGCATTCTTTAATCCATGAAAAACTACCATTTAGTATGTTTTTTAGCTTTTCAGTTTATGGGGACACTTTATGGGGACACTTCATGTGTCCATGGTTATAGCATAGTAAACATGTGATTATACACTATTCATGTCCCCGTAAACCACATATACCAACCCACAAACACACGCGCACACACACAATCACAAAAGTAATCAGTAAACAAATATTAAGGACCCTTTGAACTTGTCTCACATGAACCGTGGATGCTCTGTCTCACGATTCCTGCGGGCGGTCTGTTCACCTCTCTGCCTATCTTAGTTTCTCCCATATTTATCCTTTCTATACACGTGCTGACAGTAGAGTAAGGTGTGGGCCAAAGTTGAGGCTGTGAGCCAAGCTCTCGTCATGTCAATTAAGGCTATCATGCCCCTCCCAAAGGCTCTTTAAGTGAGCCAAAGTTCAGCTGAAGGGCAAAAACTTTGACTTCCAATGGCAGTCATGTGGCTAGCTGCCTCCTCGCGCAGCTCCGCTCTGAGGCCCTTATCTGATTCCACTCCACCAAAGCTGCTGTTGACAGCAAAGTACAGCCAGTTTGAAGAACAGCACGTTCATTCTCTGAGACGTCCCATAATCAGAGAAAGAGAAAGAGAGAAAGAAAGAGTGGAGCTTTATATTATTATATCCTTCATGTATTTCCAAAGACTTTATCTCTGCTGAATTCTAGTTGATAGTTAAAAAAGCTTGAGCACAGACCGTCTATGAACCTCAGTCAAACATAAACTTCATAGCAGCTAGCCGCAGGGCAACAGACAACTTTACAAACAACGCACACTAGAGAAAAATAGAGAGTTGTTTTGTGACGCACACATAAAAGTGACAGACCAAGCGAAACGCAAGTCAACACAATTATCATAATGCCTAGGTTGGATAAAGATCCACATTCACACAAACATACTTAAGCAAAGACGCGAATCAACACAACTACACATCCTCGAAACTCAATTACTCAGATACTTAACTAATCACACAAACACGCTCGCTTCAATACACTCTCTGATGGCTGGTGTAGCCAAAAACAGACATAATGTTCCTCGAAACATCTACCCCCCTCGGTTCCGTTTTTGCTATTTAAAACAAAAATGCTCAGCTTCGTGCTGGCACCACGGCAGGCGGATTACGCACACAAAGGTTTGAATTGTTAATCTGGCAACCCACGTTAGCGAGTGGTGGGGGGATGTCTCGCACGAGCTCCGAAATCGAGCTTATGTTCTCTCAACGGGGAGTCAGCAGTCTCCAACTGCGTCCTCTGACTCACCAACGCCTGCGCGGGGCCAATAACGCCGCAGTCTGTGTTGTACCTAGAGTACATTACGCCACAAAACGCTCCCTCTGCGCATCTTGCTGTGCGGGGGACAGGAATTTGCGTAGCTCGGGTACAGTATGTTACTAATAGATGCTAAAAGTAGTGGTTCAGAGGGTCTTGTTCGGATCTGAGTTTGCAATTTTCTGCAGGCAACTTGGAAAAAGGAAATCTGTGATGGAAATGTAGCATGAATCATTGATGTTGATCAAAGTGATATTAATAGAAAGAATATGTACGTGAACATATGTTTTCCCCCAGGCTTAGTGTGTTAGCAATCCTTCATTTGACACTTTTCCCTAATTGTCATAAGCAATCCAGTCCGATATTTATTCCATATGCTGGCGAGTTTTATTTTTGCTTCCTTATATCAATAACTCGGATTGCCTTTTGGGACCACTAAACACACATTTGGGCACACCGCAGGGAAAACTGCAGCTGCGAGGCCTCTTAGCAGGGCTTTGGTGTCTTAAATCACACCAATCATAATGCAATAAAAAGACCATCAGTCTAGGCAATAGCCAAAGGGTGGCAGAATATAACAGCCAGGTACCAACCGTATACACAGACCAACAGTATTTAAAGACCCCATAGGTTGATGATGTTGTTTCCTTTCCAGTGTTGATATTTTTCCTGTTAGAACGGGAAGCGGATAATCACCTAAACTTAAATAGGATACGGCTTCATCTGACATATGCTTGTTGCCAGGGTTACGCACCTGGCCCAAAAGTTAACTTCCGGTTTGTGCTTGTTAAAATGGGAAGCGGACAATCACTTGAACTTAAATAGGATAAAGCTTCATCGGACGTATGATTGTTTCCATGGTTACAAGCCTGGCCTGAAATTAACTTCCGGTTTGTGTTTGTTAGAATGGGAAGCAGATAATCACCTGAACTTAAATAGGATATGGCTTCATCGGACGTATGGTTGTTGCCACGGTTATGCGCCTGGCCAAAGTTCATTTTTAGTTTGTGTTTGTTAGAACCAGAAGCGGATAATCACCTGAATTGTAATAGGATATGGCTTCATCGGACGTATGGTTGTTTCCTTGGTTACGCGCCTGGCCTGAAATTTACTTCCGGTTTGTGTTTGTTAGAACGGGAAGCGGATAATCACCTGAACTTAAATAGGATATGGCTTCATCGGACATATGCGTGTTGCACGGTTATGTGCCTGGCCTGAAGTTAACTTCCGGTAAGTGTTTGTTAGAACGGGAAGCGGATAATCACCTGCAATTAAATAGGATACGGCTTCATCTAACGTATGGTTGTTGCCACAGTTATGCGCCTGACCCAAAGTTAACTTCCGATTTATGTTTGTTAGAACGGGAAGCGGATAATCACCTGAACTTAAATAGGATATAGCTTCATCGGACATATGGATGTTGCCAACGTTATGCGCCTGGCCCAAAGTTAACTTCCGGTTTGTGTTTGTTAGAACGAGAAGCGGATAATCACCTAAACTTAAATAGGATATAGCTTCATCGGACGTATGGATGTTGCCACGGTTATGCGCCTGACCCAAAGTTAACTTCCGGTTTGTGTTTGTTAGAACGAGAAGCGGATAATCACTTGCAATTAAATAGGATATGGCTTCATCTGACATATGGTTGTTTCCTTGGTTATGCGTCTGGCCAAAGTTCATTTCCAATTTGTGTTTGTTAGAACAGGAAGCGAATAATCACCTGAACTTAAATAGGATATGGCTTCATCAGATGTATGGTTGTTGCCACGGTTATGCGCCTGGCCGAAGTTCATTTCCAGTTTGTGTTTGTTAGAACCCGAAGCGGATAATCACTTGAACTTAAATAGGATATGGCTTCATCAGATGTATGGTTGTTGCCACGGTTATGCGCCTGGCCGAAGTTCATTTCCAATTTGTGTTTGTTAGAACAGGAAGCGAATAATCACCTGAACTTAAATAGGATATGGCTTCATCAGATGTATGGTTGTTGCCACGGTTATGCGCCTGGCCGAAGTTCATTTCCAATTTGTGTTTGTTAGAACAGGAAGCGAATAATCACCTGAACTTAAATAGGATATAGCTTCATCGGACATATGGATGTTGCCAACGTTATGCGCCTGGCCCAAAGTTAACTTCCGGTTTGTGTTTGTTAGAACGAGAAGCGGATAATCACCTAAACTTAAATAGGATATAGCTTCATCGGACGTATGGATGTTGCCACGGTTATGCGCCTGACCCAAAGTTAACTTCCGGTTTGTGTTTGTTAGAACGAGAAGCGGATAATCACTTGCAATTAAATAGGATATGGCTTCATCTGACATATGGTTGTTTCCTTGGTTATGCGTCTGGCCAAAGTTCATTTCCAATTTGTGTTTGTTAGAACAGGAAGCGAATAATCACCTGAACTTAAATAGGATATGGCTTCATCAGATGTATGGTTGTTGCCACGGTTATGCGCCTGGCCGAAGTTCATTTCCAGTTTGTGTTTGTTAGAACCGGAAGCGGATAATCACTTGAACTTAAATAGGATATGGCTTCATCAGATGTATGGTTGTTGCCATGGTTATGCGCCTGGCCCGAAGTTCATTTCCAGTTTGTGTTTGTTAGAACCGGAAGCGGATAATCACTTGAACTTAAATAGGATATGGCTTCATCGGACGTATGGTTGTTGCCACGGTTATGCGCCTGGCCGAAGTTCATTTCCAGTTTGTGTTTGTTAGAACCGGAAGCGGATAATCACTTGAACTTAAATAAGATATGGCTTCATCGGACGTATGGTTGTTGCCACGGTTATGCGCCTGGCCGAAGTTCATTTCCAGTTTGTGTTTGTTAGAACCGGAAGCGGATAATCACTTGAACTTAAATAGGATATGGCTTCATCAGATGTATGGTTGTTGCCATGGTTATGCGCCTGGCCCGAAGTTAACTTCCTGTTTGTGTTTGTTAGAACGGGACGCAGATAATCACCTGAACTTAAATAGGATATGGCTTCATCGAACGTATGGTTGTTGCCACGGTTATGCGCCTGGTCCAAAGTTAACTTCCGGTTTGTGTTTGTTAGCAAGGGAAGCGGATAATCACTTGAACGTAAATAGGATACGGCTTCATCGGATATATGCGTGTTGCCATGGTTACGCACCTGGCCCGAAGTTAACTTCAGGTTTGTGTTTGATTATTAGTCTGGCTAGTGGCTAAACTGACTTCTGGAACAAAACCTTGTCAAAATAAATATTTTTTGTTTGTAAATATGAGATGGCGAGCATGGATCACCACTGTGTGAAGAGAGGTTTGGCAGCCAGGCAAGAACTTAGGGATCTGTAGCTAACATTGTATACATTCATTTTACACAATATCATCAATGTAGTAGTTGCTACGCTTTAGCTATGATTTGAACTAAGGTCATTTACTTGTTATTTATTTTGCTTGCTATCAGAAATAATTTACTCAAGAGGGACTCTGTTATTGCCGCTGAAACGTTTATAGCAGTTTACATTTCAGCTGTGGATCATACTTTGCTACTTGCTATTGCTTGTCAGAAGTGGGTGGTATTAGGTGGGGAGAATTATAGTGATTTTTTTCTGCTTCCCAGACAGCAGACGACTCCGGGGTGGATCCGCACCGGAGCTGCTGAATTTGGTGCGGATCCAGCCTGGAGTCTTCTGCTGTCTGGGTTGTTTTGTCATGACATAAGACTCACTTTAAGTATGACTAGAATTTTTAACAATTGTTTATTAACACTTTTTATTCATAGCACACATTTAAGCTAAGCTCTTACAAACTCACCTTGTACGCTACATTCTTCAGGCTCACCGTGTCCTGGACACTAATATTTTAATGATTTATAGAAGATGAATCACTGTCGGGTCATCTGGGATTGCGGTATGGAAATAAAAGTTAGGATTGTGGTTTTCCTGTAGTTTTACAGCACCCTTGAGTGTATATAATACTTCTTACTTTTGGTATCTAAAAGAGCATCTGGACCTAGAAGCGTTTGTATGTGATGTCAGTTTAAACAAACTAGGTGTGAGTGATGTCAGTCATTCCATATTTTGTTCTGTTTTCTGAAAGATGAAGGCCTATGTAAATTTGGTTAACTTTAGAAGAATGCAAATTCAGATGATGTAAAAGCAAAACTGCTAGTTTTATTTTATACTTTAAGCATGTGTAAATTAGTTTTTTTTTTTTTTTTTTTGAGTTTTCAATTAATATAAATAATTTGGAAATAGAAAATGCATTGAAAAAGATATATAGCACAGCATTTCTCAATATTCTGAAATTGATTAAAGTCTGTACAGACAGATTTATGCTAATTTCATGCAAAGACATCCGACAAACCCTTATAAATGAATTTAACTCCATGTTGGCTGGATAATTAAATTTCCCTAAACATTGAGGTAATCCGATGAGGCTCTTCAACCTCTTTTTGTTTTACATAATTTGTGTATTTGCATGAGGTAATTTGTGTATTGGCTTCTACTGGTATGCTGTAAATTGTCTTCAGTGATTGACTCGTGTTGGTCACATCAACGTGCACAGTGCACAGCTGTACTGAGATCCAAATATGAGCTATCGCATTTAAATAAAGACCACATACATATGGGAGCAAACACAAAGAAAAAGATAGAGAGAGAGAGACCATGGGTTTGATAGGGTTAAAAACTTTAGTGATTGAGGGGTGGAGGGTATGCTGGATAGTTGGGGGGTTATCATAAAGATTCACACATTATGTTGTGTTCAGATCAGTCAGTCTAATGATCTCTATTGATTCTGAACTGCCTCTCACAGCCATTATGACTTTCTTTGATAGCTCCATATGTCTATATTAGCGACGGTAGCCCTACGGCATGTGGTTGCCACTATCCAATATGTTTACAGCATGTTTAAGACTTCAAAAATGCTTGTACATACAACTACCAGTACAGACATTAAACAAGTGTCTTATATTGGTCTATGGCCTTTGTTTATGTCAAATAAAATGTTTAAGACAATGCTAATGCTATTGTGTTACATGAATGGTACATTATATGGGAATTCTTTATAGTGGCATGGCATATATTAAAGTACTATGGTTTTTCCACCATATAAAAATCCTTTCATAAAATCGTTGGAAATATATAATATGTACTGACTGCAATTGTCCCAGTGGTGGTGTCGAGTTCATCTGGACGGGGGTTTCTCAGAAAAGCTGATCAGCTTTTCTTAGTCTGTTAATCAATAAGCCAGCAGGGCTCCCTAGGGTCAAACACTGACGATAAATACACAAGCACTAATGATGAAGACTGAAGAGGGGGGATGGACGACTGTCTTCAGTTTCTTTCCTATTCCAACCTGCCCCTTTCTTTCTAGCTATTGTATTCTCTTAATGGTGAGTTCATTATAAAATAATCTATATGCATTTTCTTTGAAGTTGCATTGGTTGACAAATATTAGCAAAGAATACATACAAATGCATGAGTGCAAAAAATGATATTTTCTAATACAATTCACATAAAATGGTCTAGGTATTGTGTAATTAAAAATATAAGATGACCATTTTTTTTGTTTTTTGTTTTTGCTTGCATGATAATTTTTCACCCTCTCTTTGATACTTTGCTATTGGACCTTTAATAAAACTATGGACCAGATTTACTAAACAGGGCAAATTAGTGTGAGAGCACAATAAAAAAATTGCAATTTTTGCACATTTCTGCAAGACGGCTTGGGAGGGCATCCATTAACCGCGCCCTCTTTAACTGTCAGTCTGCTGCGAGTTCCATTTCTCAATGAAACGTCTACTTTTCACAATCAATTAACTGTGGGAAACACAAACCAAGCCCACCTTTTCCTTGTATTTCAATCAGAAATATGTCACAATACGGAAATGAAGTCGGTCGCGACTTCCTGTTCACGGGGACTTTAAGTGCAAATACCAGTAAATGGACTTTCTTCGCATAATTTTTGTGTCTGAAAGAAATCTCCTACAAAAGCATAAAGTGAAAAGTTGGATTAATTTAAAAACTAACTTCAATTGATTACACCCAAAAAATGTTATTATTTTTTTAAATTTAACTTTAGATGCAAAATGTAAGTTGAATACTTAAAGGAACAGTATGTAGGATTGTGGCCAAAACTGGTATTGCAATCACAAAACTTGTGGCTAAAACTGGTACTGCAATCACACAACCGGTGGCCAATACACAAAATAACAACATTAACATCAGTTGAGGGCTGCAACTCCACTTTTTAAATGACAATATCCTGGCCAGACCTCTGTTGTAAGTATTTGAAATGAAAATGATTTCTTAATGTCTAGTGACATATCAGGGCCATTTTATGATTAATTGATATAAATTTCCTACATACTGTTCCTTTAAAGCCCCACTGTGTAGGATCTACTCCCATCTAGCGGTAAAGCTCTATATGACAACCAACTGATTATTAGTTTCTAGCCCCCCCCCCCATTCGGAACGCGTTTTAACTAGTACGGTGGCCCTGTCATGCCAAGGTTAACATGGCTTCCAGTAGCTAAAGCAAAAGCAATGAAAAAAAATGAACAATTTGCATTGTCCTTTGCCTGTGATCCGTCAAAGCACACAGATTTATGTTAAACATGTAAAAAGTCTGATTGTCATGATATGTCCGCTTAAAATCACATAAGTTACAAAAAGCAATCATAAACGTAGCTTAGACACTCCTTTTTCATCCACGCGAGGAAAAATATCACAGGGGCTGTTAAACTTGGTATTATGATGTGTTTTCATCGATCAGATCACAAGTGGACGAGAGAGAGACATTACGTTTACACTTGGTGTTTAAATCGGTCTCTTTTTGTCCATTTTCGACCGCTTCTCTTCAGATTACTGAGGAGATGGTCTGTGGACCAGTTCCTCTCCTGTCATTTACTCATGAGCTAGAGTAATGACGGGTTTAAATGGACGCGAACTAATATGTCAGACTCCAATGCTTATGTTTAAGTAAACGTTACATGTCCGTGTATATGTAAGAGCTTTCTCTGATATTGGTAATAAGATCGCTCAACTTTCACACGCTTGTAAAATGAAACGAAAGACGCGCAGATCAGACGCTTTTATCAATGAAAGGCTAAAAATAGCGCTGTACACCGTGTGTTTGTGTTAGAGTTCAGAAAAGATGAAAAACATTTATCTCAGTACCTCAGATTACATAAATGGGCGGAGAGACGGCGTGTGGCTGTTCCAAGACATTAAACCACATGAACGTTTACACTAACAAGTGTTACGCATACCCATGCTATAGTTAGCCAAGGAACTATAAAACTTCAAGTTTACAACATAAACTGTATAGATGTAAACGAATATGCTGAATTACCTGTGGTGAAGATAGAAAGTAACTTGAGTCCAATGAGCCCCATCTTGGAAAACTAACTCCAATATTGACTTTGGTCTTGATGTTTTTCCTGTCGCGTTGTCGTTTAAAATCCCTGTTTCGCTTCCTTGGCGACTTGTTTTAATGTCCTCGAGAATAGTTCTTCAACAGGCTTTCAAAGCATTAGATCGCAGGTTTATCACGGCGTGCGGCCGAAGGATTCAGTCTAACGCAGGTCGCATATCCGGGCTGCATACGTCATCAAGCCTGGTTTATTTAAATTAACTGAGCATTACATTCGCAAGTCATAAGCATATTACATCAATTTACAATTAACTAAGAATAAATGTCAGCTTTATAATTGTTAATATTCTGAAATAAGACTGTCTTGATGACGTATAGCGCCTACACATGCAACCTCCGTAGGCTTCAGCTCGCGGCCAGCTTGAGTGTGCTCTGAAAGCGCGAAAGGCGGAGCTTGAATTTCAGGAATGTCCCTCGTCGGCGAATGTATTTCAAAGATGGAGGCACAACATGGATTCAGCCAGAGAGCGCTACGGCGGTATGTATTTTAAATAGCAGATTCTACACTAGAGAATACTTTGATTAGTGGGGTGGAAGTAATTACACATGAATGAGCACATACTTTTGGAAGAAAACATGGGTTTTTGCTAAGAATTAACTAAAAAAAGTACACACTGGAGCTTTAAATCTTTTAGGTGTTACAAATTGAAGTAACTTTTTATACCAAGTGAAAAAAAAATACTCTTTAGAAATAAAACAGTAGTATTATACCATATTCTTCTTCATCACGAGTGGGTTTGTCAAACTGCTGATTATTGTTTGATCTTTTAAATGTGGGCGATTAATGTGCTCATGGATGTAAAAGTTATATTTTCTTGTTGTATTGTTTATATAAATTGCTGCGTCTGGAATGATTCAGATGTCACTTTTGTTCAAAATTTGACATTTTAGTCTGACTTATGTGAGTCAGGTCGTTAAACACCCATTTGCGTCACATCAAAAGTAACATTATAAATGAATGAAGCTGTCTGCAGCAACTGAAAGCATCAGTGTTTCAGTGCATCTAAATTTATCTTCTGTTTTAGGTTGGTGCCAAAATTGTTGAAAGGGTCACTTGAGAGAGGCTAATACTCTTCACTGTCAGTGCCATTATTGTTGTTGCACCACTTTACTTTAACCTTAGTGTAATTACCCTGTAATGTTATTGTACTGTAAATAAAGTAATTAAAATTTTACTATGACATTGCAAAGTATACCAGCAGAAAATACTGATATGGTAACCAACAACAAAATGTACCCAATAAAAAATTTGCGCTACCCATAAGATGGGTTAGACATTCAACCCATAATGTTGGGTTAAAATGGTTTCTCCATCATTCACCCATCATTGGGTTGAAAAATTATTCGGTCGGAAAGTTTACAACTTATGAATCTCTTACACTGCAAAAAAATGACTTTCTTACTTAATATTTTTGTCTTGTTTTCAGTAAAATATCTAAAAAATCTTAAATTAAGAATGTATTTTCTTGATGAGCAAAATTACCTATGAAAATAAGTCTAGTTTGTATACAATGTAAGCGAATTTGTGGTTAAAACAATCCAATAAATCTGCAAATGGAAAAAGAAAAATGTTCTTGAATTAAGTGTTTATGAAAAAAGTAAACTTAATCAAGAAAATTTTTCTTACTCCATTGGCAGAATTTTTTGCTTGATCACTAATTTATTTAAATTGTATATTTTTTATCTAAAAACTTGACTTATTTTCATAGGTCATTTTGCTCATCTTAATTTAGGAATTTTGTGACATTTTTACGGAAAACAAGACAAAAATACTAAGTAAGAAAGTCATTTTTTGCTGTGTATTCAATGCAAAAAATTATTTTCAAGAAAAAAATTCTTAGTATTTTTGTCTTGTTTTCAGTAAGAATATCTAAAAATTCTTAAATAAAGATGCTTTTTCTTGATGGGCAAAACAACCCAAGAAAAGTAGTCTAGTTTTTAGACCAAAAAAATATCAAATGTAAGTGATTTTGTGCATAAAACAGGCAAAAAAAATCTTGAAAATTTTTCTTAAACACTAAATTCAAGAAAAATTCAAGAAAAATAAGCTTACCCAATTGGCAGATTTTTTGGCTTGTTAAATTTGATATTTTTGGTCTAAAAACTAGACTTATTTTCTTGGATTATTTTGCTCATCAACAAAAAGCATCTTAAGAATTTTTTGATATTTTTATTGAAAACAAGACAAAAATACTAAGAATTTTATTTCTTGAAAATATTTTTTGGAGTGTTTATTAGGGATAATTTGCATGCGATATCATGCGCATCTCGTCAGAAAAGCCAGTTCCTAGATTAGTTGTAAATCGCCATCAGCTGTTTTCAGATGGTGTGGCATTTACTACACAAAGCCGTAGTTCACTGACAAGGTGGGCCATTGCCCCGGTTGTAAATTTTTATAAATTTTTCCGTTTTGTACTATTTCTATCTTAGGGTCTGTTTACACGAGAACGCTCGAGGGTGTGCCTTTCGTTTTCACGGCGACCGCGTTTTTGGGGCTTAAAAACGCAAAAAAGTGAAACCACTCTCCAGAGTGGAAATCTTAAAAAATATCTACCGTCACATTTCCGTCTAAAAGGTAAAAACGCAAAAGTCTGCTCACGATGGCTCTCAGCACGTACGCATTAACGTCACAGGCATGCATCAGTTGGAGTGTTTTTGAACATTTCAGTATAATCCATACAATTGACACTAAATAAGCATATATACTTACTCAACTATTTCTGTTTTAATTACAATTACGGTTTTGTACCTGTCATTGCGTTTCCTTTTGCTTATCAAGTACATATCCAACACAATTTTTGTTATGAGCAATGAAAAATAGCCCAAATGATAATTCATGAGGTCAAGCTTCATTTGAAACCCAAGCACTTTTTTCTTTCTCTTTGTTGTAATAAAAAGTAATTGCTTGGTGAAAAGTGCAGCGTCTCAGATTTGGGTGTTATTCCACATCGGCTACTTTAAAACGTCACGCTCCCGAGAAGGCAAATCTAAAAGAGGTTTGATATTAATAACTTAGCCTTTCGTCCACAGAAAGTCAGGATATTCATTAGATTTGAAACAAGACAAAGGGTGAAGTAACATTTTTCAAAAGTTGCTAATGTTAGCAGGAGCCTCATACAGGTACGGTACGCCCATGCAGACGCTATCGACTCGCACACTTAATGGTAACACGTCTAGACGTTTCCAAGCACAGAAAAGCCTCATTAATGAATTAAACACAGCGTGGCATCTGTTGAGATTACATCAGAACAGATCTGGATGAGTCCTGGAATGCTTCGATGTGAGTCGAACATGTTTTATATATTCAAAAGGATATGTTCTGATTCTGTCTGCAAAGCGCTCGTCCCAGATATCAAACCTTTCGACAAATTCTCCACGCTGAATTTGGTGTACTTTTTAAAAGACCTAGAACAAATTGTCTTCATATGATAAGTTTTTTTAAGTTAAGGCATAACTTTTTGTCCTCCAGTCTAAAGATAACCTAATGTAAAGAGCATTTCTGATGGTCGCCTTTTCGGTCGGCTTGTTTGTTTTTCTAGTTGGTGCCTCCCAAAGTTTCTTTTCGTCCCATCTTGGTGCTCAATCAAAGATTATCTCCTCAGCCCATAAAGAGCTTTGTCACTTCTAGATGTCTAATTCTGATTGAAAATCCTCCCTCCTTCTTTTTCGCCATCCTTTTTTCCAAACTAATCCATAGCCCATAGTTTAGCCTTTCATAGGAAAGATTACAGAGAAATAGCTATTAAGGCTTTGGTGCTATCAATTCTGATATCGCAAAGCCACTTAAGGGCCCAGCAGACTGGGTTAGGATTCTGGACGAGAGAGAGAGAGAGAGAGAGAGAGAGAGAGAGAGAAAGAGAGAGAAAGAGAGAGATCTTGCTTATAAAGATTTAGTCAGTGTTCTCTGCGGTAGACCTCAGTCTGGTATCCTTTATTAAGATACTTCACAAAAATACACTCACTGCATTCCACTCCCGACACTCACACATAAAACAAACACGACAAATGGAGCAAACACTTTAAAACAGTGCTATTTCTTTTTCTATTCCGCTGATAGTCCCATTCCCCAGCTTCACATCAACAAGACACTTTAGTTACATCTTTACATTGACCAGGTCCTGGAGAACACAGTCGGAGGTCTGAATCCAAACAAGCAACGTAATCGGTGAAATAGAAGGCTATCTGTGGTCACTTTACTTTTGTTAAGATACCAGATGAGAGCGGAAAGTAGCACATAAGCACGTGAACTGAAGTGCTACACTAACGTAATGGAAGCAAGACTTAGGTTGGCAGGTTGCACAGTGGGCAGCCCGCAGCGGAGCTATGCCCTAAACAAACATGTGACTGCCTGCTTTGGTTGTGTTCCAAATGAAACCCTATACCTAGGGGTGTCCAATCTCTGTCCTGGAGGGCCGGTGTCCTACAGAGTTGAACTGAAACTTCCCTCAATACACCTACCTGAAAGTTTCCAGTATGCCTTGATTAGCTGGATCAGGTGTATTTGATTAGGGAAACTCTGCAGAGACCCCTGCCCTATACCCTTCTGAGACCATTACATGTGAAATCACCAAGGGAGGGAGGTAGAATTATTCTAGAGGTCATGCTATGAGAGACCACATGGTTTAGATATAAATTTTTCGCTTAAATGTGTAATTTGAATAAATAGTGGTCATATATGGCTGTTTAAATATTATCCTCTATTAAAATAATTGGAGGCTTGGACCCAGAAACAGTATTCCTTACGTCAGTGCACAATACAATCTTAGGGGCCAATCACACTAAACGTGTTTATTGCAGTTGCAGGCGCCTTTTTTGAATGAGTCAGAAAAGCCAGTTCCTAGATTAGTTGTAAATCGCCATCAGCTGTTTTCAGATGGTGTGGCATTTACTATACAAAGCCGTAGTTCACTGACAAGGTGGGCCATATCGCATACATATTAAAGGCAATATGTCCACGATAATTAATGCGAACTTGCCCCGGTTGTAAATTTTTATAAATTTTTCCGTTTTCTACTATTTCTATCTTAGGGTCTGTTTACACAAGAACGCTCGAGGGTGAAAATGTAAAAAAATTTATCGGATGTGCCTTTCGTTTACATGGCGACCGCGTTTTTGTGGCTTAAAAACCAAAAAAAAGTGAAACCACTTTCCAGAGTGGAAATTTTAAAAACGATCTACGGTCACGTTCCCGTCTAAAAGGAAAAAACGCAAAAGTCTGCTCACGGTGGCTCTCAGCGCATACGCATTAACGTCACAGGCATGCGCCATTTCAGGAAAATAACAACAAACATGTTGGATTATTCCATGCGTCAGACCTTCAAGTTGTCATAGCAGCTCTGATAAATATACAAGTATCTTTCCAGCAGTTGTACAAAATATTTACAGCTAGTATTACTGATCAGAGAAGGTGCATTAATTACCTCTATCAAATTATTGATGCACCAATTCGTCGGAGGTAAACCAGATGGCTTTGGGCGAGACCTGGGAAAACAAGGAAGAAGGATGTACGCAGGTGCGCGGACTTGGTGTTGTTGTGTGTCAGTGCTTCACATTGCTACCTAGCTGCCTGGAGTACATACTACATCGAATTTCACACACTTTTGCGTCACCATATGCACGCAGATTTCCACTTCAAAACGCTCGTATAAACGCGGAATAAAAAGTGATAATGCAAAGCCACTTTTGTTTTTTCTTTTCAGATCGTTTCCGTGTAAACCTCAGCCTATTCTTCCTGTTTGTTCTAAAATGATTGTGTTTACATTCGCAATAAATATATAAATATAGCACACACACACACACATGATGTAAAGTGTTATTAATATGTAAAATAAGCCTATCCATATTCATTTGCATGTGAACATAATAGTTTTATAATAGTTTTAAAACAAACACGTAAGCAAGAAATAATAGAAAACGTGATGAAAACGCTATAAGAAACATTACACTGAAGGGAAACATAAGGAAAACATAACACCAGATCCATAAAAATGACAGTTTAATGCTAAAACACCTCACAACGCTACTGCAGTTCTGTCACTTTCTGGCTCCGCCCACAAAAAAAATGGCTTTTTTGTTTACAAACATGCATAAGGACTATTTGTGATTGTGAATAAATGTTTTGAATCCTGAATACTGGATATGGTGAGCCTAAAAACATTTTTTTGACCATTAGTGACAATAACATGTTTTATTTTATTTATTAATTTGAGACCCCCTTCAAATTTTGCTTTTGGGTCTTTCATGGGGTGTCATGGGTTAATGACATCCCATGGTCCCCCCCCCCGGACCACCCCATATTTCACACCCTGGTCTTACGTCAAGTAAGATTCTTACGTCATCAAAATACCCAAAACCAGAAAGCGTGTTTGCCCGACAAAGATGACAAACCATCAAATCAGATTAGGCTGGTTAAAGAAGTGTGGAGTGAAATGTGCTTTGTGATGTATAGTGGAATCAAGCTTTGCATTATTATCTCAGAGAGTCAATAGTACATCCATTAGCTCTGGATACTGGCACTGGGACGACACACAAAGTGAAAAATGGTCACACTGCAATGACAGCGTCCACGAGTAATTTACATTTATGAGCCTTGGCGTCGACTCTTTCAGTCTTTATGCCCTTTATGAGTCTACCTTTTCGAGAAGTTTTAAATGTGTGAGATATTAAAATAAAAAATGTGTTGTTTGATTAGGATTGCCTAGACTTTTGATATTAAGTCGTTAAGGATTTTTCAATTAATTTTAAAAGATTAAAGTTTACTGGAAGGAAAACTATCCTGTGAACTCACCCTCGTGCTATCCCAGGTCTATATGACTTTTTTTTCTCAGGTGAAGAGTCATTCGGATTACTTTGATGATGGATGGATGTGCTTTTGGAACTTCATTATGTTGACCAAAGCTAGGAAGAGCGAGGATATTATTTAATATACTGTAACTATGACTGTGTTCAGCTGGAGAAAGAGTGTCATATCCACCTGGAATGGCATGGGGGTTAGTAAATTATGGGATAATTTTCATTTTTCAGTTATTCTTTAAACGTGTTATTTCTATGTCACTTGTGTCTCCAAACAAAATTGAAGAAGTAATGTTATTTTATTTGATGATTCTTGTGGTATAAGAAATATTTTTTCTCGCTAGCGACACCCAAGTCAAAGCTTCGATTCACAGAAATTACACTCGCTAATGGCAACATGTTAAAATAAAAAAGCACACACTTCACCTCTAAAGATTAATGAAATACAGAAACAAGATGTGTTTATACTCTCACTCTTTTACTACATTTGGTCGCCCTCCCTCACCTCTATGTCTATGTTTTTCTGTAGTCCTCTCCACACCAGGAGGAAACTCAATATAAAACCAGTCAATGGAAAATCACACTGCTCAGTGGCAAAGTACACCATTATAGTGAGTTTGATAGCGTTTCTATCCTTGAAGGAGGAAAGAGGAATAACGCAATACAAAAACATTACAGCACTTTCATGTAAAATGTGGCTAAGGTTATCGATTTGAGCCAGTATAATTATAGAAAGGTCCTACATGACTTTAAACTACCGATGCATGTGCCAAGATATACTTGTGAGGTTCATTCAGTTCCTGGCAGTGTCTGTAAGAGTTATAGTATTGTGCAAAGCCAACTTTGTTGTTTCAGCAAACTTTTAAATGACCATCTATCTGATTTTCGCTCTCTTACAAACAGAAAATACAGAAAATATGTACATAAAATAAAATGCACAATTTTAATAGCCTGAATTCGAAAGTCCTTAAGATTCAGGTTTGGTTTCGTTTAGGTTTAAGAGAGTCTGCAGGTTCCTGCTATTGCATACTTAATAGGCTACCTGACACTTTACCTTATTATTTTTTTTCCGTTTTTTAATACTGAACACACAGTTTGTATGTACACTTTCTTTTTGTATTCTCATAAAAGACAACAACAATCAACAAATCTAAGTGTGGCCTTGGACTGTTGCACAACACTTTGTGTAAAACTAAGGTTTTTTCCATTATTACTGAATGCAGAGGAGAAGACTGGATTTTGCAGCCGGATATCAGGGGAATTCGTACGTATTTTACGAGTTGGCTTTTTCGTATGAAGGACAAAAACGACGACAATCATTAACAGACAGATTAATGTAACCCCACTAGTAACCCCAATGTGAAACTAAAAGCGAAAGCAAACTGTACAAAAACTTCAGTGTGGTCATATGAATTTAAACGAATTAGCAACGTTATACTTTAAAATTCATACAAACAAAATGCCATGATATTTCTTTTTTCAATTCAATGAAAGTGCATGGTGCCCGAGCCTGTAAGTCACTCACATTGTAACATTATCATATGTGGCCCTGGACCACAAAGTCACGGGTATATTTGTAGGTATAGCCAACAATACATTGATATAGATCAAAATTTTTGTTTTTCTGCCAAAAATCTTTAGGATTTAGATACAGAAGAGTTTGGTTCCAAAACGCAATAAATGCCATTAAAAAAAATTAAGTTACCACCAAAATCAGTATTGTATCAGGTCAGTATTAAAAGTAAATTCTTAATTTTACACAAAATCCGATATCCGCCGTGTTATTCTGTCATCTTTTCTCCTTTTTTTCCCAAAACGCAATAAACGCCAGTCCTCTTTCTCTGCAGAATGTAATAAATCCACTTCACAACCAATCACAGCGCACCATCCCACGCATTGTAAACAACAATGACGGCGCATTGAATACATGGAATCTTAGTTTTCCTCATCTACTTTGTACTTTGTGATCAACAAACAAAACCAAAATAAAACTTTTGATGGCATTGATAAACGTGTGGTGTTTTTTTGTGATGGGAAAGAAACGTAAGCCATCAAAATCTAATAATTTACGCGAGAGGCACTTGGAAGACGGGAAAATGTCGGCTGTTGCTTGTTCTCCCGACATAATCAAGTTTCTGTCATGCTAACGCATTGACCCCAGAGGATCTTATCAAAAACTTTCCATTATTTTACTCGAAGCCAACAAAAAGCGAGAAGGACCAAAACATTTTACAGCTAATCGCTGTCAAAAAAGTTCAGCGACACTGTCCCAAGTATAACAGCAGCAATGACAGTGTTCTTTATATGACAAAGTAAGTGTTTTGATTAATGCCATTAATGTTTCTTTTTTTTATCAGTGTATACCACTAGTCAACTAAATTAATATAACATGGCAAAGATCAATGCACATTTATATATTGATTCAATAGATTTATAGCATTTTGAAAAAAAACTTTTAAAAAACGTTTTATTGCATTTTGCGGAAAATCTTCAAAAATCTAATTATGGTAAAATGTGTTGCTAAAGTATTCACTTGGACAACTTTAAAGGTGATTTTCTCAATATTTCATATTTTTTGCAGATTTTCAAATTTCTCGGCCTATCCTAACAAACCACACACCAATGGAAAGCTTATTTGTTCAGCTTTCGGCTGATGTATAAATCATAGTGGCAGCATTTTATAGCACCATAGGCGCACTCCCAGCAAACATATGTACCATATGTATTCCACTGATAAAAGAAAGTAGGTTTTGGAATAACATGATGGCAAATAAATGACAAAAAGTTTATTTTTAGATGAGCTATCCCTTTAAAGATGTCTCTTTTATAATTTTTCTTTCCTGTGGGCACCAGTCTGTTGCTTTGTGCCACCTTTAAACCCCTGCTCACTTTGGAAGCAGAATGCATTTTTAGGCAAGCCTCCAACTGACCAGCAATCTGGCTAAAGATGGGCAGAAGGTACAGTTCCATGATAAGGACAGCTGGCCCAGCATCTTATGAGCCTGTGTGTGAAAACACAGATACCTTTCAAAGTGTGTTAGCTTCTCTTAAGGGAAGCAAAATAACAGAGGGGGAGGAAGGGATTGTTTACTGCTTCAGTTGTCAGATATTGTCAGGCTTATCCTGAACTGAACTTGTGCTACGTGGAGCACAGCGTGTAATTTTCTAATTAGTCTTGTAAAACGATAGCAAACAAATATGATATAAATGTTACGAAATTCAGTAAACACATACAGACATACAAAAACATTTACAGCCTTTGATATAGATTGCCATATAAAGGATTGTAAATACTGAAAGTAGTGTAATATATTTAGTACCAGAATTGACCTATTTAGTTAGAGAAGCTTTATTGTCTTTTCATATAATGAAATCCTGCTGTAGATTTTTGTCTTCATTATCTTCTATCAAAAATTTTCTCCACCTCTAAATGAACTAGATGACATCATCAAATCCTTTTTTTCAACCCGTCCCCTCAGACCACCTGGCTCCATGCCGGTAGCAACCACATTTTAAGATCAAATAAATATTGAATGGATTAAATCAAAATCTGCCTTTAATTTGTTTGTTTGTCCTACACCCTTAAAAATAAAGGTGCTACATGATGCCAAAAAAGACCAAATTCTGTCTGCATGGTTCCGTTAACCACATTCAAGGCATGCTTACATCATACTGTACTTAACCGGACCGAACCTTACCAGAGTACGATTGTGGCCCACTCTTCTGCACTCACAGTACACTTTATGATCGGTACCCGAGTACGCTTATGTCATTAAAAGATGCAATATTTTGAAGAAGATGAGTTTAGGGCTATATGGTGTGTTTTAAATCATGCACGCTGAGCAGAGCGATTGCGTATTAACTCTTTCACCGCCAGCGGTTTTTTTTAAAAAGTTGCCAGCCAGCGCCAGCGTTTTTCATGATTTTCACCAAAGTTTAATGTCTTCCAGAAAATGTTCTTCTTCAAATATATAAACATACAATATACCAAATGAAAGAACAGACCCTCTGCTTTCAAACAAAAAAAAAAACGTTTCATCCTACCTTCAGTGTTTCTTTTGTAATCAGCTTTTGAATATGGGTAGGTTTCTGCAAAAACACCACATTTTGAGCAAAAATGGAGATAATTCAATTTTTGTGACGGACTTTTCATAGAGATCCCATTTAGAGCAATCTTTAAAACAGACACGGACATGCAGCCGCTTGCCATAGGGCAATACTTCCGGGTTTAAAAAGTTGCGGGCGCAACCTGGTGGATAATAGCGGTATTGCGGAAAGACGGAAAATCTCGTCATTGGCGGGGAAGCGTTTTCTCTTAATTGACGAGATATCTCGTCAATGGCGGTGAAAGAGTTAATGATTGGAGAGCAGACTGCTCCATAAATGCTTTTAAATCTTTCTCGTACTTATTTAATGTCATAAACTGATCTGTCCGTGCAGCGCGCATGATGTCTTGTTATCTGGGGTCCTTTGGGATGAGGTGACACGCGGCTCATCTGTATGTATTTGTGCTGCACATAACAGAGTGTTTTACAGTGACAGGTGAAGTTTGCATTCCGGCACGTGTGCCACACCCATGAATCAAAGCGAACCGTACCGTACCAAAAATCTATCATGTTCTGTTGTGTTACTTTTGACCCACATGTGTGTTACTTTCGTCCCAGCTGAAAGGGTCAAAAGTATAGTAACAATGTGCTACTTGTGTTCAAAGTGAAACACTAAAGTTGTTTTATATTTGTTCAAAATTCCACCTGGTATTGTGAATTATTGACCACAGAAAAAATATATATCTGTCTAAAACATTATCTTTAAAAAAAATATATATATATTTTCACCCATGCTCTCCCCTAGACTGCTTTAGAAATGTTGGGTGTCAGGTTTATTTATTTCGCAAAAATCTTTAAAGGGACTATTTTGAATAGTCATGCATCATTCCCCCAGTTTCCCCTGAGATGAGAGAAATACAGATTTCAGTGTTGCACTTCATTCTTTCAATGATGTAAAAATTGTCATTTTGCATCATTGAAAGAAGGAACTGCTGTATCTTTGTCAAGGGTGTAACTGTGCATTCACACCGCCAGCGGCGGGAGCGTCAATAAAAGCTCTGGCTGCCCTGCCAACAACGCTAAAGAAAAGGTGTAGTGGACGGTCTGACGCTCGAATGCATTCTCTGAACTCCTCTTGGGCGGAGGTTTCCGCTTTCCGATTGGTTGCCGCTAAACATTTCCGCCTTCCGATTGGTTGCCGCCGAACCGCATCATATCTCATTACCATAAAGTTAAGCTGATTTCAACTCTCCTGCACGCTCACGCTGTACATGACGCGCCGCTGCACGCCAGAGCTCGCGGCTCTCATAGCAAATGAATGACTTCCGGCCACTTTGACGCTCTCGCCGGTGGCGGTCTGAAAGCACAGTAAGACTACAAACACTTATTCCTCATTTTCCAAGGTGGGGGCTATGGGTGGGACCCAATCACGCTACATACCTATTACAGATCAGTGGGTGGGACTTACAAAATATACGAACACAGACGGAAAAAACGATCAGCCGCCATCTTTATGCTAAGCTAAGCTAAACGACGTTTTGGAGCAAGCCAGACTTCATGTCACAATAATAGCAGAAGATAATCGATTTGATATGGAAGAGGGTGATTTCGCAAGCGTGATGCTCTAATCCGCTGTTCGTGGCACCTTTATGAACCACAATACAGCAAAGAGCTGAAGCAGATGGAAGAACAGAAGCCGGAGGAGTAAGCCGGAGCCTGGGCTTCAGCTGCGTAGAGGAGCCCGAGGAGACACCGCAACCCTCGGCCTCTGCTGCGTAGAGAAGCCCGGACTGGCTCGAGCTTGGACGGACTAGTAGTGGCTGTACTCTCACTGTGTGCTTTCTGTATAACATTTCTGCATCAGATAAGGATATAGACGTTTGTTTGGCGAATGGTCCCGGGCAAGAGAGGTACTTTGCGCGTGTTTATTTTACAGACGTGTTTCGGCTTACGTGCACAAGCGCTGAGCCAGCGCGTCTGTGGAGTATAAAGTTACATATTGTGCGGTGGATGCGTTTGTGTGCAGGATGCTGCAATTTCTTCTTTGGGAATATACATGTTTGGCCAAGCACTCTCGAAAATAATTCAGAAACTGAATGAAGCTTGCTCCTACCCAAGCTTCATACCGTATATGGACAGCGGCGTCCTGGATACATATTTTAGAATCCTAAACTGGAAGCGAACAGCCAAAGCCTGCAGGGATAAACGGATGTCTGACTACAGTATAAAGTGAGTGTTTCTATTTTCTTTGTTATACTAACGTGGTATTTATGTACACAATAGCATATCTGAGCGGTGTTCCGATTAATGGGAGTGGCTTGCAGAGTGGTGAGGTTGCGAATTGCAACCAATGGCTCAGTCCACTGCTCACCCCTTGCTTTTGAAATGCAGAGAAGCTACAGTAGCTGCCACCGGACAAACATGTCATCTTCGTAGACAACTTAATAAAAAAGTTTGTCCATTAAGGGCTTCTGTAGAAACATGGTGGCACAAAATGGCGACTTCCATGTAAGGGGACCCTCGGTGTATGTAGATAAAAATGTCTTATTCTAAGGTAATAAAAAAATAACAGTTCATTATGAAATGTCTTTATACACCTCTGATAATATGGTTTTGTATATTATTTAGCATTTCTATCAAGAGATCCTTCTAAAAATTACACACTGCACCTTTAAGAATTCTTGTCCACTTTTGCAACCTTCTTGACTAGAATAGATCAACATAATTAATTTGCTCCGGATTCTTATAAGGTGAAACAAATCCACGGATTTAACTGATAAGCAGAGGTGCGGTCATTGATGCTGTTATCAGTGAAACCATTATCCTCTTCAATTAAGATGAAGATGTAAATCCTTTAAGTGGAACTGCTTATCGAAAAGAAAGGGATTTGTCTCGGTACAAAATGTTCCTACCTGTAGCATGTAGCCGTGATGTTTGATGTATGCCGAAATCTATAGTGGCAGCATTTTATAACATTCTAGGCGCACTCCCAGCATTATATATTTTCAATCCCATAATGCATTGTAATAGCAATAAACTCTAAATAAAAGAATTTAAGATGGCACAAAAGACAACACTAATGTCAATAACAAACTACTGTAAATGTTTTTTTTCCCTCTTTGAAACAGACTTATTGAGTATTATACCGAAATTCTGTTGAGATTTCATTATTACAGACTGTGCATCTGATTCATCGTGAATTGAGGAGAAAAATGAAATATTATGAAAGATTGATTACACGAAGGTATTGAGAAAAAAAAACATTTTTTAATACATATTGAAAATGAACCATATATTGACTGAACTTCTGGGTTAAAGGAATACTCAACTTTCATAAGAAATATCTTGATAACTTACTCACCCCCGTGTCGAGAAGAAATATTTTTTTGAGGAAAACATTCCAGGATTTTTCTCAATTTAATAGACTTTATTGGACCTCAACAGTTTACAGTTTCAATGCAATTTAAAATTGCTCTTAAACCACAACTTCTTGACTTGCACTAAGAGCGTGAGGCGCCCGCGCAACCTTTCATATCACGTAAGCAACGTTGAAAGGTCACGCATGACATATGCGAAACTACCGCCCCAGTGTTAACAAGTGTGGACAAAGAGGACCGTTTTGACATTGTTGTTTGCTGTGGAATGATACTAATTAATTTCTTTGCATCACTTTATAGTTTTAAATGGTCCGCAAAGTACGTTTCACATATCGGCGTGGTTACGCGATACGTATTTTTATTGTAAAAAAAAACGTTAGTTTTGCTAGATAAGACCCTTATGCCTCGTTTGGGATCGTTTAGAGCCGTTTGATGCTGCGTTGAAACGGCAATTTCAAACTGCATTGAAACCGAAACTGTTAGGGTCCAATAAAGTCTATTAAATTGAGAAAAATCCTGGAATGTTTTCCTCAAAAAACTTAATTTCTTCTCGGCCCTGTGTTCCCATCACATCAAATGATGCTGTCATGCGCCTCCATTGCATTTTGCTGTTAGTTTACATAAAAGCCGTCGATATCATCAGGACTCATTTGATTAGCGGCACAGTGATGGGAGCATTGCTGAACTCTGACGTGTGCCTTTGTAAGCGGAGCCCTCGTCTTTATTGTTTAGTGTTTATTGAATCATCATCATATATGGGAAATGATAATTGCGGCTTTGCACATTACGCAAGTGCTGGTTCATGTCTTTTGGAGAAAAACGGGCTGCCTTATTAAAGCTGGCTGCCCCGGCTCCTAATCTATTTCTAGGATTTCCGAAGTTTCAGCAAACTGGGGATTAAAGCGAGGGTTTTTTTTCACAGATTTAGCTTCTGTCCAGCGCTCTTTTCGCTCCCAGATGGAGCCGAGTTGTTTGCGTCTGCGGTTTTTACAGTGGTGCCTGTGTTTTGTCTGTTTGTCGGACGTGTATTTGAGATCTTGCTTGTAAACAGTTCGCAGCACAATACTCCCCTGCGAGCTGTGTAGTTAAATCCACTCTAAACGTATTAGCAAGTTTTTGCTATTTTTATAATAGAAAGTGTGTATTTACAATGGTCTTTAGTGTCTATGCAAAGAACTGGGATGCTTAGGGCAATGACATCAACCAACAGCAAAAGTGGCGAGTTAAAGTATCAGCATTTGTTTGTGTAAATCAAGATTGATGTCCGTTCCAGTCTCTGATTTAAACATGACCTGCTCTCTTGTACTGTGCCCTTGCTCATGTGATATCTGTGCTCTTCAGTGCTGTCTGTAATGGCACCTGTCCTGTCATGCACATCATCCAGGCTTTTTGCCTTTTGTGGTTATTTGAAATCCCAAGGCACACCACATCTCCTAAAAGCTTTAATATGTTCAGGTCACATTTCTTTTGTCTCTATTTAAAGTCTCTTCACGCGAAGTGTTGTGCACATTAAAGATGTTTCAGCAAAGTGAAAGTTTAACAAAATAAATTCATAATTCAAGATTTTAAGGGTGAGTTACAGCATGTGCACAATTCAGAATTGAATTGATAAATGACTCCTGAATTCCAATTCAATTCTTGAATTTGAATTAAATTTGAATTGATGTCAAAAACAGGATCTAGAATTACAATTCAAATTTGAATTAAAAGGAAGCAGAATTGCAATTCAATAGAAATTCAAAGAAATGTATATACATAAAGTAAGTGAACTGTTAAAAATTAAGCTTTCAGTATATGTAGGAAATGACTGCATTACATAAATTATATTAGTTTGAACTACTTGTACAGATTACATTAACAGGAAATGTTTTCCCCCAGCAATTAATGTTAAAAACTCTAGTCACATAACAAATGATTAAGTTTGATTTTTTTGTAATTGTAATTTTGTGGAATGACTTCATTATCCCAGAATGCTTTACTTTAACCAAGTATTTAAAATAGTTGCCAAATAATTTTCCAAAGTAACTTTCCTAACACTGAATGTATGTGAGATTCATTCTGTTGTGTGACTGTGGAATTTCCACTTCCTGTCATACCAATTCAAATTCAACTTCCTGTAGGGCGGAGTCAATTCAATTCAAATTCCAATTCATGAATTGAATGGAGGCCAATTCTGAAATTCTGAATATATAGGTTTCTCCTCTATTTTTACATCATGGTCGCTTGGAGTTGGGGTTAGAAACGGGGTTTGGGTTAGAATGACATTTTATGTTACAAAAAGTTGCTTTAACCCCAAACCCAAACGACAATGGTAAAAAAACAGAAAACCAATAAATAAAAGGACACGAACGATGCGCCATATAAATGAACGGGAAGGACTGGCGTATCATATGCACGCAAAATCGGAATTTGATATATCTATTGCACGATAATCACACTGCGTGTTATTTGTATGCATTTTGGTAAGAATGGGCTGGTAAATATATAACTTAAATAACTTAAATCTGACAAAGTAGTGTTAAGATAAAAGTATTAAAAAAGCAGAAGTATAAAGATAACTTAAGTAAATATTTAAATTAGGGATGCATAACAATTAATCGCGATTAATCTATATCAGAATAAAAGTTTTTGTTTACATAATGTATGTGTGTGAACTGTGTATAATAATTATGTATATAAATATGCACACATGCATGTACAATTTTTAGAAAAAAATATATTCATATATTAAGTATTTATATTTATATATAATATAAATTATACATAAATATACAAATTTACATACACATGTAAACATTTCTTAAATATATACATGAATGTGTGTGCATTTATCTATACAAAGTTATTATACACAGTTAACACACACATACTGTATATGATGTAAGCAAAAACTTTATTGTGCTATAGATTAATCGCGATTAATCATTATGCATCGCTAACTTAAATAAAACGAAATAAATAAAAATAGTAAAATTTAAATAATGTTTGATGATGTTTTTTATATTTGAAGTTTTATAAAACGGATAGTTCCAGTTCTTGATTCTGATTTTATTTATGATAAAACACGGCTATGGCCGCTGATTTTAATTCATGAAAGTTGCACTGATACATACTTTTGCTTTAATATTTGTATTGTAACCATTATATAAAAGAAATAAGTTACTCGAGGCTATTGCTGTATCGTAAATAAGTCATGGGGTATCACTGACACTTCGCATCGTGCCTAACAGCACAGCCTCTCATACCTAAGGGGTTGTGCACACCAAAACTTTTAAACGCATCTGAAAACGCCTGGAGGACGCCGAATGCCAGCCGAATGTTTTTTTAGCTGAGCGCCAGCTTTCTTCAGCTGAGCGCTTTGGTAGCTGTGATACTTTAGCTGTGTGCCGGTTGGTTGTTGTGATACTTGTCCCGCCCCTCCTCCACTGTGATTGGATGGGCGTGTAAAAACTGACATTGACGAGCAGAGCTTTTCACCCAAAGTTGAATCATTTTAAACTCTCAGCGCTTAAAGCTGAGCATGGAAAAACTGCAGAGTGCCGGCTTTTAGCGCGAAAAAAAAAACCTAAATCTAAATATCAAAATATCATAATTTAATTGATTTACTCATTTTTGGGTGATTTTTGGATAAGAATCACCAGTGCTGACCATTCGTTTTTCTTCTGCATCATCTTAATAAAAAGTCATAAGTAAATCTATGCAATGTATGTACACTTCAACCAAATGCACACTAAATAACCCCCTGGTAATAACCTTGCACTTATTAGTCATGTGCGAGTAGCAAAGTGGCCTTCTGGATAAATCAACATGGCAGCAAACACAAGAGTTGTGACACAACAGCTGAAGTGATCCTAGTGAAACATGGAGGGCATGAAATGTGTCACAGGTCAACAGACCTTGATCTTTTAACCTATGGACGTGTGTGTGTTACAGTATGTGCGTGAGCAAGGCTTCCCTCAAAAGACTTCACACTGTATGTAATTAGTGATTCACACTATCTGCTTCCTTAAGGATTTTGCCAAGTGGAACATCAAGGCGTTTAACTTTAATATTGTGTTGTAAACATCTAAAACTCATACATGTGATCCCTTCATATAGGATCTATTAAACTCTTTGAATACCTATATGCATATACAGTCTTAAACCTAACTTGGCACATAAATCTATGCACACTACTGTATGTGTCAATGCTGATATATTTCAGGTTTTTCAGCTGTTGGCACCCTGCAGTGTTGTCAACAACATTTTAGGTTTTAAAACACTGTTAGTACCACATCTTCAAGACAGAGCCTCTCTGCGCTGGCCAATTGTCACTGAAATTTGGCAGAGATGATCAGGACCAGACTGAGAGGTCTGAATGAGTTTTTGACTGATGCTGGAGCACTAAAGCAAATGGGATCTAAGATCACACTGGGGCTTTTGTATGAAGTCTGCTGTATGAATCTAGGGACATTTTAGGAAAGAGTTACAAATGTTTTGTTTAGTGTCATGCATCGAACAAAGCAAAATTCTTTACTTTCCCTATACTTTAATGTCAAAAAAGCAATACTCAAAGACTACAGGCGTATCCGATATCAAAGCAAGTCTCAAATGCATGCTGATGCACCTGGCAATGAAAGGAGTCTTGATTTTGACATGACTTTTCGTATGACTCCCACACAGCTACCGAATGTTCAGCCCACCCTTATATCTTTTGGAAGTCTGGGAAGGTAGGTTTGATTAAATTATATTAAAAGATGTTTAATCTTTCTTTCAGTGAATTAAAATAGTGATTCAAAGTAAAGGTTAGGTCTACATAGCAAATCCATTTTATGTCAATATTTGTTTAAAGCATTAGTGCCATACAATCTAAACATTTTGTCAGCTGTTGGCATATGTAATACTGTCAACACAATGAATGTATGGAATGTATTGAAGTTGGGTTATCTTTAAGGCGTTTATGCCGGCGGCCAGTGTATGTTTTCAATTGTTTCCAATAGAAGCGCAGCGCTTTTCAAAAACGGCAGCAGCTGGCGCAGACACTCAGCATTTTTTCACGCTCATCACCGAACTCTGAGAGTTAAAATATATTAATAATAATATCACACTCAGCTAGTCAATGTCACTTCTCACTCGGCCATCCAATTACAATGGTGGAGGGGCGGGACAAATATCACAACAACCAACCGGCGCATCGCTCAACCACTGATAAACAAAGCAGATGTATCATTGCAACCAAATTGCTAAGCTGAAAAAAGCTGGCAAGCAACTACAGTCGGCATATGCCTGCCGTTTTTAGCCACGTTTAAAGTTGTCTTGAAAATTGTAATTTGTTTTGTATTATCTAGGTGTTTTTTTTTTTTTTACAAATGATACAAATCAAAAACGCAAATCTTCTCCCCTCCTCAAAATTATCTTTCTTTAGTTTCGGTCGTATGTTATGGCAGGTAGGCCGGGTCTGTGTAAAGATAGCTGGGATTAGCAATTAGCAACATGACCCAACTTCAAGTGATCCAATCAGATCTTGATGGACAAATTCAAATCCAGCCCTGCCTTATTTCAGAAGCCGGTTTCACTTGGATATACGTCACCACTGGGAAAATTAGGCAATTGATACTTCTGTTTCATGGCGACTTTAAACGACATTAAGATGCACTGTACTTGTCCAATATCATCAAAATATGTTACAATCTCTGTAAATTCCAGGCTAAAGTCTCATAATCTAATTATGAGTTTAGGAGAATCTACTGTAGGTAGTCATAGAAACGTGTTATGTGTTTATTGCCCTTAAAGGAATAGTTCACCCCAAAATGAAAATTTTGTCATCATTTACTCACCCTCATGTTGTTACAAACCTGTATTCTTTTCGTTTGTAACCAAACTGTTTTTGAGCACCATTGACTTCCATAGTAGCATTTGTTCATACTATTCATGAATATCAGTCATGTGACCTTTTACGTCATTCCAGTTGCCTGCCGCCATCTTGAGTACCTACCGAGTACCAGTAGGCTACTGACAAGCATTAGCTAGCTTGCTACGATTTTCAGATTTCTTATCTTTTACTGTCTATGATTCTTAAGGATACTGGAAATGGCTACGAAAGACAACATTTCGCACCTTGACTGTCTTGAAAGAAATGGTACTTTAAAAATCTTGGTTCGGGTGTGATGCCTACTCGATCCCTGATGCGTTATTCTTCCAGGCGCTGTCTGCTGCTACCGAACTACCACTATTTTTACAACACTAAGAAGGCACGACACAACATGAAACTGCTCGAAGTATCACCTGGATCTCTACACATGAACGCGAGCATTAAGAACATTGTTTGTGTACACAGAGATTACTAAGAAGAAAGGTTTTAAACATCTTTGGCTGTTATGGTGTACGCTCGCCATCTTTGCCAGAAATAAATAATCGATTTCTGAATGCGAATGAATGAATCTCATATGAGGCTCCTTTTTCAACTAGAAGGTCAATATTGTTTTTTACTTGCGACAAAACAACAAATTATCTGCGCATTTTTATGGAACTATGCTTTAGGAGCTCTCCATCTTTACTCTCCTCGCTCCTTACGTCGCATTCGGAGATCGATACATCTTGACTGGCAAGATGGCGGACGCCAAAACAACCAAAGTCAGTTGTTCAAAACCTTCTTTTTAGTAAATTCTGTGTACACAAACAATGTTCTCAATGCTCGAGTTCACATGTAGAGACACATGTAATGCTTCGACCGAATTATTATGTTGTTTCGAGCTTCATAGTGTTGTAAAAATAGCGATTTTGATGCTCACAACATATTGAAGGCATAGCTTCTACTTCTTTTGCGATCACATCAGATACTCAAAATGGCGGAAGACAAGTTTGAGATGTGAGTGACGTCAGCTGATATTCATGAATAGAAGTCAATGATGCTTCTGTTTTTTTGCTTGATTACAAACATATTTTCCTATATGTTCAGCAGAACTTAGATATTTATACAGGTGTCAACAACATGATGACACAATTTAAATTTTTAGTTGAACTATCCCTTTAATGAGATTTCAAAAATCAGTATTCAAATATTTATTTATACTTTTTGTATTACTTTGCACAACCAATACCAGAAGTTGTCTTCCAAAACATTGATTTGAATCTTTAACATGGCTATACTCAGTCAAGATATCAATGTTATATTTTTAAATTATGTAGGATGATTAAAAAATTACATGAGCTGGGTTTTCACAGACTGGGTCACAAATCAGAAGAAACGAGTCAACGATATTTTTATCATTTTGTTTAAAAAATACTGCATTACAGTAAAGAGTAATGTGTTTTGAGGAAAATGTGCCTGCTTGTCAGGAAATCTCAAAATGTAAAAATAAAAACCTTAATGATCCCATTCATCATCTTTATGCACAATAAAATACCCATTTTTTTTTTGTTTAGGATTTAAAATATATATTTTTTTGTGTGAGATTAACCAATTTAACCAACTAGAAGCAGGAAATTCCTTGCTTCCATGGTCACAAACCCAGTAGTAAATGCTAACATTTGTATAATGTAAATGTAAAACTATAACTATGTTGGTTGATAAGCATGTATGTAAATCAAATGAGTGAGTGTTTAAAGGCTTATGCATGTTATACAATACTAATCCATTCTTTCCTCAGTGGCACATTGTGATTATCTGACTCACACCGTCTCAATGACATTTGTTGTGTGTATTGACTCCGGTCCCACCATTGTGTTCCCTTATTGCCGCTTTATCAATGAGAGGATAGTCTATTCACATGCCAATCATGAGTAGCGGTCCTGGATTACTTCACAGATTGCTGAGCGTCCCCCAGCACATAAAGCCCAGAAACACTTCCACCTTTGCTGTCCTTTCCTAAAGTGCTCTTTGGGGGTCAACTTGTAGCAGATTTAACTAATTAACCGCCCTTGTGTTGAGCAGTGATAGCCAGTCAAGATCTGTAGATGCTTTCACAATCAATACAGGCCTTTTCTCTCCCATCCAGTTAGCATTTGGCAGACCTTTTATCTGAAGAGACTTACAGTAGACCATATTAATGGGAGGACTTTAAATCCTTTTCATAAGGGTATATTGGTGATGGAGAGATATTCTTCAATCGCAGCCTTGCTCTGAGATTGAACTCGCAACCTTTACTTTACAAACCCCTCCGGGTCTTTTATTTCAGATAAACTCATTTATATGCAACCGCGTGAAGTACAAAAGAATACACGAGATCCAAATGGCTTACTGGAATTTCTCAAGACTTTAAGCAAATGTTTCCAAGAAAAGGCCAAGTTAGAAAATCTGTGGAGCTCAAACCTTATTGAAAAGTTAATGTGTAACTTTGTTTGAGATGTGCGCAGTTGGCTGTAATATGAAGTTACTAAAAATACTGCCAACTATAAATAGTTTTGCTAGATTTAACGGGCTAGGTTCTGTCAGCATTGTAAAAAGAAATTTACAACAAAAGCTGCTGATGAACTGCAAGTGAAACCTTAATGATCCAGTAAACAGCTTTGATGAGTAATTAAGACCGCAGTGTTAAATCATTAAAATATGAAGAGAAGAAACTTTGTTCTTCCAGTTGCAGTTCACACCAAATCTGCACGTAAGTTGGCATCTCAACACAATGTTACTTTTCTCACCAATTATTCAGCCTTTAGCATTGCAGTTGGTAAGAGATCTTGTTTGAAAGTCAGGAACCAAAGCATTAGAAGCTGTAATTAGGGGTGTTTGGGTTAGTGTGTGGTCATCACACCCTACAAGAGGTAAAGATGAGGAGATGTCACCCTTTTGTGTTAAACAGTAGCTAATGGGGACTTCACGTGAGGGTGGTCTTAAGCAAATAAGAGGCTGTTTACACTTGGCATTAACATGCGTTTTCATTGATCGGATCACAAGTGGACGACGTTAATGCCAAGTGTAAACGGTGTTCAAACGTTTTGAGCTCGTCCACTTTCGACCACTTTCAACCACATCCAGAAACCACTTTCGATCGGATCACTTTGGAGTTGCGGAACGCATATGTGGTTGAATGTGTTCGAACAGCCACACGCGACCGCCTTCTCTCCGCCCATTTATCCAATCTGAGGTATTAAACACAAGTTTTACGTCTTTTTTCGACTTCTGGCATGAACATACGGTGAACAGCGCTATTTTTAGCCTTTCATTGATAAAACTAAAGCGGCGCTGATCTCCGTAGTTTCGTTTTGAAAGCGTGTGAAAGTTGTGCGATCCTATTTCATCAATTGCGCTGAAAATTCAGAGAAAGCTCTAACATATACATGTACGAAACACTGTGCAGCATGTTTACTTGCTGAACAAGCAGTGGACTCCGACATAATATTAGTTTGCGTCCATATAAACTCATAATTACTCCCGCTCTGGTTTGAATGACAGCAGAGAGACTCGCCCACCGTCTCACAGACCACCTCCTCACAGTATTCAGGACAGAAGCGGTCGAAAGTGGACAAAAGAGACGGATTTAAATACCAGGTGTAAACGTAATGTGTCTCTCTCGTCCACTTGTGATCCGATCGATGAAAACACATCTTAATACCAAGTGTAAACAGCCCCTAAGTCTCTCGCCAAGATCTTCTTTATTCATCCCCCAACCACAATTCAAAACTGTACCTTTTCTGTCACTGGGGTAGTACCATCAAAAGTTTGTTTTTGTACATTTATGGGCATACAACACATTAGGTACAAGTACATGCAACCAAATAATCTGTTTGTAATCGTATTGGTGGCTCAATCGGATTGAAAAGCCTTCATGCAAACACCTTAATGAATACGATTGAGGTCGATCGTATGCAAATTTCGATTGTATTTAAAGGGGTTGTGTAGCCCCCATCTGTGATCCAATCATCAGAAGAAAAGTATGCATGTGAACGCGTGAATCGTAGTATTTTTTTCAGACAGATGCAAAAACAGCTTGTGCACATGAGCAGAAAAAATGTGCTTAAGTTATCAACTTATATTTACTAGGGGTGCACCGATATATCGGCCAATAATCCTTGCTATGCTTCTCAATGAATTACAGTGAATGCATGTTATAAACAAACTCAAACTAACAGCGATTTCAGATCGATAAGGACTTACTGATCAAAAGCCGTAGTACATGAAAGCTGTGAATATTATCGGCTGTGCGATTAAGAATCGTTATCGGCCACGTATTATTAGTGTATATCGGCATTTATCAGTGCACCGCTAATATTTACCTCTTTTTTATGTATCACATGGATCTCATCACAGAAACATGCAGTAGCAAGGCAATGGCAACACGCATTATTAAGATCACGCGCTGTACATTCTGCAGTGTTCGTTTGTATTTATTACGTAAAGCAATAAAATATCGTCATGCATTTTGAAATTTTCTTTGCCTATATCTGAAAACTTCTTGAGAACAACTTTCTCCAACTCAACTTTGACGTACATTTGTACATTTATCCAGAGATAAAGAGTGAACTCGACGAGAGGTGCTGTGCGCTGCGTTGCCAAGTCCTCTGCTTTTTGGTGGGCTTGAGATTTGAAATATTTTTAAACTCTTTCTGGGAGTTGATTTTTTTCTGTGGGTTAAAGATTTAATTATTATGTTGATTAATTATTGGTATCTGGTCTGTAAATAGTCATTGGGATGTTTTTGGGCTAGTTTTGAATGTCCATGGGGATGGTTTTAATACGCAAGTCTGGCAACCCTGGTTGTATGATTGCGCAGACGCTTGGTTCGGATTATATAGAATGTATATGTAAACGAACATTTTAATCAAATTGCAGTGTTTAGGGTATATGTAAACGAAATCGATAGAAATTAAGTCACAACCTCGAACTTCAAATAAAAAAATGGAATTGTCAATGGAATTGCCACGCCCCCATGTCATGTACGGTCAGCTTGCAAAGCAGAAAAAAACACACGTGTTGAGTGCTGCGAGTCAACCTCCTCTAACTTCGCTAGCTACAGCCATTAATTGCAGATGCAGGAGACACCACATGAGCTGGTCTTTACATGGGAAACAAAAAACAGCATGCGCCTCCCGCCTTCAGCTGAACTTAATCAGAACACGCGCACATCAGAGCGGCGGCTGTGACAGGACTGGTCATTTCTCTGAACTGAGATCCGTTTAAGTTTCACAACAACTTATTTTAGTTGCTTAAATGTTATGAAAACAGCATTTAAACATGACTTATTGGGGTATAGTCTCACAATCTTGTCTGACGATAATAAAAGCGCGTTTTTAAAGTACTGACCGGAATGTTCTTCTGACAGGAAGTTTCGTTTTATCAGGTGTGTGCGTGTACCATATATTTCCACTGGCAGCACAACTAACATGGCAGGGCATCTTCGGGTTCAAGGTCAGATATTATATTTCATAAAAGTCTAATTTAAAAATGGCATAGTAACCTGTTCTTTAAAAAAAAATAGAGACTCGAACCGAACAACGACCTTAGAATCAAAAATGTAATCGAGGATTTGGAGAATTGTGACACCCTTAATGTAAACTGTATTGGTGTAACCTGCAATCGGATTAAATTCAGTTTAGCCTTTGAAATGTTGTGCTTTTTGATGTACAACAATATTATACCATAAGGACCTATTGTGTAACTTTTAATAAATTTAAGTCCTACAAAACAGTTAACCGTACATTTAAAGCAACAAAATAGGTCTTTAAGTTACACAATAGGTCCTTAGAGTATAATATTGTACCTCTACAGGTGTGGTATAGGTACAGAAATGGTACAGTAAGGAACAATTCCCAAAAATGTACAACATTGTATTATGTTTAGTATAACTGTAAAGGTACAAAATAGAACCTTAGGGAAACCATCTCAGCGACAGAAAAGGTACAGATTTTTAGCGTTTTCCCTGACAGTGTTCTCAGAGCTGAACACTTCTCATCTAAGGCTAATGTTGTATAATTGCCACACAGCATTGTTAACGCAAACTTTACAGCAAATATAGTATGAGACCCTGTACTATACTATAGTCTCAACTCTCAAGGGCGTTATCTTTATTGTTTTTGTAAAGAACTGTGAGGGTAATTTACCACCTAGCATTGGGTCAAAAAGGGACCAGATGGGTTGTAACTTAAACTATGCTGGGTTGTTGTTATTGTTTTAATCAAAAATAAATATTTTCTTTTTGTCTGGGTTTGTCTATTATTGACCAAAAGCTGGATTAAAAATAACCTAGCATTTTTTTTTGTGTGTGTGTGCACGTGCTGTGTGTTCTTAAAACTTTATGCCTTCAAAGACCTTCCACTATTTTGTTTACACTTACTGTACTGTATGAAGGTGTCATGCAAGTGTGTGTGAATCATTGCATCCTATTGGGACGTGAAGTGCAACATACAACACCAAACACTCCATGCTTATAGATTTTATGAATGTGTTTTTGTGTCAAAAAGAAACAGGATGTGAGATGAACACAGCATGAACTGTTTTGACACAAACTCACATCACAGTTTTCTATATTTCCCTGAAAAGCCACTGCTTAATGTGTGTAAGTAGGTTGAAAGCTAGTTAAATTAGTGAAAACCATATTGTGACATCACCTTATAAGGCTTATAAAAGAGGCAGTCTCTCTCCACCTTAAAATGTCAACTGTTCCTCTAGCTCATTTGCTGGAGCATTAAGGTAGCAGGGCAGAAGTCATGAGTTCGATTCCCAGCGAACACATGCTGATAAAATATATAGCTTGCATGCACTTTAAGTCGCTTTGGATGAAAGCATTTGCATAAACATAAATGTAAAGGTCAAGTTTCAAGATTAATTTGTGTTGTAGTAACACACTTTGCGAAGAAAAAAGCAACCCACGACTGTTTCTTTCATTAAATAAGCATGTTAAACACTGTATTTGCTGGAGTAACTTAATCTTTTTGGCATGAAATGGTGTTTTGGGGATAGGAACTAAGGCAATTTGCATGTCAGAATGATGCGTTTAATAGGGACTATAAATGAGGTTACTTGATATTGGACAAGTCTGCAAATCTGGTTTCCTAGCAATCCTGCATGAAAAAGCATGCATGACTTAAAATAGCCAGTGGAGAGCCAATCATAATACTTTATTTTGAGAATGTAATTTTCTCAAGCCTCGCCAGTAATTAACCTCGCTACAAAAAAGGTATTGGAAGCAACACACTTGCAATTCCAGCTATAGCACAGTAAAGGCACGGCCATATGATAGGGAGCGAGCGAGCGAGCGAGAAAGAGATCATGGTGGGGAGGGTCTGGATTTAACACTATCTGTGAATGTAGGCGTCTCATTTCTTGCAATCTATCTCTTCCATTATTATTTGAACCATATTTCTTTTGCTGAATTGGGGTTTTTGTTCAGTGTTAATTCACTTCCAGAGCATTCTAAGCCTTTTTCTAGCTGCTGGGATTGCCTATAATAATGGCGGTCAAACACTTTGGCATATAATGGACTGCAAGTGGTTTGACTTGTTTTCCCAAGGCCTAACAATGGAGAGAAAAGAGCACGGAGGGGATGAAGAGGGTTGATGTTAATCTTGAAGCTTCTTTATAGGAAAATTGGAAAGAATGTGCCAAACCGTCTCACTTTGACCGGAGACACATTGGAGACGTCATGCGTCATGTTTTGTTTTCTCTTTGTTTTGTTATTACAATGTTCACTTCCATATTAGCAGGGTCAAGTAATGTCAATGAAATGTCAAAGTCAAATGTGAACTTAGAATGTAGATGTGCAAAACATATTTGATGTAAATACAGGATTTTACACAAATTACGCTTGCATTATAAAGCATTTTTTGTCAGGCGCTTCAAGTTCAAACTTTGAAAAGTGGTGTTGATATAAAAAGTAGTTAAAAAGTAGTTTTGACATAAACTTACATTACATAACTTTCAGGACTTTCTGTCGCTTCTAGTTTTTAGGAACAATCCAATTCATGTTCTCACCTCAACAGATGCTATTGTTATTATATATAAAAAGCATTCAGTGGAGGGCCGGATTGGCCATTGGGAGGACTGTGAGAATTCCCGGTGGGCTGGTCTGTTTTTTTTTTTTTTTGCCACGAGGGTCAGTGTTGTTATGCCACCGGGTAGAAGTTTGCTGTACCTAGGCTGCCAGCACATTATCCAGCCCCACTCATGTTATTTGCAGGTGGGAGATGTCCCCGTCGCTTTATGCCCAAGTTGGTTGTGTTCCGAGTCCCGACCACTTATTAGAGGAATTCTTGCATTATAATAGGGGTCCATTATCATCTAAACAGCTTGGAAAATGCCGGAAGTGCTGCTTTCTTTTGCTTTTCAAAGGCTCCCCTATGAACACGAGTTTTGTTTCAGATGCATCTATATTTGAGTGCACTTGATTTTAAATAAACTTGTGCGTGACTTGGTATGAACGGCCTCCAAAAGGAAAATAATCTACAAATCGTAGATCATAACTTTGAAACAATGAATTGTCATTATCATCTATGACAAGAGTAACAAAACCTATTTAATGCAAAGCTCATCAGTTTATTGAGAAAAAGTAAGACTGGGTACACATTAAACGATTTGAATTCTTGATATAAACAATTCAATTCTTGACATCAACAATTACATTTCCACTAGTAACAATGTTAATTGTTGATATATAGACGTTTCAGATAGTGTATGTTTTCTCAAAAAAAAAAAAAAAAAAAAAACTACATTTTGAAAATCCATTATATATTTGCTCTTTTTAGGCCTATCTTACGTTATTTGGCAATATGCATGATTAAAGTACTAAAAAATTAAGATAAGAATTTTTTTCCCATCTGTTTTCCCTGCATACTTGATAAATCTTGTGTATTAGCCTATATCAGGGGTTTCCAAACTTTTTCAACCCAACAGGTTATCTCTAGCCTGTTAAAACCAGACTATTCTCAGTAGTAACTGAGTTATGGGCTGGCAAAGCTTCATAGACAAATCATTTCCAAAGGGGGCGTCACCCATGGACGTCGCTCAAATGCCGCTGGGCGCAATTGGATAGACCTTAAACCAATAAGAGCGATGAAGGAGATGACATATGCAGAGCTACAGTATATCAGACTTTTGCCAATCCAGTTGGTAAGACAGCGATAACATCTTTTTTAGATATGAAGGCTTCCAGTGTTGATCTTTGATTGGGTTTTAACTAAAAGGAAAAGTTTAAATCGCTTAAAACAGACACGATAGCTGATTCGAATAAGTGATGTTCCATGGGGGCATCTATATTTGTAATGTACAAAATCTGCTTTACCACGCTGCACTGTCGTCATTGTGTAAAGCCCGAAATATGGGGGAAAACACAAACACATTTCTTCCCTTTAAGTGTTTTAAATAAGTTTAATTAAATAATATTAAAATATGATTGGGCTGCTTGTTGTTTAGGCTACTGTATTTGCATTGAATATTTGAAAATACAGTGAAAGGCTTTAGAGAACAGTGCAATATTGCAGACTTACACTCACCTAAAGGATTATTAGGAACACCTGTTCAATTTCTCATTAATGCAATGGTGTAATGGTGTGGGGGATGTTTTCTTGGCACATTTTAGGGCCCTTAGTGCCAATTGGGCATCGTTTAAATGCCACGGCCTACCTGAGCATTGTTTCTGACCATGTCCTTCCCTTTATGCCCACCAGGTACCCATCCTCTGATGGCTACTTCCAGCAGGATAATGCACCATGTCACAAAGCTCGAATCATTTCAAATTGGTTTCTTGAACATGACAATGAGTTCACTGTACTAAAACCCCCACAGTCACCAGATCTCAACCCAAGAGAGCATCTTTGGGATGTGGTGGAACGGGAGCTTTGTGCCCTGAATGTGCATCCCACAAATCTCCAACAACTGCAAGATGCTTTCTTATCAATATTGGCCGACATTTCTAAAGAATGCTTTCAGCACCTTGTTGAATCAATGCCACGTGGAATTAAAACAGTTCTGAAGGCGAAAGGTCAAACACAGTATTAGTATGGTGTTCCTAATAATCCTTTAGGTGAGTGTACATACTACTGAAAATGTAATGCTATTATTTTAAAATAGTCAGTCGTGAACTATAGTGGGCCGGTCTTAGGCATAAAACTCCAGGGCTTAAAATGAGTCCCACTCCTGCCCTGATTCAGTGATTTCAGATATGAACATGTTTACACGCAACTCAGTGACCTGATGGTGGCCGCGACTGATCTCACACTAGGCATCTGGAATCTAATGTTGAACTTTTTATACATCAAGGGTTATTTTTAATGGCCAAGCATGCGTCACCTTCTCCTGATGTGGCATTGCTCTTGGTGCCCTGTTGGCAGACGCACCACTGACAGTTGCTAGTTAAACTATAAGGGCAAACTGTGGTGAAAATACAGCCAGTAAATATCTTCACGCTTTATGCCACTGTCAGCTCATCCTGTTTATTTATACCCGAGGACGACAAACTTTCACTGTGCGCATACGCACATGCATTTAATACCGGTGTGTATCCGCTTAAACTCCTCCACACTTTCCAGTTTAGTCATACAAACGCTGGTGTGAAGCTCAGCGTGTTAGTTTCTCTCATCAGACTCTTAAATGTCTTTCTGTCTTTCCCCGGTTGATACCTTAATTACCTCATTCAAGCCCTCATCCTATTAAAACCTCCAGGCTGTCATTATTACATATTCATCTTTCTAACACTGTTATTCAGTGTGACTCAACAATGGCCATAAATGAACAACTGCTTGTGGCAGTGACATTCTCACTAGCATGCTAAATGTTAGACCTACCCTCTCTTGACACCCTCTTATGGCACCAACAGGTGGGCTTAGCAAAAGGGCACTGGATGGAATGTTGCCTTTCAACTAAGGCAACCTTGTGACAAGAGAGTGGCCTTGAAAATTGTCAGATATATCAGCCAACCATTGTCCTGCCCCTGCATAGTCACATGAATGGGTCAATGTTAAGGGAAATGTTTAGGGAATCAACTAAACTTTAAGCTTTAAAGCCTATACCACTGTTGTAAATAAAAGAGATGAGTGTGAGAAGTCTGGTTTTGTCTCAGAAGGAATAACTCCAAAACTTAGCCAACGAATACACTGCAAAATATAGAGTATAAAATTAGTGTTTTTTTTATTTACATAATATATAAAAATGCATTTATTCAAGATATGAAGTCTTGTTTTTTTTGTGTTTTTAAGAAAATTGAGTTAAAGGTGCTCTAAGCGAATTGAAGCGTTTTAGACCATAAAACATTTTTTGTTACATACCGGAAACATCTCCTCACTATCTGCTTGCTGCCTGTCCGCTGATCAAACTGTAAAAAAACGCGATCTTTGTAGACAGCCCAGGCTTCACAAACGGCAATATCAACAAATGGCCAAACCTAGCATCACAAATCAAAACAAAGTATTCCAGCCAATAAACGACAAAAAGGATTTGGGGGTGGGGGTTGGGCGCGTTCATGAAAGCACGGAAGGGAGGGGGAGGGGGAGGAGTTAGCTACGCTCCGTCTGTTTGAAAACAGTTTCGAAAGTCAACAATAACTAACGTCTCGCAGATTCGCTTAGAGAACCTTTAAGCATGAATTTAATTGATTGTCTTTTGTTTTTTAAAGAGGACCTATTGTCCGATTCACATTTAAAAATTTCTTTGGTGTGTAAGTGTGTATTAGTACATGTTAACAATATGCAAAAGGAACATACCCCCCCCCCCAAAAAAAAAAAAAACGATTACGCGAGTTATTGTCTCCAATGCAAATCTCTTTTCTTGGACTGCAACATATAAAAATGTATTTATTCAAGATATTAAGTCTCAATTTTTTCTATTGAGTTAAGCATAAATTCACTTGATTTTCTTTTGTTTTTTTTAAAGAGCACCTATTGTCCGATTCACATTTTTTTTTATTTTATTTGGTGTGTTAGTGTATTAGTAAATGTTAATGATATGCAAAAGGTACATACCCCCCCAATAAAACAGATGACGCGAGTTATCGTTATCAACGTAAATCTCTTTTCTTGGACTACAACAAACAGACGGATTGTAGGCAACAGTTTACTTCCTGGGATTGGTGATGTAGACAAGACCGACATTATCATAATTCCTCTCGCTTCGGCTTACAGCTTGTAAGTTAACTCCTGTTAGCAACCAAATCTTTCAAACATGGTAAGGAGCGTCACATTTCCGGCTGATGTCAGAGGTATTCAGGCCAATCACAACATGCAGATTAGCCGGTCAATCAGGGACACAGAGCTTTTCAAATCCTTGCGTTTCAGGAAGAGATTGAAATCTGGAGCCACAAAAATGTACGGTATGTTGAAAATAATGTTTTTTTTCCATAAACCACGCAGACACATTGTATGATACCAAATACACAAAATAACGTTGTTTTTAGCAATGAAATACGTGCTCTTTAAAGCAAGACTCAGTCGGTTAAGTAATTTTGCATCTCTAAAAATTTCTGGTCCCCCAAACATCTAAGGTGTGGTTACGGCCTTGATTTATACCATAAAACAAGACAATAATACTAAGACATTTATTTTTTGTGATGTGGCTTTTACTACTCGTCTTTCTGGGGCTCTCGGGGACATCCCTTGCTATCTGTGTTTGCCCCGCCCATAAAAAAAACTGTAAAAAGCGCACACACTAATACGATATCGTGATAATACAGTAATATCCACCGTCTGCCTCAAAAATGTGTATGAATCATCATTTCATAGTTTAGTAACTGAGGGGAAACAAATTATTCATTGGCTCATGAGTCATGTTGAGCAACTGTACTCTTCCTCAACCAGAAATAGAAAAGGTGCCAAAATACTTTAGAAATGAGGACACACAGTTTATGAAAATATGCATTTATACATTCGGCAGATGCTTTTATCCAAAAGCGAATTACAGTCTTTTATCAGTACGTACAGTATGTTCCCTGGGGATCCAACTTGTGACCTTTTTGTTGCAGTCACAATGCTCTACTATTTGTACTATTCTACTATTGCCTAAACAGGGATTGTTTTGTACATTCACTTTTCTGTGCAAGGTTGCCTTAGATATAGTAATGTATGACTACTGAGCATAAGTTAAATTGTATACACTGTAAAAAAACTTTGGTGCCTTAAATTTTTTGTTGAATCAACTTACTATTATTTATCGTGAAACAAGATGAGTTGTTACAACTTATAAAATAAAGTTGACTTTTTCCAACTATATTTGATAAGTTATAACAACTCACCTGTTATAATAACTCATCTCTTGTCAAGATAAGTAATAGTAAGTTGAAATGACTTGTAAATTTGAGTTGATTCAACAAAAAAAATTAAGGCAGCATATTTTTTACAGTGTATACATTATTTATACTGCAAAAAATAACTTTCTAAAAATTCTTAAATTTAGATGTATTTTCTTGATGAGCAAATTGACTTAGGGAAATATGTTTCGTTTTTAGACAAAAATATTAAATTTAAGCAAATTTGTGCTTAATCTGTTAATGTTATAAGAACATTTTTCTTGAATTAAGTATTTATGAAAAAAGTAAACGTACTTCAAGAATTTTTTTCTTATTCCATTGGCAGATTTTTTGCTTGTTTTAAACACTTATTTACTTAAAGTTTATAGTTTTGTCTAAAAACTAGACTTATTTTTTCATTTTGCTCATCAAGAAAATTTTTAGATATTTGTACTGAAAACAAGACAAAAATACTAGGCAAGAAAGTCATATTTTTGCAGTGTATTTATTTATTTCATAAAAAACAATAGATTCTGGAAGAAAAAAGATTACAAAAGATCAAACAGTGGTAAGGCAAGCATGATGCATGACAAGAATGTTTGGTTTGTCATTTATTTCAGTGCCTTGACTATCTACATAAGCTCAGATATGGAACGGTGAGTTCAGTTTACGTTTCGAATCCAATATTACAATCAATGCTGTGCAGAGAAATGAAAGATGGAAACACACGTCTCGTAGTATTGTATCGGGGTCATTGTGTGTGACATGGCAAAGGCATAAATAAAAATAGGCAGTGAACTTTATTGCAATATCTAAATGAACTTGCAGCCATCCGAAGTATTAAACCCGCAGTCTCTTTCATCACATGTTGTCATGTAACCCAGTAGTTTTAATTGCCCATCATTTAATACGCATAAAACTGCATCCCGTCCGAATGTGCCTGGTTTCATTGCTTCAGTTTATAGACACTGCGCGAGGCAAAGATCACTAAACAGAACAGACACTCGAAGCGCTGGTATTTTAATAATGGCGTTCGAAGCTGCCAGCATATTTTCATATGGGTTAAAGTTTTGTTCCCTACAGGTTTTAGAGACCTGTGCAGAATGAGATGCCAGCTGGCTAGTACGTGATACTAGCATGCCCAAAACTCTGCTGGACCCACACCCCACCATTCCTCTACATATGCACCGAAACGTTTGAATGGAAAGAATCTGTCTGGCTACGTTGCAATGTGTAGGCATACCTCTCATGTGCGTGCATTATATTCATTCATTTTTCCAATGCGATCATGCTTATGTTACGGATAACGCAAATCACCCCATGAACATGTATGATATGGATTTTGTACTCGATAACCAAATTCATACACACTGGGGACTTAAGCAAGACCACACATTCACTGGCTCTGAATTTGTACGATGTCTGAACGAATTGGCCAACATTAGCATAAAAACAGTGTAGATCGCTCTTTTGTTCATTTTTTTGTCTTGTCGCCATTGAATCAGAACTATGGCGTGGATATATTTCGCTGGCTTTGCATTTACTATTCATTTCAAAATGACTTGTGTCCTGAATAGGAGATTAACTTTAGCATGAAGTCTATTTGATAGGGTTTCTTGAATAGTGAAGATTTCCCATCAACTCTCTCTATTTATTTAATCATAACCAGTTTAAGCACTTTTAAAGTGCACATTTACTGCTTCAACTTTTCACTCGAAATTAGGTTATTTGATCCTTCAAAAGACGTCTATGGATGATACATTCACTGAAGTATAACGGTATCCTATGCAGCTAAAAATACTTTGTGTTATGAATTATTTAAAGAATCATTGATGAAGGAACCATTATAAAGGGGGAGCTTAATTTAATGTAGCTAACTAATAGCTAGATACTTATAGGGTGCAATAAAAATCCAATTACGTGAAATACCTGTGCCATTAACCTAACAGTGTTAATATAGAAATCAGCGGGAATTAATAAACAAACGCAGTAGTGCCGTCCACATGTGGGCATATTAAATATATGCCATCATTATTTTTGCAGCACATCGCTTTCGGATACGATACATAGGGGGGCCTTTGTTGGAAAAAAATTACAAACTTTGACGTTGGAGTTGGGTGTCTGACATACTATTAAACACAAGTTAAGTTATCCTCAGTTTTCTCAGACATGATTACCTTATGTAAATTCATCTATAATTGAGAAAGAGTCGATGACCACACGCACCATCATACTGTAGTTCAATTCGGACATACAGTAGGTGAGGTGAAGTCTGTCTGCCAAAGGTTGAGCGACGTGTCATGAGAATCCATGATGCCATCAAAGAGGAAAATGGCATGACAGATTTTCCAAAAGATACGAAGCGTCTGTCTTCTAAAAATAGCGAGGTAAAAAGCCCACACGTAAGGCATTTATTTTTCCACGCTGGCAAGGTATGATGACACTGTTTCCATATGCACAAAGAGATATAATGTCTCTCTGGAGAATTAATGTGCACCTCTTTTGCTTCACCTTTAAATTAGGGTTCCTCGCTCAGAATCGATAATATGTTAGGATTCGTTTATCGTGGCATTTTAACACAGTAATGCGAAATAAATATGCAGGCATAAAAATTGGATGTTTTTCATTGCAATTCTTCCAGTCAATAACAAGAAGCCCTGACCTAGTTAGTCCCTCACCAGCACATATGCATACACACTTTTTTCTCGACATCTCTTGCATGGTGACTCACTATCTCTTTTCCCCTCACGCACATAAACTGAACCACTGATGGGCTCTGACTAAAGAATTATTCCCTCTCCATTCCTTCCCCCATTTTCTTCTCCGTTCTCAAACTATCTCACGCACAATGTGAGGTTAAGAAATCACTTCTGAAACCAAGTATTCGGTTTCTCCTAATCCCTGAACCCCCCCAGTCTTCAGCGCTCTCCCCGCCTGCCTCCATGTCCATAAAACCGTTGTGATGAAAAAACAGGCAGCTATCTCTACCAGCCATTTTCGGCGGCATCGTGGCTATGTGGCCTGCTACCCAGCATGTCGCTGGACCTCCGCTGTGATAGAAGACTCTGCGCAAATTACCTCACCGCCTTTGTAGGTTATCGGCATCCACAACGTTGACCTCCCCCCCAAAATTTTTGTTGTCGAAGCTGGACCACCTTGACCGTAGTGGAGGAGAAGTACTTTTGATGTAGCTTTCTTAGACTGTCAAAGTATTGCTGAGTTACAGTACATTTAATATTAAATGCATAACTTTTGGTATGGTTAGGCCTGGTGTCCACAATATCCACAAATGGAGACTTTTGGAGACCAGGTTGTAGTCTGAAAACTCCAGCGTTGCGTTTCATTGCAGCTGGACAAAAATGGAGACTAACTAAGTAAAGGCATGGCTGCTACATGCACAAGAGATAAGCTATTACGGTAACACTTAACAATAAGGTTGTATTAGTAAACATTGGTAAATGCATTAACTAACATGAATAAAAATAAACAATATTGTTTTTTTTTACAATAATGTTAGTTAATGTCAACATAGTTATTTATGTTAGTGTAAGGTAAATCAATCATGTGTTAACAGTTACAACGCTTGGTTTTATAAATGTATTAGTAAATGCCAAAATGATTAAACTATTATGGGGCGTGCACACCAAAGCTTTAACTCCGGCGTATGTTTTCAATTGTTTCTAATGGAAGCGTTTTTTTTTTTTTTTTAAGCCAGCAGCTGTCTTTTTTCTGCGCTAAGGGGTTGTGTACACCAAAATTTTTACGCCCGCGGACGGCGCATGTTTTCAATTGTTTTGAATGGAAGCTCGGCATTTTTCAAATAAGCCAGCAGCTAGCGGGTTTTTTCCGCGCTGAAAACCGGCGCTCTGCGGTTTTTCCGCGCTCGGCGCTGAGAATCGAGAGTTGAAAGAGATTCAACTTTGGGAGAAAAGCTCCGCTCGTCAATGTCAGTTCTCACACGGCCGCCCAATCACAGTGGAGGAGGGGCGGGACATTACCACAGCAACCAACCGGCTCGCAGCTGAAGTATCACAGCTACCAAAGCGCTCAGCTGAAGAAAGCTGGCACTCAGCTGAAAAACAGCTGGCATTTGGCGTCCTCAAGGCGTTTTCAGCCGCGTTTAAAAGTTTTGGTGTGTCCAGCCCCTAAAAGCCGGTGCTCGCTGTTTTTTCTGCACTCAGTGCTGAGAGTTGAAAAAGATTCAACTTTAAGTGAAAAGCTCTGCTCGGTAATGTCAGTTCTAACAGATCCATCCAATCACAGTGGAGGAGGGGCGGGACCAATATCAGCGTTTTTAAAAAAGCCAGCAGCTGGCTTTTTCCTGCGCTGAAAGCCAGTGCTCGCTGTTTTTTCTGCACTCAGTGCTGAGAGTTGAAAAAGATTAAACTTTGAGTGAAAAGCTCTGCTCTGTAATGTCAGTTCTAACAGATCCGTCCAATCACAGTGGAGGAGGGGCGAGACCAATATCAGCGTTTTTAAAAAAGCCAGCAGCTGGCTTTTTTTCTGCGCTGAAAGCCAGTGCTCTCTGTTTTTCTGCGCTCAGTCCCGAGAGTTGAAAAAGATTCAACTTTGAGTGAAAAGCTCTGCTCGTTTAAGGGGTTGTGTACACCAAAACTTTTAAACGCGGCTGAAAATGCCTGGACAACTTTCTTCAGCTAAGCGCTTTGGTAGCTCTGATACGACAGCTGTGAGACGGTTGGTTGCTGTGATACTTGTCCCACCCCTCCTCCACTGTGATTGGGCGGCCGTGTGAGAACTGACTTTGACGAGCGGAGCTTTTCTCCCAAAGTTGAATCTCTTTCAACTCTCGACGCTCAGCGCCGAGCGCGGAAAAACCGCAGAGCGCCGGTTTTCAGCGCGGAAAAAACCCGCTAGCTGCTGGCTTATTTGAAAAACGCCGATCTTCCATTGGAAACAATTGAAAACATGCGCCGGCCGCGGGCGTAAAAGTTTTGGTGTACACAACCCCTAAAAGATTCAACTTTAAGTGAAAAGCTCAGCTCGTCAATGTCAGTTCTCACACGGGTGTCCAATCACAGTGGAGGAGGGGCGGGACCAATATCACAACAAACAACCGGCGCATCGTTCAAAAACTGATAAACAAAGCAGAAGTATCACAGCAACCAAAGTGCTGGTAAAAGCTGGCATTCGGCGTTCACCGTAAAAAAACTTTGGTGTGCATGCCCCTGTCTCTATGGTTGTATAAACCTGTCCCAATGGTGAGTTTTGGCTCTGCATTACCAAGTTCAGAGATTGACTGAACCCCTAGTGGCGCTGCTCTTTCATGCAAATTCATTATCACACCCCTTGCCCTGAACTGGAGGCCATCTGAGGTTTGGTCTAATGAAGCATTGTTGTAAGAGCTGTATAAGCCACGAGGCACGAGGGGAACATGACTAAATAAGTGGGTAAATAACTAAGCTGGCAATTAAGAATACCCAACGAGTTACTGCAAGTGTCATTTAGTATGCAAATAAGAACATAAGTAAGTGACCAGGAGTATAAGTGAATTAAAATGGAAATAGATGAAGAGATAAAGGAATAAAAATGTTACGTAAGTGAGTTTGTATGGAAATGGGTGCATGAGCGTGGAGGCGAGAGTAAATAAATAGCTTAGTATGTAAATGAATAAATGCATGACTTAAACTAAAAGAAAGGGATAGAGGCAGGAAGTGAGCGAATGAGAGAGCAAGTAAACTAGTAAGTAAATGACTAATGAGCGAGTGAATGAGTTATAAGATGGACTACTTATTGCATTTCAAAGCAGGGAGGGCTTACAGATTACTACTGCCATCATAAAACACCCATCAGCTTTCAACTGCACTTTTCCTATCCAAAAGTTTCTTGTTAGGGCTCCCACCCTCAACGACCTGCTGCAATGTAAATCTATGGATTTTTTTTTGTCCATTGTAGTGCCCGCCAGGTGAAGTCCTGTTGAATAAATCTGACAAAATAACAGCACCTCTCCTCCCAATAAGACACCACTACTCATGTTTATAATACAGATTTTGTTGTATTTTATTTATAAAACTTCACTTGACCCATATTTTGAGCAATATTAAGACTGATCCTTGCTTTAGCAAACTACCCCACTGAGAAATTAATCACAAACACCAACCAAGCCCTGTGATTTCTGTGCTTTAAGTTTATGCATTTACATCTGCATGAAACCATGCACTGTTCGAAATTTTTTGAAATAAGTACCATTAGATAGAGATATGTATACATTTGGTACCTTTAAGGTACTAATATGCACTTTTGGTACCTTAATGTGGATCTGAGGCACTAATATGAACTCTCTATGCGTACTGCCCCAGCGACAGCTGGAGTACATATTTTTTTCTGACAATGTAAAAGTTGTAACTATCATTTACCAGTCGACAGTAATTTAATGTCTTGAGGGGCATCTCCACTGCACTCAGACACGCATGGTAATCAGGTAAACCATACAAGCATCCCCAGCAATTCAGATCTGTACTTTTAAAACGTTTCCCTGTTCGCTGGTCATTGTAACTGCTCTTGCGTATCTCTGTTGAATGTGTATCATCTTTCCTCATGTCCAGATGATATGCCAATTACTCTCTAATTGCATGCGTCATCTGGATGATAAATCCTGTTTACCGTACTGACAAGCCTCCCGGTGGTCTCTAGAGAATGAAAGAATGGACCTCCTCAAAGAGGAGAGAGGCACCGAGCGATAGAGCGGCGATGCTTTCTGAATATAGCTAATATAGTGCCAGAAACTACAGCTGAACAATTACTGAGTGGTTAGGTATTCATGTTTACGCATTTGACAGATGCTTTTATCCAAAGCGACTTACAGTGCATTCAAGGTATACATTTTATCGGTATGTGTGTTCCCCAGGATTCAAACCTATGACCTTTGACATGACCTAACGCGATGCTCATTATACTGTAAATGAGCTAAAGGAACACTGGATTAAAGTATAAGGGATAAAGAAAACAATTTCTGATCATTCACATTTCATTCGCAAGCAAATTTATCTAATATAAAGTCATTAGAGTTCTTATTTTAAGTTTTTTCATTTTTCACTTTTGTCATTGTACATTGCATCGTACATTTTCAGTATTTTTTATTTTTTATTATTTGGCATGTCTTTGGATTGTTGCGTTGGTTTTTTATGTTTGTACACTTTTGGAATAAAGGTACAGAAGCTGTCACTGAGACAGTACCCTTTCAAAAAGTAGCGGAGAGCGGGGCACAATCTAACGCTTTTTGGTTTTGGCTCAGTCATTCAAAAAATATGACTTTGGTTAATTATATTTTTACACAAGGAACACACACATCTCTGTTACAAATGAAAATTTGAAGTTTGTTTCTAGTACTTACGATTCTTGGACAATTACACCAAACGTGACAGAAGTGCAAACGTTACAACTTAGCCCTTAGTTAATAGTAACAGGCAGGGGGTTAGTTGTAACACTTGCTAAAAATTAAGTATGCAGGCAAATACTTCAAAACTATTTTGTCTATATACTTGAAGTGGATATTGTTTATATATCTGTCTATAATAGACAGGTATCCACACTGAATTCATTCATCCAGCCCTTTTCTAACAATAGTTCAATTATAAATGGATACAAATGTCTAAATATGTGAGAAAAAGCAGCACAATTATGAAATTTTTTTTATATGTGACCCAGTCTGTAATAACCATACTACAGTCAAATTCTGAGATTATGAGCATCAAAGTTTGATTTTAGCCATTCATTTCATTATGATTTTAATCTTTGACAAGACCTTATTTAATCAATATTAAAGATATGAACCAAAATTTATTTTGACACTTTTTTTGATAAGACAGGCACATTTATTTTGGTTTGCAACCAGCAATCATTCATGTGTAGCCTATTTAAAACAACGGCAAGAATTACGCTAACATTAGCGGTTTTCATATCGTACGTGCTGAGGGGTTAGTTGTAACACAGCGTTACAATTAACCCCGCTGGGTCAAAATATTTTCAAGCCCACCAAAAAATTTGCTAAGAGCTGCAGACATATTTCAAAATGATGCAATGTTTTAGTCAAATGATTATTATGACATAGCATTGGATTTGGTATCTTACACACCCAACTTAGAAATGGAAAAAAGAAACATATGATGAAAAAATTCATCAATAATTCTCTGGAAAAACATTATACATTTCCAATAATTTGCGGGAGATTGTCTTTTGGCAGCATGAAAAAAATACTGGAAATACAAAACCCTTAACCTTGTGCAACAATGTAAACAGTCTGTGTTACAACTAACCCCACGATAGTTTTTGCCCTGCGCACCCCTACTTTTTGTACGTAAAGTGTGCATGACCTTGAAGGTACATATTACTACCAAATGTATACATACCTCTATATATTAAGAAGATTTTAAACGATCCTTTCCAGTGTCAGCCTTTGTACCGGTATTTCTGAGAGTGTATGTGTTTATGCAAAACTTAAAAAAAGTCTAAATAAATAAATAAATAAACACATTATCCACAGGCTAGTTGAAAATGCTTTAGCAAAACCATCTGAGTGTGTGAGTATAGTAAATGTAAGAAGTGTTTTGTCATGGGTATAAGATCCCAGAAGTGCTATATTAACCATCAAAAAATGGCTTTACTAATTTAATTTAAATCATTTTTTTCCACGCGTGTGGATTTTTCTTGGTTTTTCATTCATTTAAGCCCCCCACTTTCTGTCAGCTCAAAAATTTCACTCCAAACTACAACCACCGAATCACCCAAGCATCTCTACCTTAATTACATAGGAATTGTGGAGCTGGCACTTTACTGCATGACTGCTTTTGAGGCCAATTGGGCCACGACTCTCTCCTCTACCACTTTAAAAGTACCAAACTATCATCCATAGACTTTGTGTGTCACAACATTAGTAGCTTGCTAGAGAGATATTTGTTAACCAGGGCTTGGGAACTGCTGCGTAGAACATTACCGATGTCAAAGAAACCTCACCTCAACTTGAAAATTGTTGTTGTGGTTAACCATTTATGGAAAAATTTATGAACATAAACCACAGGCACAGGCGGTAATTTACACACGCATTCTGCATTCTCGGATGGTTGCCGTTTTTCAGTCGGTTACAGAAAGCACAAGGTTTGTGGTAGATAAATATGGTCAAAAAAATCCCCAGTTGTCATCTCTTGTGCATGCAGTACCTTTTAAAAAGGTCTTAATTAGGTACAGATATGTATACATTTGTTACAAATATGAACTCTTGAGGTACAAAAGTGTACTTTCTGAAAGGTTACTGTCCCAGTGACAGCTAGAGACTATTGTTTGACAGTTTTTTCTGACATTGTAAATCTCTTAAAGCCGGATTAGATATCCATTAAAATCCAGATAATTTACTCACCACCATGTCATCCAAAATGCTGATGTCTTTCTTTGTTCAGTCAAGAAGAAATTATGTTTTTTGAGGAAAACATTCCAGGATTTTTCTCATTTTAATTGACTTTAATGGACTCCAACACGTAACAGTTTAAATGTATTATAAATTATAGTTTCAACAGAGTTTTAAAGGACTCTAAACAATCCCAAACAAGGCATACGGGTCTTATCTTGTGAAACGATTGTTATTTTTGACAAGAAAAAAAATGCACTTTTAAACCACAACTTCTCGTCTATCTCCAGTCCTGTGACGCACCAGTGCGACCTCACATAATTGCGTAATGCCGTAGAAAGGTCATGTGTTACTTATATGAAACGCACATTTGCGGACCATTTTAAACAATAAACTGACACAAAGACATTAATTAGTTTCATTCCACATACAACAACGTCTGAACGGTCCTATTTCTCCACACTTGTAAACACTGGGGCGTAGTTTCCCATTCGTCATCCGTGACCTCTTGATGAGATGACGTATTGCGTGAGGTCGCGCTGGCGCATCAGAGGACCGGAGATAGACGCGAAGTTGTGGTTTAAAAGTGCATATTTATTATTTTTCTTGTCAAAAATAACAATCGTTTCGCTAGATAAGACCCGTATGCCTTGTTTGGGATCGTTTAGAGTCCTTTGAAACTCAATTGAAACTGCATTTAAACTGTTAAGTGTTGGGGTCCATTAAAGTCCATTTAAATTAGAAAAATCCTGGAATGTTTTCCTCAAAAAACATAATTTCTTCTCGACTGAACAAAGAGAGACATCAACATTTTGGATGACATGGTGGTGAGTAAATTATCTGGATTTTTGCTTTTTAAGAAAATGGACTAATCAACAGGTTTGCTCGAGACAGCGCAAGCACGAAGGTAAAGCTAAGCCTGCGTTTAGCAATGACGGTAGTAGTGACGATTCTGTAAAACCAATCAGTCATCTACAGTGATTTCACGTCACGTTTTAGTATCAGCTCAGCTTGCTCGGAACTCCAAACGAGGTCGTACTAAAAAAAGTATCGGGGACTACGTACTGTGGAAAAGCCCCCAAAAGTAAGCTGATCCGACCCAACCAGTGGGGTACTATGCAATGGAAAAGCGCCATAAGGTACCAATATGCACCTTTTAGCTACAAAAGTGTTCTTTTTGAAAAGGTACCATCTCAGTGAAAACTTTTGTACCTTCTTGTACCTTTATTTCTGAGAGTGTATACTGATTTCTCTGATAGCGGTGGTATTATTAAAATTCCGAGAACATGGAGTAAATAAATTCTTTTAATGACTAGGATTTCTCATAACTGCTTTGTTTGTATTTGATTGGGCTCTGACGTATTTCAGAGGTGACAGCCCTTCTACGTGAGTCTTCATATTACTCATTGTTTTTGTTTTGAATCTGTTTGGATTGATGCCACTTGTTCTCAGACTTCAACAGTTCATACATGGTTATTATCTTCGCATCAGTCTCTCTCTCTCTCTCTCTCTCTTGTGTTTATGATAATTTACCATCTGTGATCACTCTCTCTCTATATATTAAGAAGCAGGGGATATGGAAAACAACCAACTGTTTTGTCTCCAATCAACTTTGCAATCCAAGTAGGTTGGCAGTTTGGGAGGTGGGGTGGCATACAGGTGAAATTCCCTCTGTAAGGGGAAAAAAGGTGATGATACGGTCTTTTTTATGATGCAGTAAGGGCTTTCGCTTCATATGCAAGCCAACGGCTCACATGTAATTTTCTCTTTCTCCTCACGTTTTTTAATAGTAATTAGGATTGAGCAATGCATCAGGGTCTGATAACATTTCTCAAATGTTCTACCTGTGCACCTCCCGTCCGTCTCTCGTTCACCATTTCGTGATACAATTTTAACGGAGTTTCTCGCAGGCACAGCAGTCAAACAGTGACCTAATTCTTCCCGAGCATGCCGGCACTGCTGAGAGAGCAAGAGAGCAAACTCATCTTCTTACACAAAAGGAGTTCGAGTTCTAATCATACCAAGACTTTATAAAAACATTCACTTATGCATTTTTCACCCTCTCCGTTTAAATGCCAATAACAAATATGGGATTTTATTTCGGACCGCCTGCCCTTCATTTTCTGTCAGTTCACGTGTAAGTCTTAAAATAATCTCAGGCTTCCACACATACCCGTGTCATTTCCATGTAAACATGTCCTCGCTATAGCGCTTGTCTTTCTGCCAGACTCGTGTTTTTCTCCATGCATCTTTCATGACTGCATAGTGATTCTAACATGCCTTAATAACAGACTCAGATGCGGGAGCCTCTCTCACATATGCCGTTCTGTCAACGAACCCGAGCCGTTTTCTGCCCGTGACCGTGATATTTTTGTCCACGGGAGGCTTTGGTGTGTCAAGATTTCTCTCTAGAAAATATCACAGGGCTTTCCCACCGAGCCCATACTTCTCTCTTGACTTATGTCCTTCGTGTGGATATGCTGTTATGTTTCACCATTGTTATTTCCAATTTCATAGCTGAGCCCTGGCTAGCACGCCTTAGCCTTGCTATGCCATTTACTGCAATAATACACACCGGGCCCTCTAAGGTAGCAATCGGCCACACTCCAAACCTTCTGTGAAATGGCTGAATTCGTCAATAGAAAGGCTTTTGTTCTGATAGACTAGGTTGAATAGCTTTCTTTGATTCCTCTCTCAAGATGACTTCCTTTCAGAGGAACTGTGTTCCATTTGGTGCTATTATTTTGGGTTTTATTGTATCCGTGGTACGTCGTGCGGTAAGGGGATGCCTTTTAAGTTTTAAGTGTATTTATTATTATCCTTCAAGTTGCTTTCATCTAGTTTTCTTGATTTACCGGGATGTCTTTGATAAGACATGCAACTTGCTAACAAATAGAGTCATGTCATTTGTCGCAGATATTCCAAAGTTACTGATGTGTTTTGTACGGATGACGCCGGGACTGATGGAAAAATCACACGTTTGGTAAAGCATTCTTTATTTATCTGTCTATCCCTAAATTCACTGACAGATATGAACCATAAATTATACATCACTCTATTCACTCTATGTTTTTGATGCTCAGTTGAACTTTTTTTTGACTAAATCTAATTTGTTCTGTTGAAGGATGATTCATTTTATTTTTTCGAATCACAAATCAAGTTTGAAACATTGTGGTAGTATTTCCCACAAAATAGCTGTGCAAATATAAGCACAGATGCCTTCAAACTGCAAGGTAAGCTACCAGGGTTTGCCCCAAATATGCCTCCAAGTCCATGTTAATAAATGTTTTACAGTGATGGTGTATCTAAGCCCTTATCCAACATAGCTTCAATGTACATTACCAAGGTAAATCTTTACAGACCCCTTACACCCTGTCTTAATCAAAGATAACAATTTTATAAATCCTACGAAAAATGCCCTTTTATTGCATTATTTACTTGGATGTTAGATGCATCGGATACAAGATTAGGTCTGTGTCTGTCTGGAGAAGAATATCTCATTCTCTTGGAAACGAATTGGAAAAACGAATCATTTGATAAATCAAAACAGAGATGTATTTTTAGCATGCTATTTTTTAATTGCCATAAAGAGAGCAATCCGATAAGGCTTGCAGCATGCCCATGTGTGAGAGAAAGTGAGAGTCACATGCCGGTACTAACGTACATTTAGCAACCAACTATTTTCATTCCTCCAACTTCAGCATTGATAACAATACGGCATCAGATTGGCTTATTCATGTTGTGTTTATGCTACCATGTAAAAACCATCTGGGATAAGCTTGGTGGCCTGTGGAGAGGCCTACAACTTTTCCTCTGTTTGTCCTAAAATACATGTTGTATGTGTCCACAGGGGCGCCACTAGCAATTGTGGACTCTATGAAAGAATATGAAGTCAATCCAAAATCTTTGCTTGCAATTTAATAATACTAACCTATGCTACTGTTTTTGACCTTTAGGTATCAGTATTAAGTCTGTTAATTAATAATGGGTGTTGCTAGCAGATTTTTATTGTGCAAATAAAATTCAATAGAAAAATACTGTAGTAATCAAATATTCTGAAAAAAATGCAACATTCTAAAACAAAGATTAAGCATACATTATATGGTGTGTATAAAACTGTTTAACCCAAACACCTGTAGCTTCATACACTGTAGATAATTATGACCCTGCATATGAACCCCATCTTTTACATAAAATGATCCTATATAATGTAAATAATATTCTGTGAAAATATAACAAGGATATCTTTAATACTGACTGGGTGAGATCATGTCAGAGAATAAAATCATAGTGGAATTAATGCTTTAAATTAAACTGTGATGCTCTTTAACTTGTAGAAGAGTTCCTGGGGAAGTTTGAGCAATGTTTGGGTATGAGTCCGATAGCATGGTGCTAGTTAGCTTAAAGTCTGCTAGCATAGTTTTCTAACAGAATTTTGCTATCTGGATTTTTCTAATTTTCAGTGCTGAAAAAATAACCCACTGAATATTTAATAAAAAATAAAGTAGTTGTTGGCTATGCAACTAAGGCTAACATTACAGCAAGAGGAAGCTCTTTAAAAACAGAAAAGTAACTGGGTAACTGTCAGCCCATTTCTCTCAATCTCTCTCTCTTACTCTCTCCCTCTCTCTCTCGTTGAAGACATCTCAAATTTGACAGTTTACCATCTGATCTCACTCAGTGACTCTAGTCTGCAGGCTACGTAAGACGGGACGAAACCAATGCAGTAAATAGGAGGGGGGGTAATTTTGCCCAAAATGGAGAAACAAGCCACAAAGACTTACCAATAAAAAATTTATAAATTCTGTTACATTACTGTTAGTACTACTACTGTTACTAATAAAAATGATCTCTGGAGGCTCCAAAAGTGCGTGGGCCCTTAGAATCGTCATAACTGCCCCCCCCCACCATTGTGGCACCCCTGTGTGTCCAAATTATACAAATCGCATGTCATTCTGTTAGATTTAGTTACTTTTGTATTTCTATTTAGCATTAGAATATCATACCCTTACATCTTTATTGCTAAATAAATTTGGCTAACACAGTACATGAGTGGGCTTTTCAACTCTGGAAAGTGGGTAGTCACGTCCGGTTGTAGTTTGTTTTGACTATCTACAATCCTCGTGTGTTTTTGTTGTCTGTAACCATGTTTCATATACACGAACTGTTGACACTGTATACATGGGCGGGGCTAGGGGTGGGCTTCTGGTGCCTGAATCCCTGAAAGTTTTAATTTTGAGTGTTTTAATTCTTATTTGGGTTAAGTATTTTTTTACACATAAACTCACTGACTATTTGCTCTTTAGGCAATTTAATTCATAGACTCTGCTGCATAAAAAGTATTTTCATAATGTAATTCAAACAATTGATGTAACGCAAAAAAAAAAAAAAAAAACGACGTTAATGTAGCATCCATATCGCAAAGTGTCGTGATCCAGATCTTCACACTTACCAGTGCCCAAACTTAGGGATGTGAGACGAATAAAAAAAATGCGCATTTTTAAGTAAATACTCCAGTATATACCTTTTTGGATTTATCTATTATTTTAGACGTAACATTTGAACAATTATGTCAAGTACTTCCTCCGTGTGCGCTTGTGAGGGGTTATCTGGCCCTGGATCATCACCTGCTGCTTCCTGGCGTTTGTGTGAGGGAGAAAATCCGCCGTGAGTGTATTTACACGTTATCTCTACCGTTATAGCTGTTATGACTTAGTTTAGCAGCTAAGTCCGTCACGTTGCAATATGTCCCCTTGTACAGAAGCGTAAAAGTAGCCCATATGCTAAGGAAGACGCGGGCGCAAATGTAAAGCAGCAACTCGAAATGTAGTCAGTCAGTCACTCAGTACTAGCGTATAGCCTACACTCACACATAGACACAGCACGCAGCCTACTGTAGTGTTTCAACACACCTCCCCCTCACCACCCTGCATGTGAAATGTGAGCATTCGAGTAAAGTAAATGCCTAGGAGCTGTATAGATTGAAAGTATGCTGTGAACCATCGCAGTCTTCACAAAATATCGACCGTGTTCTCAAATAACCAGCTCGTGTATCGCATCTAATTTTTCTTTACATTATTTTCCTTTCGCGATGTTTGATGATAAGGGACGCCGCCGCAGATTTGTTTAGTAAAGACGCCTCTGGCGATTGTTTACTCCGGTGAACGAAAGTCATTAGGATTAAAAGCTTTTCTTAAGCACCGCAAATATAATTACATTTGATACGGCGAATGGAAAAGCTGTGAAGGAAGACAATGCTGGCATATGTGATGGATGGGTAAAAAGTCAGTTTTGCAAATAATTCCCACCATTATTTAAACTTTACAGACCTGTGTTGCAGAGTACTGTTATGTAGGCGAAACAGCTTTTGGTTTATGCGTTAGTCTTTAATTCTTACCTCGCACCCAGACTGCGCTATTTACATTGTGTCAGTCGAGGCATGTAGAGAGGAGCGAGCGGTTTTATAGTTGGGAAAGATTTACTATGCGCGTGCCCCGCCCTCTTTACGGCACGTCATTGGCGAGTAACAGCAAAGGGGAGTCACTCCCCTGCCTACTTTTAATAGCTTTGTCATGTGATGGAAAGCAGTTGTAAGACAGGTGCCCTCGGTTCATTGTCAGTGAGGGGCGCTACCCTGTATGAGCGCGTTCTGGAGCGAGTGGATTTTGTCATTTGCCCGTGATTTTAATTTTTTCGTATACCGGGCTGGATGGCGTGGGACAGGTGTAATCAGGATTCGGTGTGGAGAGAACTAGAGGTGAGAACTGATGTGCAACTTGTTTTCCAGGGCTGGATCTCATTATTTTTGCGGGGAGACGGAGCGCCCAAGAAGGTCCGAGACTGGTTTCGCTCGTAGTTACCGTTACGCGAAGTCGCCCGATCCCATAACCTGCGCGGATGATATACGGGAGCTCGGAATGCACGGGAATATCACGAGAAAGTCTGATATTCGGGCACAAATGATGTATGCAATGGTTTGTCTGTTTTTAGCGCGTGCTTTTCGCAAGCTGTGTCGGAGTTGAACACTTGTCGTGGGAAAAATGTGTTGACATGCCGGTGGATGGAGTGCGCTCGCTCGCTGTAACGCAGGTGATGATGAGACAGGTATCAGCACCAGTACGAGCACTAGTCCCACTACCGATGTGCTGGAATTACTAATATGCTCTCGCGTCAGGTATTGTACATCGAAACTTTTTTATTAGATACAGTCTACGGAGGGCTCGTGCACGTTATGCATGACGAGCGCTTGCTGGATTTTTCGTGAGTCTGAGGAAACAGTTTACGCAGCATCTCATCACGGGAGAAAACACAGTTAAGCAGGTTTCAGGGGATAAAGGTTGATGTCAAACTCAGTTACCATCTATTTACCAAGCCCTCTTTCCAAGGAGCTTAACGGGACGTTATAAAATGCACGCAAATGGCTGGCACACGATAGTTTTAAAACAGCTTTGCATGACATGAATCGTTTTGAGTGTTGCCTCATCCGAAAGTTAGCGTAAAACATGTTTGTGGTATTTGGCGTTCAGTGTAAGGTAAGATTACACTCGTGATTATAGCGCCGCTCTTTCATGTGACTATATACAGGTATACACTGTCAGCATCTATCTATCTATCTATCTATCTATCTATCTATCTATCTATCTATCTATCTATCTATCTATCTATCTATCTATCTATCTATCTATCTATCTATCTATCTATTCTCTCTCTTGCTGTCTCGTTTTTGAGTAGGCTACATTTACTGGTTATTTTATTTTACATGCTTATCATAAGTTATTCATAAACAACGTCTTCATGCTTGGTAGTTAATACTTTTCTACTTTTAATTATTCTCAGAAATGTCGCTTCTTTCTACGCACCTGTCGGGGTTGCAAGCTATGTATGTGCGCTATTGTTATACATTTTAACATGTTAAATATTTAAAAGCCTAAATGCATCTAAACATCAGCAAATTGCTCGGTTCTAATTTTAATCATAATATGTGCGTGTTATAAAACCTGTCTGTATTTTGAGATGGGAGAGAAAAGGATACATTGACATAAACTACGTAGACGCCGATGCATTTCATTTGATCTGATCCGCTTTATTACCTTTGGTTGTGACCGGTTTACACAGCTTGCTCGGCGGTTACATCTGCCACAGTCGACCGATAGGTTTTTGTACTAATAAGTAAAGATACAATAACAGACATAATGAAATGTGACATGTACGATGCCCTGCTGAATCATATTTATTTCTTTAAACAGTGGCCATGCATGCTCAAAACCGCACTGGGTTTAATGCAGAAGTTACTAAAGACAGTGTATGTCTGAGAGCAGAGTATTGCAATTTGAGGAGCAGTATCAGAGAGCAATCAATTTCGATAGTATTATGCAAATATATTTGTATTGTTTTTAAAACACGAACACCACTCTACAGCACCCTCCGCCGTCTGTCAAAACTCTATACACCTGTGCGAACAATGCACTGCTGAAGATTTATTTCAGCTTACTCTTGTTTGTCTCTATTGCGTACAATAACCACTGATTGACAGTACAGTGTGAATGTTCCAGCCGATCAGGTGTGGCTGTCGCGTTCTTCCCCACGACGCCCCGCCCATTTCGGCAACCAATCAAAGAATTGTGTGTTTTCTGCTTTATTATTCTCCGTTTTCTTTAAACAGCTGATACAAGATTCACATCTGAGTTACTTACAATGTTACTTTTATTTACTAGTTTTGTGTCTTTTGGGTTTTTATCTAGTGGGTTTTGATTGATGTCTGATAACATGTTAGTGTAAATAAATATTTGAGAGTTTTAAAGGGGACATTTCACAATACTTTTTTTTGAAAGATGTCAAATAAATCTTTGGTGTCCCCAGAGTACATATGTGAAATTCTAGCTCAAAATACCATATAGATCATTTATTATAACATGTTAAAATTGCTACTTTGTAGGTGTGATAACATTAATGTGCCGTTTTTGGGTCCTTTTAAATGCAAATAAGTTGATCTCTGCACTAAATAGCAGTGCTGTGGTTGGATAATGCAAATTAAGTGACGGTGTTGTTCCCATTTGACATAACAAGGGGAGCCAAATATCAATTACCTATTTTTTCCAGCCTGATCTCACAAGAATTTGTATAGATTTTACGAGTTGGCTTATTCGTATGAATTCATGAAGTTAACCGTGCAAAAACAAGCATGCAACCAAACCCTTAACCCGCACCTAACCCCAATGTTACAGGGGCAAATCGTACAAAAACTTACGAATGGTAGTATGAATTAATACGAATTAGCCAACTCTTAAAATACACTAGTCAACATTTGAAGTGGATCAAAACCTTTCCTAAAAGTTGCCTTAAAACCAATACCCAATATCCGTTCTTGTCTTAGGAACTTGGATGAAAGTTTTTGATCCACTTCAAATGTTGACTAGTATATATACAAATTCTTGTGAGTTGGCGTTGGATATGGTTGCAGAGAATGGTTTTCCAAAACTAAGTTACTGGGTGGTTCTTTTTCACATTTTCTAGGTTTATTAAAGCACTGGGGACCCAATTATAACACTTAAACATGGAAATGTCTTCTTTAAGAGATGGTGAATGGTGCCTGGTCAATTCATTAACGGGAAAGTTGCAATTTTGTCATCATTTTCTCACTCTAAAGTTGTTACAAACCTGTATAAAAAATTTTCAGCAAAACACAAAGGAAGATATATGTTTTTGAGCACCATTGACTTCCATAAAATTCTTCCCTACTATGGAAGTCAATGGTGCTTCTGTTTCCTGCTCTGGGGGTCTACAAATATCTTCCTTTGTGTCCAGCAGGCCAAATAAATGTATACAGGTTTGTAATAACTTAAGGGTGAGTAAATAATGTCAGAATTTTAAACTTTAAATATTGTGTGTAAATTACTTTTTTAGTTTTTGCACATTTTAGGGAGATTTAATGTTTCGTATTCTCCATATTTTATCTCGTATTTAACACCTGAGCAATATTCGCAGGTGTGTACCTTCATATGATGTGTACAAGAAAAGCTTTGCCAACAGCTCTGTCTCATGCTGTTTTCTTAAATGTCAGACTGCCCCCGTTGCCGCATTGTATCCAATTTAATGTTAATTTAATCCTGCAATTTGTCTATGTTGTCTCTTCATCAATCATCAAAGTATTTTGAAACACTTCCTGCCATCTTTCCATACGTGTAAATATGACATATATACATTGATTTTTTTTCCTCACAAAGGATGTTCTCCGAAGGATTAATGCTCTCCCTACACGCAGTGCTGTACACAAGACTGCTCTATTGATCTCACCCGAACACTTTGTTATAATCATTAACTTAAAATCTCTAATTTGCTCAAATGGAAAGTGAACACTCATGCTTTCACATAAACTCTAACTGAAGACGTATAACCGCTTGACAAACGTACACTCAACCATCTCTTTTTTTCTTCCAGTGTGCTGCCTTGGTTGGTGAAGACCAACCCCTTTGCCCTGACCTGCCTGAGCTGGACCTTTCTGAGCTGGATGTCAGTGACCTCGATGCAGATAGCTTTCTGGGCGGACTCAAGTGGTACAGCGACCAATCAGAAATCATTTCCAGTCAGTATGGCAATGAAGCATCAAACTTCTTTGAGGTAAAGTTGCTCATGATGTTTTTGCTGTTTTTTATCTGATTGTCTTCTGTGAACTTAGATATGAAGTTTAATGTTTTATTTCTTGTGAGTGTGTGAAATTCTTCAAAAGCTCAGCTTGCTGTTTATTAGTTTATGGATGATGCTTTACACATCTGGAACGGAGAAATGAACATTCAGTGAGTTATTATGATAAGCACCCAACCTTTGTCCCTTGCTTAAGATTTGTGGTTTTGATATATCCTCAGAACCCATATAATTTTTTTTTTGTATATATACAGTAGATTCCTTCTGATATACATGAATTCAGTAATTATAAAAGCGAAGACTACTAGTTACAAACATTATTTGACTATTCAGCTTTGTTTTGTAAGTAGTTGGTGGTTTGTGAGTAATCTGAATGAATTCTCATCCTATTTTATAGCAGTGGTTCTCAACACCCATCCTGGGGTGCACATTTCTCCAATATCTGAAACATGCAGTTCACTTCATGGATCTCTGCTAAAAAGCTGATTATTTCAGTCAGATGCGTTAAATAAGGAAGATGTATAAAAATGCGCAGTGTTGTGGGCCCTCATAATAAACCACTTTGTCCATGTATTGTCATGTGGAAAAAAACGAAGAGGTAAAACTTTAAACCTGTTACATCTGCACTTCTCCGTCACTGACACCGAAAGCAAAGTCCATAGAGAAAGAAATGAGGCGGCTAAAACAAATCAGCCAGGGCCAGGACTGGTTCATTATGTCTTATCTGGGTAGATAGAGAAGAGAAATGATAATGCTGCATTGCTCTGAGTGCTGGGAAATATAGTGCAGGGTCTGTCACAAGGGTATGTTTTGGGGTTTGGTTGCATGGAGAGATAGGGTGTGGAATTCATCCACATTCCTATAGGGTTGTGGGAATCACTTGCCTAGATCATGTGGCACTGACTGAGACCCCTAAAGTTGATTTTATGGGGGGCTGCAGTTTAGATTGAGACAGGATAAAAGTAACACTGTGTGTGTGTGGGTGCATGTGAATTAAATGTGGAGGAAAGTTCCTAGCAGGTTTGTTTCCATTCGAAGTGAAAATTGCACAAGTGAAAATTAAAATTTGATCAACATTGACATGTCACAAATAATAAAGCACGTAAATATCATGGAAGTGAGTAAATGTTGATAGTATTTTCATTTTGAGTGAACTTTAAACCCAATGTGGTTAAATCAGAGAGGTGGAACATGACGTGCTAATACGCATTTCCCACACTGGCCTATGTGGGTCAGTACAGCGCCCAAGAGCAGAGTGAAGACAGGTTAATAAATGGCCAGCTCTTGTGTAAAGCCAGTTGGCAGAACTTTTTCATCCTTCCCCCACACTCAGTTGAACCTCTGGCAATGTTTTCTTAACCTGTCTGACTGCAGTATAGTTAATGGGTGGCGTGGCAACTCATCTGATCTCTGCCGCAGAAAACAGGCCACACACGGACGCACAGACTAAATAATGCTAAATGAAATGTCTGCATATGCTTATATATATATTCAGGTGCGTGGAATACAAAGTAAAAGCTTTTCTTATCACCACGATTCATTATTTCGTGTCGTACGCTTTTCTGACATTTCACACACGATGTTCCATTATTGCAGGGCCGTGTGGGGCAAGCCAGCAGGCAGATGAAAATGAGCGATAGCAGCGGGCAGGCAAATGCTGCCTAGAGATTTTGTGTGACGTGACGGCTTATGCCTTTCAGTCGCCGTTCACTCCTAGTTATCAATCCCATCTCGGGGGCTAAAATGGATTCTCTGGAGGTTGGGTTTGCGCTGTCCCTGAAGGAGAGGGCCTGACAGCCCGGTCAGCCTGTCACCGGCAACCCTTCTCATGGGAACAGGGCCTTGGGGAGGTTAGAAGCACTCAGTTAACCATGTTTTGAGTCAAATAGATTTGCTCTTTTAGGTAAGGTCTGCGACACCTTCTTTGTGCATTTTGTGTTTGCCTAGACGTAATAATTACTTTTAAATTTTTTCACGTGGATGTTTTTTTTTTGCTGTTTTCAGGTGCATAGCACGTATTGTGATACGCATGTCTTAAAACTTGATATTTGTTACTTGTGCCTGTGAAATCCAGGATAAAGTCTCATAATCTATAATCTATTTATTTCAATCATTGATTTCAATCTTTGATGCAGCTTTACTCAGTATTAAAGAGATATAAAGGTTATATTTTCGCAGAATGTTCTTTACATTATTACAGACTGGGTCAGATTTAATAAAACATCAATCACATTCTTCAAAAAATAAAATAAGCTTTTCTGTGCAGAATGCCACATGAAGAACAAAGCAGCAGCACAGCGTAAACAATTGCACTTAAGCATTACATTAACTTGATGAATAATCATTTACAATGTGTAGTCAACTAGAACCGGATCAATAAATCAAATTGTCCAATGCAGTTCTGCCCTCATCTCCATCTGTGCTGTGACCAAAACATGTTACAGAACACTTAAGCAAAGCTTCAGGCTCGATGCTAAGTTTTCCACCTTCTTAACTTAGCCTTGATTCCTCTATCATTGGAGCTTGCACGTGTAGCGTGGTAAACAGGTGACTCAAGTATAGCATGCTGACTTTTTGGATGGCCTTTAGCTCCGAATCCGGCAGGAGTTCTCGCTGTGCTCTCTGCCGTACGGACAATGTGTGGAATGGAACACTCCCTGACTCCAAGCGATTGCCGCATGCTTTTATTTTAGGGGCACTTGACACCTATTCAAAATAGCTGCCCGTTAGGCGGTGTACTGTATTAGGTCATCCAATAAGGTCTTTGCGGTGGGTTCTTGTGTTTATATCCAAACACAAAGCTATGCTGCCAGCGAGTGTTTGGAATTACAACTTGGTCGTTGGGTGAAAGCACTGGCTGTGCTTTGTAAGGTGAGCACGGTTACTTATGACCGGTTAAAACTTTGACCAGACATTGACCTCCTTGCCAGCTGTTTGCCATGAGCCCAAGTGACTGTGTGTGTGTGTTTGTGCGTGCTTGTTTGTACTGGATGTCTAAGTGCACGAACGCCCCTGCGGATTAATCACTCAAATCTCACACACGCTCAAGTACGCGTACACGCATGCATGTTAACAGGGTCCCGTTCGCTCCTTGCTTGTCTAGTAATTTGTAAATCTATCAAACAGTCATTGCCGCCTGCCGAAACCCGCAAGGAACTGTGATTGATAAAATCGCTCCGTTGCATTCCTGGATCAAATGTACATATCTCAGAAAAAAACACCCATAAGCACATCCACGCGGGAAGACACAGGCACACAGTGGTAACAGTGACTGCTGATGGCTCGGCATTTTTAATTTGCAAATTTATGCTGACATTTGAAAACACACCATCGGTTTAGCTGCACCGGTTCAGCTGGGCCAAGCATATTATCATATTGTGCTGTATAATGTGATTTCCTCAAGTGAACACTTATAAAGCAGGCATGCACATGAACACGCTCGTTCGACACCTGCCTCTTGAAGCACAGATAGTTTGCATGTACTTTGGTGTCAGCCTACTCAAAAGCAGTTAAAACTGTCGGCCTACGTTTGCAGGGTTCGTCTTATGTTGTTGTTGATGGTGTTTAGTCACCACACAACTAAATTTATTTGGAAAGCTTCAGAATGAATAAAACAATAGTTTTATTGTAGTGCTTTTTTAGTAGAGCGAGGAATTGCATTTAATAGGGGCTTTGAATGTGGATCATCCAGTCTGAATTTACAGTTGAAAACTATCCAGTTAATATTATTATATCATTTTTGTGTTTTGTTTTCACTTATTTGATATTTTATATCATGATAACGATATGTATCACAGAAACTTAATTTAATCTTCAGGCACAAGGGCTTATGGGTATTCCTCACAGCATTTTGAACTGATAATTCTAAGTTAAAGGAGTCATAAGTCCCGATTTTATGTTTTCCTTTGTTTTTAGAGTGTTAAAAGACGTCTGTGCACATAAAAGATCTGTAAAGTTGCAAAAATACTGGTTTTAACATTTGCATAACACCGCCCTAATGTATATGCAAAGATAGAAGGTGTAACTTTCAATCACGCTGTAGAATTGTTGTTTCCGCCATGTCGAGTAGATGCTGTGTTTTCCCCTGCGAAAGGCAAACTACTTTGTTTGGCCTTCCAATAGAGTAAACATTAAGAAACCAGGGGTTAGGTTTTATTTACAACATTGTTTCAGAACAGTACAGCCCTAATGTTCAATTGTGTGCTGCACATTTTACGGAGGATAATACTTTCTGAACACGGGGGAGTTACAAGGCTGGATGTACACAAAGGCTTCGTCTAAAAAGTGGAGCAATTCCAACTTCACAACTACACTCTTCTGTAAGTAGCCGATGTTTTCATATTTAAACCTACTGACGATTCAAACGTGAGTTTTGTGCAGAGTAGCGCTTGTTGTTTGTCGTTTCTACGATCACAAATACAGACATGGTTTTATGTTTTAATATACTTACCTTACCAATCTGTATACGTTCTGCGCACATGTCGCTGGTAAAGTCGATCGATCAGCTTAGCCATTTGTGTTTTCTGTGTTAGATTTAGGTTCGTATTGATAGGGTAGTAAAGACGATAGTGTCTCCTGGCTTTTACTATTGCTTTGGAAGCTCATCTTTCAAAACATGGTAAGGAGCGTCACGTTTCCGTTTACGTAATTGAGGTATTTGGCCAATCACAATGCGCTGGATAGCTGGCCAATCGGTTCCAGGTGCGCCTCATACGTCTTGAAAATTGAAGCCTCTGGCTCTTTGATTGCCCCCTGGTGGCTGGCTGCAGTACAAGTCATAAACCCCGCCCTCTCCATTCAAACGAATGGGAATCTGCTCTAAATAAAAAAAATTATACTTCCAATAAAAGTTTCTGAAAGATGTTTTTGGTCCTTTCAGGTAGTTCATATCACACTGATATATGTGCAATTGTTCTTTTTTGTGATGCATTTTATTTTAGCTAGTAATTTGATGGCACGATTGAATTGGGCGTGTGAGCGTTTGGGCGGAAGTTTGATACCACGGCTCCGCCTCTGGCTCCACGGACGATTCCTTCTGCGCATGCCTTAGCTCCAAACTGACGTTTTTACGCAACATGGTGGTGACCATGGTCGTCATTTTTGGCTTCAATTCATTACAATGGAGGGAGGCGACGTCACATCGTCCATCTTTTTTTACAGTCTATGATCAGTTCACATTGCGCTTTCTCAGAACGATGAGCTTTGTACAAAACGAATTGTTACAGAAGGGCGGGGTCTTAGAGGTGCTACAACCATAAACCGAGCAATATGGTATTACACCAAATACACAAAGCAATGTGTTTGCTATGGGCCCTTTAATTGCACTTGAATGTTTTTTTTTTATTAATAAGTTAAACAAACAAATGCAAAATTTTAATCATGATTGCTTGACTTTTTGAGTACAAACAGCATTAGGGGCTTTCAGTCTACAAGATACAGCATATACACTCTCCGAAATAAAGGTACAAAAGTTGTCACGGGGGCGGTACCCTTTCAAAAAGTTTGACCTAAAGAGGTACCTTTGAACCTAAAGAGTGCATATTAGTACCTCAAAGGTACCAAAGTTGACATATTTGAACCCAAATGGTACATATTAGTACGTTTTTTTAAGGGGATCACACACCGTTCGAGTCGCGTCTAGGACAACTCCGAGGTATCGTAAACCAGAAGTGCACATTAAATAGCGCGAGCTTCGTCAGATAGCTTCTACTTCAAAATGCAAAATACATGTTACCAGTCAATGTTATTGATTTGGGACAAATATGATGTTATTTAATGTTAAACTATGAGAGTGGCACTCTGTGGCGCAACGGGGATTTGCCCAGGTTCCTGAGTCGTAGCTGGGTGGCGCGGACAGGCGCCACCTGTCGGAGCCGGTTTGCGTATACTCATAGAAAACAATGTGTTCTATTTTTTTAAAGCAGCGCAGAGCTGTGCATCCGGTGTGCGACCCTCTTGAGGGTACTGTCCCAGTGACAGTGTTTGTACCTTTATTTCTGAGAGTGTATACGCTTGAATTAGTTGAATTTTCATTTATATGAAGTCACTAACAACATGATATAAGATTTTATAGTAGCAGGTATATTTGGATGTAGGAATATAAATGCTACCTGGCATAGCAGTGCCTCTAAATGAATTCCACTAATGTAATTATGTTATGGTTGTTTTCATCATAAAGAAAATGTGTTCTCTCGATGCCAATGAAGTATTCTGGCCGTGAAGCTTGCCAGCCAGCCATAGAGAAACCTGAATTTCAGTGAATATATTCGCTCATAGTCACTTTGTAATGAAGGTAAGGATAGAAGCAGGAGAGCGTGAGGATGAGGGACAGAAGAGAGGGAGGGTAACATCTCCTGCAAGTGGAAAATAGTCCCCGCGGGGCATGTTTGCAGAAGCACAAGTTAACATCTACTGCTGCTTGCTTTGCTTCCTTGCTTTTCTTCCTTTCTGGGTCTTTCTCACACTTGTTTACTCCTGTCTATGCTGTCTATATGTCGATCTTTTATTCTGTCATACCGGTGCTTTGTTTCGATCCTGTGTGTGTTTGCAACAGTGCCGGTTGTGAGTGAGAATTTAGGTCTTTGTTCAGGGGCGTGAAGCCTTAGCTGATCTTCAATCTTAACCACCTGATGCTCATCCTAGATCCAATTTAACACCCCAAACACACTACTCAGGACTCAGGAGAAGGGGCAATAAGGGAGGAGGGATACCCAGGAAGAATGTGTGTGTGCGCAAAAATTGGCTATATTTATAGTAACACTAATATATTATAAATCAGCCATAATGTTTTATATTAATTACTGTATGCTCAGAGGCTAAGGTTTAGGATATGGTTAGCGTATAGTAACTATCATTATATCTAGGGCAGAGGTCGTACAAAAATATTTAAATGATGCAGCTGACCAAAATAAACTATTTTCCGTGCACTGTGTGTAATAGGAATAATCATTTACTGTTAATGTTCCCACACCATCACGGTGCCACAGTCTTGTCAAGGGTTGTCATGTTCTTAATAATTTACAAATCTTATCTTATTCCTGCAAGCCAGCAGTATGCATTACCTTAAGCTTTGATCTTAACACATCTCTGCGGTGCGTTTTCTTGTTTGCACATGCTTGCGCTGCTTCAACATGGTTTGTTTCCTTTGCTCGAAGACACACGGTGTTCTGCCAGTTCTGTGGAGTTAAGTGTCATCTGACAGTCATACCACACAAGGCTTTTTCATGTTTGCAGGCGGGCACAGACGGGGTTTTCCTTGGACATAGTGGCCAGCCCTTTAAATCTTGTTTTATGAGTCTGGCTTAGACAGCTCATGTTGGAAGTTGCTCTTTTCAGCTGATCGCATGCCAGGTTTGTCTTGGTCTCAAAATAAATATACTACATCAACAGCACAACTAGTACTAGCCAAAGATTTACCATTGGCTGGCATAATGGTGATAATAATTAAATTGCATTCCATGTTTGTGGTAGACATGCAAATGCAATCTGCAAAATTCGTCCAAACAAACACCCTGTAGAATCATATTCACATTTTGTATTGGCATTGTGGGCTATTTTTAGTTTGTGACTGTAATCTCTTTTAAGAGCATTCCAGGGCCTGTCTCTTCCTAACCTGGCCGGAAACGCTAAGCCAATAAGCCCTAAACGTCTGGCTCAACTCTCGGGCTGAGAGAGAGAGAAAGTGAACCCCGTACAGGCGTTGCCTGGATTATTTAATACTTCACCATGGCAGGGAGGGGCTGGATTCCAGGAATACTGGAAGAGCTTATGCACTGCAGGGTACAAAGTGTTTCATCGCTTAGGGACATCACTCCGTATATGATTTTATTGAAGGGGTACATTAGAAACAAAAAACGAAATGCCAAAATTCTGCAATAGCTAATAAGCTGACTATGGAGGAGATAAACCTAATACATGATTTTCCGATAGTCGCTTTCTTCTGGTGTCCAGTTATCCATATACGTCCAAAACATTTATACAGACGCTTTTATCCAATGCGACTTACAGTGCATTCAGGTTATGCATTTTTATCAGTATTTATGTTCCCTGCAAATCGAACCCTTGCCCTTTTCATGCAATGCTGTACCAGTCGAGCTACCGAAAGACAAATACTAATAAATAGTGCTGCAACAACTAATTCATAAAATCGATAATAATCGATTACAAAATTCATTGTCAACGAATTGCATTATCGATTAGTTGGTCTGTGGCATCACATGCTCCCGCACCATCGTCAGACAGCGCGCATTCGCTTCATACAGCACCAACTGTGCAATTATAATGCTGCATTTACACCAGAGGCGGCAAAAACGCGCTATTCACGCATAGTTGGATGCTTGAACATTTGAGTTTACTCGCTTCATTCGCGCATGAATTTCTAGTAATTCGAGACATTCACGCGGAAATTCGTGAATAAATTCTACCTTTATTTGACTATTGATACAGATCAGATTCATAGTGATGTTTAAAACATACAGAGTTTGATCTGTCTGCACGAAGGGAATACTTCCGGGTTTTATAAGTTGGGCTAGAGTGCCACCTGGTGGATAATACCAGAAATATGGATTGCCAGTAAAACTCATCATTGGCCGAGAAGCTTTTTCTTTTAATTGACGAGTGATGCATAAACGCCGTCTACCATCATCTTTAGGAAACCAAAACATTAGTTATTTTCGACAAGGTATTGTTCCAGAGTTCAGTTTAGCCACTAGTCGGAACATTGAACAAACAGAAACCGGAAGTTCTGTCCAGATGCATAACCTCTAGGGATGGCCGATAATTTACATGGGATTGTCATTGCGCATCTCGTCAGTAAAGCCAGTTCCTTGATTAGAAATAAATCGCCATCATCTGCTTTCAGATTGTGAGGCATTTACTACACAAAGCCGTAGTTCACTGACAATCGGGGCAATTTCGCATTAATTATCACGGACGTATCGCCTGCTATATGTATGCGATATGGCCCAGCTTGTCAGTGAACTACTGCTTTAATTAATCTACTGCTTCGATTAATCGAGGGCAAAAAAAAAATCGCCTGATTAATCGATTATGAAAATAATCGTTAGTTGCAAGCCCTACTAATAAAACACGGTGTGTACAGCAGTGCTAGGTGAATCAATTATCACTTGTACTTTTTTAAGCAGATTATTTTTATTTTATAGTTGCTGCACTTTAAAGACATCTCATATTCTTGTTTCTTATGGTCTGGTGCCTGTATTTAAGGGCACATTAGAGGTATACATATAAAAGGTATAGAGGCACAAATAAAAAAATGATAATATCTTCTCGTAAGTCAAGGTCTTGTACAGGTCTCAACATCCTGGAGTGGGCAAAACATGGGAGTCAAGGTAAAAGATAATGCATTTATTTAGTAATCAGCAAATAGCTTTTATCCAGTGAGATGAGAGCGATGCAGTGGGCTCTGATAAGATCATTTGCTTTCAGGTGTTTTGCCGGCTACTGTACTCAGCACCCAGTGAAAATTGAATAGCGTGACCTTTTGCAACCGAATCAAATTGACTGCGTTTCCCCACACATTCGGTGCTTTCAATTACCATACTTTTTTGATATCGCTCTGCAACCACACTCGTTTCACGAAGACTCTTACACGAGAACCAGGTGTTCATGATAAAGCGTGTGCAAATGCAACCCATAAGTGTTTTTGCCCTCTAGTTGCACACTGATGCATTCAGGACAGGAGGTCCGCCCTGCGCAGTTTACCAAATATGCTTTATTTTGGAGAGCATCCGTCTCTTTTGTTGGGCACTTTGACTGCACCTCTGTGTTCTCGCTGCAGTGCTGCTGCTGATGAGCCCCACTGCTGATATTAGGGTGAAAAATGACGGGCTGCCCTGCCTTTGTGCTGCTCACGAGTCTGCCAACATCCAAAAGGTCAGAGGGGACCTAGAGGGTAACAAAGCACTTTTAACAAGAGAAAGGGGCTTTACGCACAGGTGCACAAGCAGACATGTGTAGACCAATATGTAGTTCATTAAAGGGATAGGTCATCCAAAAATAAATCATTTAATTACTTTTGATATCAGCTGTTATTCTGTTTATGTTTATACGTCTGTAGCATTGCTACTTCTCATTTGAGCGAGGGTCTGTTTGCATGCACTTTTTTCGTTTATTACCTTATTTTTTGTATTCTAATGCTTTAAGAGTCCGAGCACCCTCGCAGACAGCGTCAGCATTATTGGGCGAGTTTCTAAAATAAGTCTGAGCTTCGAAAACTAAGTTTATTCTAATTGCATTAGGAGCAGGGCTGTGTGGACCATCTGTTGCACCCTGGGTAAAGCAGTATGCTAGCCCCCCTTGTTTTCCTTCTCCATCATCTTCTTTATTTTAGTGCATCCATTTAGATTATTACAACATTTCTTATTCAGGGGTTTTACAAGTATTTAGTATGATCTTGAAGGACATGTTGTCCATTAGTGTGGTGGAAAACATTATTTTCAAGCATGAATTCCTTTATGGGTCACAGCAACCAGTCACGTAGAGTCACATGTTTAAGGTCAGTTATTGGTTAAAAGCATTCACCAAGATTTGCATTCGTAGTTTTACTTTATAATGGACGCCAATAGATGTTGTTCTGCTCCCCGGTGCTTACTTGTAAAACTGAAGGTTTTTCTTCAGTTTGCATTTATTCTGATTGTTGCAGTCATGCATATTGATCAAGTTTGATTGGTAGCGTCACAACATTCGCTGCTATGTAAAATCTGATGGTGTTGTCCAGACAGAGGCACGGGGTGGTAATGTTTGTGAGGGTTATAAAAAGTTAATCTTTTTCTCTCTGTGATCATTGCCTCTGGAGCAGACATGCCTCAATGCCCAGCTTGCGGGATCATTTGCAGGGGAAATGAGGTTTGAAATAGTGCTGGCGATTTCACTGGCAGAATCCTATTTTTGAGTATGACATATGAGAGCTACGCCATTTTTGGATACTGTGATATGATACGGTTAGGCATATATTTCATTGTAACATGATCTGTGATTTGCAATAGGCATGGGAGGATTTTTTGTATATTTGTTATTGCATTTCTTCACTTACATTTATTTGCGGAGCATCAAACCACTGTTTAGATTCGAAAGTCTTTCCTATCGTTCTCTCCCTCTTCTTACCCAAGATGCTTTGCAATGCACATCTCTCGTATTGCAGTATGTTTATTTGATGCGTAATTGTTGAAGTCACCGTTAGATTAACACTCAGTGTTTTTTCTTTGTTCATCAGATTTAATGTGCTAACACCCACAGACAACCGTAGCTAGCAAACTCCCTTATCAATCATTAGAAAGTTCGTAATGGACCATTTCTGCTGAGCCTAACTTGCAAAGTATCAACAAATAAGTTTACAGAACAGACCGAATACTTTCTCGGACCATTTGGTCACACTGAAATGGTATCTTCTTAAATGCAGACTGAGGCAAAGTCTTGATGCACCCGTAAGACTTTACAATAAAGTTGTATTTGTAAACATTAGGTCATGCATTAGCTAACATGGACAATATATTTTAATTTAGCATTTACTAATAGATTTGTTTTTAATCGAAATGAACTAACGTGAACAATTATATAGTCATTAACTAATAATTACCTAACATTTGCTAGTCTATGTTAGCTAATGCATTTTCTAATGTTAATAAATGCAATACCATATTATAAAGTGTTACTGATGCATCTGTGTTAAGAAGAGATGAAAAGAGAGAAAAAAAAGCACAAATCTATGCATTTTTTAACCTTTTCCCACACATTCCAGGTCATGTCAGCCGTATGATGGTGTAAGGTTTTGGTTGTAAAACTCACTCTTAGTAATTGGCTTTGCGGGTTTTATTACCCCCAATGCTTTCCTACTTCGTCACGGTGGAGATGCAGGGCCGCAGACGTGCTAACAACCTGAACCTCATTCTTTCCTTACTTGGGGGTATTGAATATTCATTCAGATCTTCGAATGATATCAGACAGATTTTGCTCCTGTTTGCCTTTGAGATGAAATTAGGAGTAAAAGAAAAGGCCCATGCTACATGTTATCAGTGGCGTAAGTTATATCTCGGCAATACAATGGCTTGGGTGGAACTCAATAAAAGAGTTAAAGCAAGGACAATTTCAAAGACAGCCTGTCTGATAACAAAAAGGCTCACCTGATAATGAATGACTGGTGAGCGCTGGCGTGCTTCTGAAGTCACGGTGAGGGGAGGGGTGGTAGATGGAGTGTGACTACCAAGCACTTGCCAGCGTGTTTTATGGCTAATTGAAGCATTTGGAATAAAACAGCCATGAATGGCACCCTTTAGAATTAAGGCAGGTTAATATATTGTGATCCCACAATTAGCCAACGATTGTTAAGATCTGTTTAAGTCGGTGGGGTCCATTAAGCGGAATGGGAATTGGCTCTATCTATTTTTCATCCGCCCCTAGTCCTTTTTAAAGCTGCCAGAGGCAATCGATGGCAGGACTCACGGTTGCCAGGGGAATCTGGCAAATCTGACAACTCTGGATGTACTTTTCAAGTGTTGGTTACACTTTGAATTATGTGTCTGGATGGTGGACAAAGGTTATAAAGTCTGTTTTGCAGAATGGAGAGATTACAGATTTTGTAACAGGATGTTTTTGGCCGAATTTCATGTTATTGATTGCTCTTTAAACCCTGGAACCAGTCATTTTGTGTTTGATCCGATCCACATGTGATTTTAGTAAGCCACCCGCCCTTATTTGGGCACGTGGTGTTTGTTAAAGCCAAACTGCATTAAAAGCCTTTCTCCAAACCGTGTATTTCAAAAAATGAGCGCCTATTAAAGCAGCGACCCTAAATAACCAGGATTATAATTAGCTTGAAGGAAACGCTTATTGTTATTGCCCTTTTCGTCAGTGGCTGACTGGGATGTTTTAAAATCAAATCGCAGAGAGACAGGAGAATTATAGCTTATGGAAAGGACACCGTTAGCCAATTATTAAACAAGAGGTCAAGTCACGGGCTGCCTTTTATGTCGTCACAACCTGGGTACCCCGGTGAATATTCGGTTATCTCTTGGAAATATGTGCCGTTATTAAGAATTAGGAAACATGTCCCAAGGAGGACATTATGTGCTCAATGAAGCCGGACTTACACATTTTCCTCCCTGTCAGTGGATAATCAAATGCTAGAACTATCAGCGCTTCAATCTATTAAATGGAGAGGAATAAGTAAAATGGCCTTGTTTTGATGTCTCAAAAGCAGCTCCCATGGTATAGAGACATGCTGGTGTATAATCGCGGGACACTATTAATAGAAACGGGATCAAATAGGGTGATCACTGCACAAGGGGACTGCAGGCTAAGCAGCAGAACACTTCTATCTAAAAAGGATGGTCCCCCTGAAGCCACTGTGCTAGCGCCCGAGCGCTATCAGCAAGCGATACTAATCCAATGGTGTGCATAAAAGGATTTGTTCTTGTTGGCCTGCATACGCCACGTCCCCCAGCAATTTTGGTGTTTATCTTTTCAATTGCTAAGTCCCGTGGGTTTTGATGCTGGAACTTCAAGTACCTGCTACTTTTCCACAGTCACCTCACCATGGATACTGACACTCCTGCACTGCCTTCTGCAGAACAAGCAGTCCCAGCAACAGAGATTTATTATATCAAAGACTTAAAGTTTAGTAAAAAAAAATGCATTTGATTCTCTTATCACAATCTTAACAAAAAAATATTGCATAGCATCATTTGACAGGATGTCCAAGTACACGTGCCATTTATGTTTCAAAGTAGTGTCAGCATTCAATAAAAAGTGCTTAAATATTCTTTTCTGCTCACTCCATGAATCATTTTTAATGTATTTGTGAGTAATGTAATACATTGTAATGTCATTGACCCGTCTGTGGATTGTTGATTTGCCACATGAGACGGCAGGGATGATTGGTGGAACTTAATTTCCCTCTTATTTTCGGTCCGTCTTTCACTTCGCTTCCCTGGGTAGCTGCTGCGTGTCAGCTCTGTTAATGGGTTTCTTTGGGCAGATATTATTTTGGTCCAGTAAGCTGCATGTTTAATGTATGACTGACGCTTGCTGATTCATGTGGCCTAGGCAATTTGTAGTTGAAAGAGATTTGCGTAAAAAGTGCATGAGGCAAAAAAATCCCTCTTCTATTAACAATTACGAACGCACTGCTCTCCAGCAGACCGCGGAGTAAAGACAAACAAAATCGACTTCTCTGAACTAAACTGTTCTATTTTCTTCCACTCTTCTTTTCTTTTCGCCCCTAAGAAGATAGATGAAGAAAATGAGGCCAACTTGCTGGCGGTGCTCACAGAAACCCTGGACAGCATCCCGGTGGATGAGGACGGGTTGCCTTCGTTTGAGGCCCTGGCAGATGGGGACGTGACCAATGCCAGTGATCAGAGCTGTCCTTCCACCCCCGACGGCTCGCCACGTACGCCGGAGCCAGAGGAGCCCTCCCTGGTAAGAGACCCTCCTTCTGTGGCCAATCCTTTTTCGCCATGAAGCATAGCCCTCTCACTTTCTCAGTCCCACGCTGTTTTGCTTTCCTTCACTGCGTCTGTCTGGTCCTCACTTACACCAGATAAGGAGACGATGCAGGCCTGTGACCAAAAATGGGTACTGACTTGCCAGACAGCGGGTTTGGCAGCCTTGTGTTGATGTCTGTGTGCCGAACATGGCCACGCTGCTCAGTTTAAAAAGCAAATCTAAGTAGATCAGTGTTCCTGAGGTGTTAATTGCATTGTACATTACTGCAACTGAACACGCATAGCACTGTTAAGATGAAGCTACAGTACAAAACCTATGCAAAAATGATTTAATTAATCAAATAAGATTATTCATTTCTGCTGTCTATAGCAACCCCTCAAAAATGTTTTATGATCATTGTCATGTTTTAGGTGGATCAAAGTCTAATTGGCTACTTGAAAAGGTTTTGGTTTTTAATCTATAAAACAAAAATAAAAATGTGCCAGTGCTTAACAGACTAATTTAACTAAGGCCTAGTCCTGGCTTTAGCTAAGCCTTGTCTGTGAAACCAGACACCAAGACTTTTGCACAGTATTGTTTATCTGACTGTTTGTGCACATAGTGCCTTGATTAATGCATTGCTTACTAAAGCAAACATTTGGGAGTGTAGCATACATACACAGGCACATATTTTATTTAATACTGTAGTATATTTACTGTCGAGGTGTTAAATGCCAATGTATTAATCAAAGGTTAAAATGTTTGTTTTCAAATTATGCAAACATGCACAAGGTATAATTAGTTTTTCAATGCTGCATTTCCAGTAACCAATAAATGTAAAAAAGCAAAGGCTTTCAATAGACCAAATATTTGCATGCAAATTGTGCAAACATGTGCTTTCTTCTTCCTTCACCAATTGTTGATTGCATGTTATTTTAAATTCAACGTTGTAATCTCTGTGATCTGTTTCTTTGCTCTGTAGCTGAAGAAGCTTCTCCTGGCGCCTGCTAACTCCCAGCTCAGCTATAATCAATACCCAGGTGGCAAGGCACAGAACCATGCAGCCAGCAACCAACGGATCAGACCAACACCTGCTGTTGCCAAGGTAGGTGCTCGCTGCACTCCTCGCATCAAAGGCCTGGTGTGCGAGCTCATCTGCTAGTTCGATGTAATTTTTCCTTTCTGATAAATTATCCAAATTGTCTGTTCACTCAGGGGAACTAGAGCTTGATTAAGTTGCGTATGAGACGGAAGTGTTGTGGATGTCTCATCTAAAGTTGCATTACCCTTAATGATGTTCAGGACTTCTGGATAGCCCCATCTCATTTCCATGAAAAGAGGAGGCACGGAAGTGTCTTGATAGAATTAGCAATGTTGGTCTCCTCGTCACAGATATGACGATTCATTACCACAGGCCAATTTATATATTGAGAATAACCTAGCAGTTATTTGAGGCGAACGTCTTTCTTCGCATAAACAATGCACGCAACTCTCTTTGAGGAGTTAATTTTCCATAATGACTTTGACTCCTCTGTTTCTGGAGCTCTGCACATGGCTGTGTCCCAGAGGACGGCACTGTCCCCGCATGCTGCCTGCTTGCAGATCTTCTTGGAGCAAACCCAAGACCTCGTAATTAAGATGATGGGCAAAGCACGCTCGCATTGCCTTCTGGGAGGCAAAATCACCTCTGCGCTAACCCCTTGTTCTAATCCGCCCGTGTTACCGTTGTCTCCTATTACATCCCACGCTTATTCTGTACCTCTGTCTTTCTGACTCCTGTTTTTCAGACAGAAAATCCCTGGAACAGCAGACCACGAGGGGCCTGTCCCAACCGGTCCGTGAGACGACCTTGCACTGAGCTACTCAAGTACCTCACCTCAAGCGACGAGGCCTTCCAGATCAAAGCCAGGGAACCCAAAAGCACCTGGGCAGGCTGCGGAAAGGACAGGGGAGGAGCTTGCATCTCATCCTGCTCATCCTCCTCATCTCCATCTTCCTCGTCCACCTCCTCTTTCTCCTCACTGTCGTCCTGCTCCTCCTCAACTGTCTCCAAAAAGAAGACGTCTTCTGCCTCCTTGTCTTCACAGCAGCAACTGGCAGTGCAGGCCCAGCGAGGTGAGAGCCAGGGAGCCGGCGCGTGTAGTGTGGCTGGTGAGGGGGAAGGGAAGTGGAGGCGGTGTTCACCCGGGGAGCAATCCGCCCCGGTTGCGCTGTCCCGCGGATGCGGCTGCGGCCATGCATTCTCCGGCGAAGAGGGAAAGCCGCCAGGCCTCCAGCCAGGTGCTGACCCAGGCAGCTCGGCCGCCGCCCGCTTTATTAGGTACATGCACTCTTACTCTCAGCCGCCTAGAGAGATGGGTCACGCAGGCAGATGTGGTCATTGCCTCGAGGCGGGCGGTTTGGCTGTGGCTGGCCGTACTAATAGGCGCATCACTGTGACCATTAGGAAACGGAGGCAAGCACTAGAGCACCCCATGCTCAGTGAGCTGCTCACCTCCAGACCCAGGCCGGCCCGTTACAGGGCTCACCTGCAGATGCCCAGTGCCCCCCAAAAAAATAAAAAGCAAGCCCTACCTGACACAGATCCTAGAGTCCAAGAGAGCAGTGAAGGCTTAGAGCAAGATAGTCACGAGCATCATAAAAAGACACATGATCGAACATTTAGCATGGCCGACCCGAGCGATCTTGAGTGTTTAGCAGAGCTTAAATTAGACTTAGAGAACTGTTGGCTAAGCGTACCAGAACAGGTGACAGGAAGTGAGAGTTTGCATGATCTGTTGGGCCAAGCTGGGGAGGATATTTTTGATGATGTCATAGGCAGCCCCATGTCACTCTCACAGGGCCTGCCAAGCCCCTTGTTCCCAGACTCTTTAGTTCCAGACCACACCCCCTTCATCTCACAGCGCCCAAATATACAGGCACCCTGCAGGCACCCCGATGACCAAGTCCCACCAATGTTAGGTAATCTTTGCTGCATCCCCGCCCTCTTTCCTTCGCCTCTCCTCCTTTAACCGTTTCTCAGTTTGACCACGCACTAACCCTAGAGCTAACACAAACCTAACATTTACTTGGGAGAACAAACACATGCGACCAGCCGCACCTTTCAAATCAATTGGCACAAACTTTGTCCGTAGATTAATTATAAATGGGAGATGGGAGAAGCCGACACTCTGAACCACGGAGTCAGTCAATATCAAACTCTGATCTGTGCTGAAAAGCTTTTTTCTGTCGCTGCCATAATATAGCTATCTAACTGAGAGATACTCCCTAGTTGCAGTTGGAGACGGTCGCAGCCTCAGGCAACTGCATAAGCTTCCTTGACTCTTCTTTCTTTCTCTGCTTTGGTTTCAATTGCATGCTAAATATCTTCTAATTTTTACCATTTGTGCTATTCTTTTTCATTTCACTGTTTATTATTTTAAAGAGTTGTCCATTCATCCTTACTGTTGCAATGTGTGTGGGGGGGGGGCTTTTATGATGGGCTGGGAATCTGAACACATGCCATCTCTCCATCCTGCCTCACAAAGTATGCAGTCAAATTTTAAAACAAACCAAACAAAGGGGTCATGTTAATCTGACACTTGTTTTAGTCCAACATGGGCCAACTAGCCTTTCAGTGTAGGGTTTTGCAACTTCATTACTGTCACTGATTGAATCTAAGATTTAGTTGTAGATGTGGACCTGAAATATATTGGGTACCGTGTACACTAGTAAATTAATTACCCATGCTCCTTTGTGTTCTGCAGCCAAACCAACCATCTTGCCACTACCTTTGACCCCAGAATCTCCAAAGTAAGTGAGAGAGTTTTTACACAACTTTTGTAGAGCAGACAAAAAAGAGATCTGAAAAAAAATGAGGCATTTTGTTAATTTCATTTCCATTTGTGTACAGTAAGTTCACGCAAACGTTTCATAACTTCATCCCAATTCTCATGTATGTTTTTCATGTGTGTTACAGTGACCACAAGGGATCTCCGTTTGAGAACAAAACCATTGAACGCACATTGAGTGTGGAGATCTCTGGAACCCCAGGTAAATGAACACAGGATCTTTGCTTATAGTCAAGAAAATGACATTGAAATTGTTCTTGTTGCTAATCTGAAATATCTTGCTGTTTTCACCATTCAATAATAAAGAAAGGCTTTCTTGTTTCAGTTTATTGGCAAAGGGCAGGTTCTCCCACAAGCCTAGTTTAATAGTTTAATTAAAGCTTAGGGTTCAAGGTGAACTGATGAGACATGGTCAGAATTTTACACAGGCCTCTATTGATTACTTTGTCCATTCTTGGGGTGATTTATTGGAAAGTTTCTCTCTTCCTCTTTAAAGAAGAGTTTATTCTCTCTCTTTCACTTAGACTCTAATGCTCTTTGACTGGTCAGCTCACTTCTTCAATACACCACAGACAAATTGATGTGGCATTATTGTTTTAATTGGTTTTGCCATGCAATTTAGTTTCAATTTAGATACAGATATTATCTACATCTTTATTCCAGACAGTCTAGCAATGTGATTAGAGACATTAAGGTAATTTCCTAACTTAATTATATTTGTGTGTAAGATAGATATCCTAGGGAGATCTGGTCAGAGCAGCATAATAATAATGATAATAATAATAATAATAATAATAATGCTTTTGGCGAAATTTTGCAAGGGTGTCCACCTTATAATAATATTCAAGATTTTATGTACTTCTTAAAAACATGATGAAGTTGATGAAGGCAGCAGCCAGAACATAATTAAACTTAAGGTATATGTCAGCTGGGGCAAAAACACAAGTCTTCAGCAGTTCTCCCCTTTCCTCACTTTCTTTCTCAGCATAAATCATGCAGGTAATTATTTCTGTATCCCCCGTGCAGAGATTAATCATTCCAGGTCAATAAAAACAAAATGGCTGCCCTTTCTCTCTTACAATAAATGGTTCACGAGGAATGGGCCATTTGGTATTTACTTACTACAAGGTAATGGGTCTTAGTGCACAGATTTGACCTACCCTGAGGGTGGAATCCCTTTATTCGGTAAATTTGCTCAAATTTAGATTATTATTATGGGTTTTTTAACGTCTGTGATTCAATTGCACCTTAGTGCTACTGTATTTGAGGTGTTGTTCCACCCTATGTTAGCCTCAAGAGTAAAGTGTCATTTGAGGTCATCTTTACAGCTTGGCTAGACATGGCTAAAGGGTTTTATTTTATCTCAGTGGTTTAGGCAAAATGAAAATGTTCTTATTAACCCAACTCAAAACCCAGTACTACCCAAGGCGAAATTGTTTAGCCACGCAATAGACTTTTGGCATTAGACATTAGTTTTGTAGAAGAAGTGCCTTTTTGAGAACCTTTTTGTTGTACTACACTCCTATTTTGTTTTTACAGTCCTATAGACCTTTATAGTCAGATAATATGTTTTTACTGAAGATCATATAACTGATTAACCGATTACAAGTCAGTGCAAGACCAGATGAGACCTTTAAATCCTTTGGGTGCCATACATTTCCACTGGGGTTCGTGTCACCCTGACAGCAGTATGAGAAGTCATTTACAGAGATGTAGAATTAGAGAATACCCAGGCATTCCCACTGAAGAAAAAAACATGACACCTGCAAAATAGCCAGTTCTGTGAAAGCGTGAGATTTAATACACCTACCTAATCCCCATCCCTCTAATAGATTAACTTGAGCGGGGGATCCTTTAATTATGGTATCATATGACACCCAGGTCAGTCTTTGCTTCACTCCTTGCATGGCATTTTCAGATTACCACGGGGATCAGTTCTGTAGACTTTAAGTAATAATTTGTTCAGAGATCCCTATGTAATTCACACCTTGCCAGAAACAGATGAGAAAACCCACTGGCTTGTGATTGCTGTTTGCATCTGTGTGCATTCATCTTGGTCGCCTTTCACTGAACAGCACATATTTATGTAATCCTATGTAAAGTAATTTATGTAATGTAATGTAAAGGCGATAATGTGCCTTGGTTTATGACCCCCTGTGCATTGTTTTGCCCAGATGGTGTTTGATTGGTGCAGCAGAAGTTCCTTTGGCCGTGCACGCTTTCTCATAGCTCATTGCACTGGCATTATGATAAATATAGTCAGGGCCACTGTTGTTTTATATACTGCCTCAGTCTGCAGTGCTGTATCTGTTCAATTTACAGAGAGAGACTGACAGAGAAAAGAGACTGATGGAATATACTGAAGGCTAGGGGTAAGGATGTGCCTTTAAACAAATGATCATTTTGTTTGCAACACCAGTTTCAGGATAGGATCCTAAAATGGGGGACTGCATAAAGGTGAATTAAATCAAAAGATTGGCTAAAAATCTATTTATAGAAAAGTCGTGTAAATGAGTCACACTAACAGATTTCAGTGAGACGTTGAAATAGAGAGAGGGTGCGGTAGAGAAAAATAAAGAGGAACTACCCCAGGTTGTTTGTTGAAGTGCATTACCCATGCCGTAAAGCAGTGCATCTCAATACTTCCCATATAACTGCCATCTGTTGCCACATAAATCTGTCAGGATGGCTGGGGTTCACGAGGAAAAAGATGGCAATGATGTAGAAGATAACAGCTCCCCAAGTCACCGTGCTTTCACTGGAGACCCCAAATTATGGCTTTCGTACATCTGCATCTAAGTGTGCCAGCAAAAAACAAATGATCAGTGTGTCTGACTATATGAATGGTTATTTTGAGAGAGCTTCAATGAGGCGTCTGTCAAAAGGATCTCTGTTATTTTAGTATCTGTACGTTGGAGTAACTTACCGTCTTCATATCACAGTGCAATCTGAGGTTACATTAATCTGTCAAGGTTGCAATAAAACACGGATCAGGATTAGTCCTAAATGAAAGGGAATAATTTTATCAAGCTTAGAAACAGAACAAGTACTGTAATGGAAAGAGAGGGACTCTGTTTAATAAATCTTTTCTCTCTTTCCCTCCAGGTCTGACACCACCTACCACGCCTCCTCACAAAGCCAGTCAAGAGAACCCTTTCAAAGTATCACTCAAAACCAAGCTGTCTTCATGCTCTTCCTTGGCCCTGTCAAGCAAAAGGCCCAGGCTGAGCAGTGGGGGCTCTTGCCCTCAGCCAACCAGTGGCTCTATTCGGAAGGGCCCAGAGCAGACTGAGCTTTATGCCCAGCTGAGCAAGGCGTCCTCCACAATGCCCCTAGGGGGATCGGAGGAACGTCGGGGCAAGCGGCCCATGCCCCGTGTCTTTGGCGACCATGACTATTGCCAATCTACAAGCACAAAAAGAGACAGCACCACCACAGCTGCAGCGGTCACTGGGCCAATGGATGGCCGGCATGTAGAATGTAAAGACTCAAACATGCTGACCTCCGCTACTTCAGCATCATCTTTGTCTTCCACCAACCCCTCGTCTTCCTCGCTGGCCAGGCAGCTTCAAGGCCTTTCCCCCACAGCTCAGGGGGCTTGTCCGAAACTGGATGCTCAAGGACAGGACCACAACCCCACTTCGGTCTCCAAAGGTTCAGCAGAATGCAATTCTGCTGGCAGAAAACTACTAAGGGACCAGAAGATCCGGGAAGAGCTTAACAAGCACTTTGGAAACCCTCAGCAAGCCTTCTTTAATGAGGAAGAGGGTGAGCAGAGGGGAACTCAGCCAGTAGAGGACAGTGATTCTGGGGATGAGTACTCCGGCCTTTTCTGGGACTACATACACCCAGATCTGCCTGACTTCAAGGATCTAGAGGTAGGCCGGGAACGCCTGCTCTGCTTGGGGGAAGGTTCTCCACTTGAGCTGCTCCTTGAAGGGTCTCCCCCTAGCTCCCCTTCCAGCAGTTCATTCTCATGGAGTTCGGTTTCACCTCCTTCATCTCAGCTCTCCCCACAACACCTCCGTAGGCCGCGCTCAAACTCTCGCTCCCGACCCCCTTCCTCAGCTCATCATCGACGCAGATCCCTCTCCAGGTCTCCATACTCCCGCTGCGAGTCTCCCGACAGCCGTTCTCCCTCTTGGTAAGTTCCAGTGTGGAATCTACCACCCATACCAGAATGATGTTTACCTTGCAATCTTTTTGGACACAAATACACATGTCTCAGCAGGGGGAATTTGGAAGAAAGTAAACATCTTTCTGTGTCTGTCATTGTGAGCCTGAGTCTCGCAGCATGGCCACCGAAGTCGTTACCGCTGATTTGGCACAACCAGAGAAAAATTACATGAAATAGTCAATGAGCTTCGCCTTTGAGAGACACAAGACAAAATGAGCTTAGATGATAAATAGAGTCATCTTAGATGGTTTATTATACAGATGGAGGATAAATTGTTCATCTTCACACTTGCTGTTACACCAAATGAGCCTCTCTAAATTCGAGTTGAGACGTTATTTCACCATTATAGCAGTATATTGACTTTTTATAAATTGCAGGGACACCTTTAGCAGAAGTCTTTTATTTCAATGTTTTTCATTCCCTCATCATACACAAACAGTGCCGATGACAAAATAGAGTCCAGCAGAGTCATTTCTTGTGCAAACAAGCATCTGTCGCTTGAGGAACTTAATAGATTTATGGACGTTTCCTCAATGGACCTTTATCCCTTTAGCTTGCATTTTAGATACATTTCTATCCAGCACTCTTTGATGGGGCTCTGTTGTTTTTAGTAGCAGCTGTTGTTTTGCTCGACATCGTTGCCCACTCCGTCCCCGTGAGATGAAAGAAACGTCCTGTGAGTGAAACCATGGACACTTTAAAGTGGGTTATATCCATGTAGTGTGCCAGCAAGACAATACTTACACTTCTTACAAGTGATAGTACTGATAAACAGATGTTAAAAGCAATATTTCAGAGATTATACTCCTTTTACTAACCAGTGACATCTTTAGTGTTTATGTACTTATGGCATGGCAGTTCATCCTTTATAGACTGTATTCACTGAAAGACAATATCAGCTTAAAGCTACAATGGGGGATTCAATGTTTCATAAGATATGCAGACATTTATGCATCATTGATTAATACAAGATACAGTGAATGATAGAAAAATCTAAACAACATCTGAGACTTTTTTGCTGTGTTTATTTAAAGTGTACGTTTTCTCAAAGATTATTATGCCTAATGATATTTACGTCAGAGCTTACAACCCTATGCCATGTGTGATTGTGTCTGCCGTTTAAAGTTATTAGAAATGTAAATATTTATGTTCGTATATATCACACATATTATAATTTCTTGTAGTAATAATAATAATATTATTACATTTAAAATTTTACTAAAGATTTCTTTTCCTCTGCTTCACTCAGGTCTCCTTGCAATATGGACGATAGCACTTTTATTCCCAGGATTTATAAAAGCCCTCAATCCCAGTCTCATTCCAATTTTGGTCGGAGGCCCAGGTAAGTGCCAGCACATGGGAAAATGTTTTTTTTTCTGATATGCCGTGTATAAAGTTCATTATGCTGAACTCTTAATATTATGCTAGAAAATGTAAATGCAACGCTATATATGAGACAGACTTAAATACGTGCCATAAGGTAATCTACTGTGTCTTCACTTTCTGAGTCTGTCCTTATGCAAAGGAAGCAAGTCTCTTGCTGACTCTGTCTAATTGACATGATGAGTTGTGATGATACATCAGTTCATAGCTTAAACTTTGAAAACTTTTACAATAAAGCTTTCGCTGGCAGGAGCAGGTTGCATTAGGGACCTGCTTCCTCTCTGATGCACCTTTTCCCTTATGATACTTTAGCTCGTTCGTATTGCGCTCCTACACGGCGATTCCACCGTTGCAAATGGTTGTAGGAAAAGTTTTTGGACACAAAGTTCAAACTAAGCAGAAAGTAATGGCATGTGAAGTTGTGCTGACAGACACAGCTGGCAAATTTCTGCTATATTCCCTTAAGAGTAGCGCCATTGGGAGCCGTAACCTTTTGCGATGTAATGAGACAACTTATTAATGTGTTTGTTTGTGTTCCACCCCAAGAAGAATAGAAAGCAGTCTGCTCCCAGCTAGCTGAGAAAAACAATACGTTTATGGACACAGAGTAGAAGTGTAAGGCTGAGAGGTTGCTCTTTCATAGATCGAGACATGATGGAGGGAAGTTATGTTCATATGTTTAAGCAGCATTTTTTCCAGATGTTTTTTTCTGAAATTCCAGTGGTGGTGTGCATGTCACAAACTATGAAAAAGCACAGTGAGATGTCTTCAAGTTTGTGTGAATGTGAGTGCGCTATTTGCAAGGGGAGGCAACTGGTATCAGTGATGAACCACTGGCTTAGGGGCGGAACAATTAGGCAAGATATCCTCTCTTGGTCAAGGTTGTTAAAAAGTATCAATCTGTGCTACCAGTACACCATCAGAACATGTTTTCAGCATGGCTGGAAACATTATATCTCCAATAAGGTTCCTCGTTGTTTTACGGATGAAAGTGCTACGATAAACACACACATAGGCACCGATCCTGTGGGTGCTCTGGGGTTCGGCTCGCGCACCCCCCGAAATGGCCAAGCACATTATCCTTAAATAATTTTAATCAAAAATGCATTTGAAATTCGTGAGCCTCTCTGATTGTGGTTCTCATGAGTTGCAATATCTACAATGCTTGGAAACGTCACCACTTTCCTTTTTTTCAAGCTTGTGCAGCCTGCGTCGGCCATTACTAAGTAAACTAAGCACCCACTAGCGGAAAAATAAATTGTCGCCTATAAAAAGCATGTTTGTTAAGAAACAAACATTTACATTTTTATTTCAAAATATATGTATGCATTATATATTAGCCTTTTATGCATTAATGCCCGCATGCACCACACACACACATATTTCATAACCATGGCACCACTGCAGTGAATTGGTGCATTACCATCATGGTGGTAAAATACTGCCACCATCACAGTCCTAAGCCTAGTTCAATACAATTTGAGGCTTAATGTGAAATGTGAGATTTTTTAAAAGTTAAGATTTTGGTATCTTGACACATCTGATTGTGACAGTGATTCCTATTGAAGCTCTACAAATAAGGAAAATACGCAAGCATCTTCATTTGCTCTCCATATATTGCATTCTATGAGGAAATAACTGAGATATCTTATTTGTGATGCGTCTTTCCTATGTACTTATGATTTTTTTTCTGAAATGTTTTAAACTGTAGGTATGACAGCTATGAGGAATATCAACACGAGCGTCTGAAGAGGGAAGAGTACAGACATGACTATGAGAAACGGGAATATGAGAGGGCTGAACAGAGGGAGACACAACGTCAGAAAGCACTAGTGAGTAACTCATCTCACGATTTTATTCAATTATTGGCTGTGTCTTCAGTTGCATGTCCTTTTGTGCCCTGGCTTTGGCTTTTTATTCAAACTAGTGGAGGTCAGCCTTAATTGTTATATGAAGCTCACATTGAAAAAAAATTCCAATCCTTTGTTTATTTTTTATCCTACTTCTACTTCTTCATGTCTTTTGTGACTTCATGTATGTTTCTTAAAGGGGTCATGGCATGAAAATCTGACTTTTCCATGTTTTAGTGCTATAATTGGGTTCACAGTGCTTCTGTCAACCTAGAAAATGTGAAAAGGTCAACCCAGTAACTTAGTTTTGGTAAACCATTCTCTGCAAGCACGTGAAAAATTAGGTCATTGAAATTTGTCCCTCCTTATCATGTCATAAGGAGATCTTATTATAATAATACCACCCCTTAATCTGCACTATCCAATCACAGCACTGTCATTTAGTTTAGAGAGAAAGAGAGAGAGAAAAAATAATTCACAGCACAATTGAGTTTGAATTGCAACAAACCACCATCATTGTGATCAGTGTTTGCACTTCATCCCCTCATTTGCATTTTAAAGGACACACCCAAAACGGAAAATTTTTGCTCACACCCTCCAAAGTGGCAATTTTAACATGCTAAAATAAATTTTCTATATGGTATTTTGAGCTAACACTTCATATATGTGCTCTGGGGAAACCAAAGATTTATTTGACATCTTAAAAAATTATTGTGACATGGCCCCTTTAATTGTGCAGCCCTTTTAAAAAAAATATGCATTGATGCATAATTACAAGGATGGTTAGATGAAGGATCATGGATGGATGAATGTGTGGTTATCTATCTACTATAGGCAGATATATAAACAATATATCCCTTTAGTGTATATATAGACATATATTTAAATACATTTTCTAGCCAGTGTTACAACAAACCCTCTGTGTGTTACAATTATCCCCACCTATGGGGTAAGTTGTAACGTTTGCACTTTCGGTGTAAATGTACGATAACAGTAGGTCCCACAAACAAACGTTATTTGTAGCAGATATGTGTTGATTATGTAAAAAAATATAAATTACATTAGTTTTTGCCACGCTCTCCCCTACTACTGTATGAGTTGCACGCTTATCCACTGTTGGACATTGTTAGTTGTTAGACATAAAGTAAGTATGAAAAGTGTGTTAGAAGAGTTTTTCAAAGAAGTCCAAAAGGCCAAAAGTGCCCCTAGCCGAAGAAACAGTTTTTTTCAGTCGTGGTCAGGAATCTTACAGTACTGCCCCCAGACTTCATCTCACTCCCATCACTGTGTATGCCTACAGAAAGCTGAAAGCACACAGATATCCCAGCACTCTCTCTCTCGAACTAAACTCACGCAAAAACCTGAATCATTCAGTCTACACGCGTTTCCTCCTTATCTCCCAGTTGCGTTTTTTAACATCTCTGCGGCATTTCAGAACGATGCCGGATTCTATTAATCACACTACGGGCTAAATGCTTTTGACCAGACAAGCGAGGGAAAAGTTAAATTAAGATACCCCAAATCAAAGGTATGTTAATACATAGTCGCAAAACGAGCGTTTTAATTCGAACAGTTACATATTTGAAATGCAGTTTCGCCGAGATGAAATATCAGTTTTCTCCTCTTTGGCTGTGCCTGAACAGACTGTGAAATGAGACGGGTTTTCAACTCAGTTCACTGATAAATGCACACGTCAAATAATGCACGCATGACTCGGCCCCAGCGTACGTTGTTCTTTTTCTCTTTTCTCGGCGGCAGCGAGACAATTACTAGCAGCGGCGGCTCAGCTGTCAGAAGAGGTTTTGGGGGGGCACAGGATGTAAGCGCTTCATATGAAGCTCTAGTCTCAGGGTGTCATCTTTTAAACCTCGCCGCATTTATCAGCTGTCAGCAACAAAAACTACCAATTCAGCAAACACTTTCGTCTCCCATTGTACGTGAGAGAAGCGGGAGGGGGTCGAGGTGCGAAGGAGATGCAGAAAAAACCCCTTGGTGCGTGTTGCTGTTCATTTGTAGGTTTTTGTTGTTGTTGTTCTTGTTGACGTGTCAACAGGCGTGCACAGAGGTGAATTATGACTCTGTTGTGTGGCTTGAGATATTTTATGCATGACTTACAAGAGACCTCTGGTTATAGTCGAGGATCATAAGTATATTTTGTCAGACGTAATGGCAGGCACGTGAACGGATGAATAAATAATGGTAAGTAATAAGGCTCGGGGCTTGTGCTTTGTCTCAAGATTAGTGAACAGAATTAAATGCCTCTCGTTTATATATTCAGCCTGCTGCGGTCTTTATGTTTTCATTATCTATGAGGTGACTTTTTCCATTTTAATTGTTAGTATAGTTACGCACGACAATATTTACCTGTTGCTGTATGTATTTTTATATATTGGTACATTGGTTTCGTATAAATGACGTTGGTTCATTGTTTGAAAATAGTATGGAATAGACACAAAGGAAGATATGAAGAGTTTGGTTCCAAAACGCAATAAATCCATTTTGACTAATTTGGGTAAAAATGTGTTTTCTATACCAAAAAAGTGACAAGATGAAAACCATTAATTTCTGTTACAAACTTTCACAAAGCATCTTTAAGTTACAATGACATTAAAAATTCAAATCCATAATTTGATTTTCAAAGATTTATTATAAAAACTGATTTTTTTAGTTTTTAGTTTACTTAATTTTTTTCCCCAAAATGCTAAAAATCTATTAAATCAATATATAAATGTGCATTCATCTTGCATGCTATATTCATTTAGTTGACTAGTGGTATACACTGATTAAAAAAATAAACATTAATGGCATTAATCAAAACACTTACTTTGTAATTCTGACATGATACAATACTGATTTTGGCGGTAACTCGTTTTTTTTTAATGGCATTTATCACGTTTTGGAACCAAACTCTTCATATTTTGTAGAAGGTTTGTAACAAAGCAGTTATGGGGCACCATTGACTTCCAAAGTAGGAAAAATAATACTATTGAAGTGAATGGTGCCCCTGATCAGATTTAGCTCATTTTAGTAGAGCACTGCATTAGCACCACAATGCTCAATCACAAAGACCACATATACTGATAAAATGTATAGCTTGAATGTAATGTAAGTCACTTTGTATACAAGCGTCTGCCAACTGCATAAATGTAAATGCACTTTGGGGGACAATTTCATCCCCAAACTACAGCTAAGTACACGCACATAAAATAAAGTGAGGTTCCTCTAGTAATTTTATCCAGAATTTTTTTTCTCTCAGTGGTGGATGTTAATTACAGTCATAGGGTGAGGTTGAGGGAGAGAGATAGATATAGAAGAGAGAAACAGAAAGACTATAGCTCCACGTTGGACTAATCTCTTCTTTCTCATTTTCTTTTTGGCCAGGAGGAGAGGCGAGTGGTGTATGTGGGACGTCTTCGTGCAGACAGCACACGCACCGAGCTCAAACGCCGCTTTGAAGTCTTTGGCGAGATTGAGGAGTGCACAGTCAACTTGAGACATGATGGGTAAGAACATGGGCCTGCGTCTCCGTGTGTACTGTATATCTGGATTGTGCGTGTCAAATGCTAAAAGAGGTCAATATCTATCTTGAGAATAAAAGAAATCATCCCATTCTACATCATTATGCATTTTTGCACTGTTGGCTTAACTGCTTCTCATGACCTCGAAAGCAAAGTCTGAATAAAGCATCTGTTTGAATACAAACAGGATTACAGTGCAACACTGACCGGCAAAAAGTCACTACCACTAAATGAATTGTAGCTTTTTCCTGAACCCCTGCATTTTCTGTTTCTCAACGCAGGGACAACTTTGGCTTCATCACCTACCGCTACACTTGTGATGCGCTCGCTGCTCTTGAAAACGCACACACCTTGCGCAGGTCGAACGAGCCTCATTTCGAGCTCTGCCTTGGTGGACAAAAGCAGTTCTGTAAATCGAATTACACAGATTTAGGTAAGTGTAACAGCCCGACTGCTTTCATACACATGTGACTAGTTGACACAAGGCGTCTTGTGCAAGGGATGATTTTACCTAGTTAAGACATTAACCTTGGTATTAGGCATGACTCATTTGTTTTATGGGTAAAGGGTCAAATTTGTGGGTGAAATTACCAGTGCTCAGTAAATAATTGATTCATCATAAAACCGGTTCTTTCATCATATAATATGGTTCATTAGCCTAAAGGCAAGTTGTTTATGATTGGCACATGCAGGTGTGCGTATTGCGTCCATTTTACAATGGCTTCGCACGTGGCTCATCCAATCAGAATTTAGAGACAGCATCTGGTTTGATGGATTCATGTGTTGTATCTCTTTTCACACCAATAAAGACTTCTGTGCCCCCTGAATGGTTGCAAAAAGCATTAAGCAAGGTTAGGAGAGCAAGGTCAGGTCTCACCAGCTCCAAGTGAGCATCCATTTGCCTGCTGTTGGGATGTAAAACAGCAGCAAGACCTAACCATGACACTAAAGAGTGACATGCCTCCAGAATGAAAGAGGCAAACCCTGCGTCCAAAATTGCATACCTTCCATTAAAGCAATGTTACATATAGTATCAATATGGATAGTATGACTGAAATTCGGACTTACTACAGCTACCATGTTGATAAATCACGTGACACACATCGTCATAACAAAAAGTGAGCTGTTAACTTGGATGATGTTAAACAAGCACAATTTAACCACAAGGAACTATTTGAATAGGGCCACGCTATCGCTTTCCGACATTTTCGAATATTGCGATGCCTCTCCTTCTTTTCTTTTCTTCGTTGGGTGACTCCTTTCCCAGGTGCTCACGGGATAGTGAAGTGTCCACTAAATGCACACTTCAAAATCTTGCCGGAAGCTGTCTTTCGAATACTATGAATTCAGACTTACTGCTCGCTTCGCATATTGATTTTTGCATGCTATATAGTATGGAAGTAGGCGGTTTCAGATGCAAAGAAACAGAAATTGAGTTCTGTCATAGATTGACTGATAAACGAATTCATCTTCATCTGTCCTAGTCGAATTTATATACTGCTTTCTAACTCTATTGCCTCTTGTATTTCCTATTTCTTGTATCCGGATTTCTCATAGTCATGGTAAACCTGGAATTGGCGGGAAACTTTTCAAATTGTGTTTATGTTTGTTTCACATTTACATATACATTTTTCTGTTGCTCTGCTCAAACATCATTTGGTAGAAATTGCTCTCTACAAAAATCCTTGGAAGGGTAGAAACTCCTGCAAATTTGATCTCGTATGTTTTCCATTTCCATTCCTATTCATTTATATTCAAAAGGAAGGTGAAATACTGTACACTAAGAAAATGCTTGGTTGTTTTTAAGCAACCTGATCTCATGAATTTCCGTGGCATAGTCATGGAATTTTGTGCTCATTTTTCCGTGGCATTCTCACGGATCTCCGCATTTTTCCGTGGCCCTGCTACGGACTGTCTTTTTCCGTGGCATTCTCACGGATTGGTTACTCAACTGTTTTGTCCTATTTTCTTACCATTTTCGCTTCGGTTTAGGGTTAGATTTACATGAAATGACATCCCTACCCAAACCCAACTCTAACAACAACGCCAGGCGACAATTGTTTAAAGTTTAGAAAATATAAAAGAATAAATCAGAAAAAATAGTATAAACCAATAGTTAAAGTGACATATTAACGCAAACACCAAATCTAACCCTAAACCGAAGCGAAAATGGTTTGAAAATAGGAAAAAGCAGTTGAGTAACCAATCCGTGAGAATGCCACGGAAAAAGACAGTCCGTAGCAGGGCCACGGAAAAATGCGGAGATCCGTGAGAATGCCACGGAAAAATGAGCACAAAATTCCATGACTATGCCACGGAAATTCGTGAGATCATGTTGTTTTTAAGCCATGGTTGTGTAAAATGTGGACAAACCCAACGTCTGGGTTTCATTTTACCTATGCTGGGTTGGTCAGCTAGCAGCAGATGGCTTTGACCATGGATTGAAACAACCCAAGATTTTTTTTTAGTGTATATCTTTTCTTTCACCCTATCACTCTCATATCCAAAGGTTATTAGACGTCCATACAGGGTTTTCATTTCCTTTTCATCTTTTTTCCCTTTTCATCTGCCCTGTGCCCTTTGTATGGGATTACCAAGGTTATGATCCAGACAGTGTCAGATTAATGGATCCACGAGTGACAAATTCCACTGTAAAATGTTATGGGGCTTTTTTCTACCCATGATGCATACTGTATGATGGCGCTGCGGTGGTAATAGGCAATCAGGATTTCCATCAGAAGGGGAAAACTGTCTTTTGGGGGCAGGGAGCCTACTGTAGGGGTTGAATCCTAAAGGCAGTGTCCAGGGATGTGTAAAACCCAAATAGTCATGGGTTATTCAGTATCAGTCAATATTCACTTCAATATTTAGTCGCAATACACGCTTATTTTCTGTAGAATGTGAGGTCAGGGTCGTGTAATGCTTGAGAGACACCAAAATGATTCTTCTCCGTGCCATCGATAGTCAATGGAAGGGAACAAGAGCCCTTTCCTTCAAATAATGAGGGGTTAGGGTAAGGCCAAAAGATATTCAGATTGTGGCCATAATAGGTCCTTCAAAGGCATTGTATTTGGGAATAAAACCCCGCCTTAAGGCAGATGAATGGGCGACCTTCATTTTACTGGGCCTTTTACCAGAGTAAGGGTTTTACGGTGAGGGTAGGCTGAACCGCAGCGACAGGAGCAGATGAAGAGGCAAGTGACTAGAATAATGCCACGGCCTCAAAGTCTTCCTCTCAATCTTCCGCTTTTCTCTGCCTCTTTCATCTACGTTTTTCGGAGACACTCTCCATTAGTTCCAAGTGGAGTGAAGGGGCATTTTTCATCTTTCAAGGTGCGCGGCATGACACGATTCTCCCCTTAGCCATAGTATTACATCATGACTGGCACTTCCTGCCTGCCACGGTCATTCCCATTTCTCACAAGCCACGACCGCGCCGCCGCTCATACGAGGGCACCATTTGCGAAGCTGTCTGCCACCGGAGATAAGACGACTGCATTTGTTATCCCAAACGTGAATCAAACTGTATGTCTAATGATAGTCTGGTTCTCATCTTGGGCAGTGCCTCTTGACTGTTATACCAAACTGTTTTCAACAAGTGACTTGTGTAGTCAGGATGCGACAACAGGGAGGTTGAAATTGCATTGTTAAATATTTTTGTTTAATCAACTCAGATTTACAGGTAATTTCAATTTGCTATTATTTATCTTGACAAGAGGTGAGTTGTTACAACTTATAAAATGAAGTTTACTTATTACAACTACATTTTATAAGTTATCTCTAGTCAAGATTAATAATATTTAGTAAAATGACTTGTAAATCCGAGTTGATTTAAAGGAAAACACCACCTTTTTTCAATATTTTAGGAAGTTTTTACCTCAACTTAGACAAATTAATACAGTGGTTCCCAAACTTTTTCAGTGCGCGGCCCCCCTTGTGTACGTGCATTCCTTCGCGGCCCCCCAAAGAAAATTTGTGACAAAAAACTGTTCTAAAACTCAACATTTTGATAAAAAAAAACATTAAATTATACAAAAAAAGTAGTGCTTTTGGTTAGTAACCTTATTTTTTTTAGGTTTAATTACACAGAATTCATTATAAATTAATGTATTTCATAAAATGTCATAAAACTGGGGCCCCCCTGGCACCATCTCGCGGCCCCCCTGGGGGCCCCGGCCCCCAGTTTGAAAACCACTGAATTAATACATACCTATCTTTTTTCAATTCGTGCATTTCATCGTTGTACATCGTGTCGTGAATGTGTTAGCATTTAGCCTAGCCCCATTCATTCCTTAGGATCCAAACAGGGATGAATTTAGAAGCCACCAAACACTTCCATGTTTTCCTTATTTAAAGACTATAGGAAGAGCACTTAGTTTGCAGCACTTGGACCTCGGTGCGCAGTAACATCATCACTCCTGTCTACTCCCCCTCTCGCTCAAACTTCCATCAATATAACTGCGCCCGAGGTTGAGGTGCTGCAAACTAAGTGCTCTTCCGCCATACAATATAGTTCTCATTTTTTATCCGCTTAAAAATCGCCACGTTTTATTTTGTGCCACCATACTTACTCGTGTAACTACTTATTGTAACATGTAACAGTCTTTAAATAGGTAAGTGTTTCCTATCCCTGTTTGGATCCTAAGGAATGAATGGGGCTAGGCTAAATGCTAACACATTCACAATGCGCTGTACAAAGATTAAGTGCATACACTAAAAAAGATATTCATTCATCAAAGTTGAGGTAAGAACATAGTAAAGTATTGAAAAACGGTGGTGTTTTCCTTTAACAATAAATTTAGGCAGCAAATATTTGTACTGTACAAATTTACAGTATTTAAAAAGGCAGCATTAGCACAGAAATAAAATAACAGATAAAAACGTATTACATGTTTTAGGGGGCTTAACCCTCACTACACTGTCCAGTCCAAAAACAAAATGTTCAAAATATGTTCAGGGCTCAACGCAAATAATTGTTTATACTGGCCCAGTCGGGCCAGTGTCACATATTTAAAAAGAATAATTTTAATAAAAGTATAATAATAAAAGTCAAGTATAATTGTATACATATACAACAAACATGTTCCCAAAAAAAAGGTTCCCAACTTTTCTGCTTTACCTGTAAACTGACAGCAAACTCTGCAAAATATTGCATTGTTTCTTTTGTTGTGTTTTACCCAAGTAAATGTCTGCTTCCAAGATGTTAAATAATATAAATTGATGAAAATATATTTTAGTGACTGAGGGTGAAGCACTGGCCCGATCGGGCAAGTGACAATACTTTTTACCGGCCCAAACGTCTCTCACGCTTGCCCCGGGAACCGGGCAGTCCTTTATGTTGAGCCCTGATGTTCCCCCTCTGTTACTGGGGTGGTACCCTTTCCAAAAAGTGCACCTTTGTACCTAAATAGTGCATATTGGTACCCCAAGATACTAGTATCTCAAAGGTACATATTTGTAACAAATGTATACATATCTGTAACTAATATGAGAACTTTTTGTGGGAACAAAATGTGACAATTTTTTTTACAGTGTAAAATTCTGTGGTGGTCGATAAATAACACGATTGAAAAATACAGCATGCATAAAGGCCAGCATTCTGAATTCTTTCCTATATCTCCCACTTCTTTCAGATTCCCATTCTGACGACTTTGATCCAGCCTCCACTAAAAGCAAGTACGATTCGATGGATTTTGACAGCTTGTTGCGCGAGGCTCAATACAGCCTGAGAAGGTAATGAGCAGCGGCTGCCTAGAAAGCGAGGGATTGCAATACCTCACTGTTCTTTCAGTTCTTTCAATACAAGACTACCAGAAGTTTTACACTTTACGTAAGTGGAAAGAGTCTATGTGGATGAAAAGTTCTACGTATATAAAGGGATATATATATATGTATATGTATACCTGCAAGCAAAGTTTACATGAATCTAGCTGCTGCAAAGTTGACAAGAGACACTACCGTACCGGACTACACAGATCTGTGTGTGTGTGCACTTGTACCGCTGCGCGATGCTCTGAGAGACACGAAAATCTTCTTCAGAGTTTTCTTCACACTTCACCCTTTGGCACTTCGACAGGTGAAAAGTGCAGCTTGTTCAATCTGTTTTTCTCGTTTGGAGTTTATTTTTGAGGGGTTTTATTCGGTTTCTTTTTTAATCTGGTGTTTGGATGTGGTGTTACATTTTCGACAAGGAATTCGGGCAAATGTTCTACATTTACTGAGGGGAAAAAATGTAGTCGCCTATTTACAGCTGTTATTAAAAGAAATATTTTATGTGCATATCAGCGTTCTTTGTTTGTTACAGCTATGCACTGTAAAATGCAGCCTTTTTAAGATGATGAAATTTTCTTAATCGAGAATGTCGATCTGTAGTCATTGCAATGATGATGTATAACCTACATGGCGTGATTTGATTGTAAAAAAGTATGGAGATTTATTGCTCTTTTTGACAGAGCATGCAACAAAAGTTTTTTGTTTTTTGGCTTTTTTAACGATTTCTTTTTTTATTGAAAAACTCATCCGATTTTGAAGTTAATAACGCAGTGTTTTCCTTATACATGCAGTGTGTGATAGATTTTCATTATGTTATGTTCGCAATTGTATAAAAAAGAAGATAAGCCCTAAGATATTTTTTTATTCTTTGTCTGAAGGAATCAATAGCTTTTATTTAATTCTCTGTGCACAATAATCATTGTTATTGTTCCTGTTTGATAATACACTTTCACAAAGAGATGATTATTAATCCAACACAGAATTACTCATGCTTATTTATGTATTTATCTCAGTATTCTAATCAAAATATTTATGGCTGTCAGCCTTACAAATTTTGCTATTTATATTATTTGTTATTCAGCAAACACTGGAAAGGACGCAAAACAAAATATTGTTTTTATATGCCTTCAGAGAACAAAAAAATATTGTACGATTATTATTTTACACCATTAGGCTCATTATGAACTTTGCTGCTCCAATTGCAAGTGATTTATTTATCAAGTTGTTTTTTAGCTCTAAAACACTTTCACCCCCTTTTTCATCTCTTTTTTTATTACATAAAGCAATAAAATAATTTTGCAGGTATTTTGTTGTACCGCAGAGAATTTGTGTCTTTGCTCCACACTCTCGATTATGTGAATGCCAAACTAAAGTTTACAATTTTCTTTCCTGAATTTTTTTAAAAAAGAAGGAAAAAATGTATTTGATGTAAAAATACTATTATATATGATGATAATAATCTTGTCATTACTCACAATAACTCAAAGTAATAATGGAATATGAAAATGTGAATAAAAAATAAAAAAGCAATAAATTATTTTTCAAAGCTGTATTTTAGCTCATCTTGTTGTATGGTTTCAGACATGACAAATTACCCAGACTCTGTTCATATATATGGATATATATATATCTTAAAACACACCACTTGAACGAGAAATTATCCACCCATTCATGTGCATGTTGTGAATGTGTATATGAGAGAGTGTGCGTATATTTTTTTTAAAATGCAATACAAGCGATGAGTTACAGGATTAAAAAGCCAAAAATTGCAACTAAAATCATCTTTCGAATATCACTCAGCTATAAGGTCTACTTAATCAAAACCACAACACAGAAGTCTGTCTTGGTATAGTTTGAAGGTCCCCCGGAGGAACTGTTAATAATTAAAATTGCCTAAGCACAGAGGTACCCTGTCACATAGAGTTAAGGTAACCTTGCAGTTTTCTTCAATAAACGGCAATTTATGCAGTTGTGTTGATTTGTTTTTGAATGGGAGACCTTAATGGAGCCAGATATCATATTTATATTAAACTCAAAAGATCAACATCTTTCACAAGCATAGAAAAGACAACAGCGGGGGAAGAAACCTTTTGTACATTTGTTTTGTATTTCTGCACAGAGCTTGGGTATGGAGTCATGTCGCGTTTGAAATATATGTGGCTTTAATCGTTGCAACGTATTTGTTGCAAATTTGCTTTGTAAATTGCTGAAGTAGCAATAAGTTACGACACCTGATTGGGTGTGTGTTTTCAAAGTGGCGATACTTTTTACCATAGTAAAAACTACTGAAGGATTTGCCACAGCTTTGGACTATTTTTGTGTGTTTCCATGAAGAACAGGATCTATATTACCGAGGCTGTGCGTGGTTTTGTGTGTGGAATTGACAGCGTGTGTATCTCGGATCAAGGGGACTGTGGCTGTTATTTTCTATTTGTCTCCTATCCTTGTTGCCTTCTGCTGAGTCCTAACCAATGCCTTTGTAGATGTACGTATTGTACAATCTTTGTTGTGAATTTTATTTTTATGTGTAGTTTTCATCAGCCTCGTCATGCCAATAAAGGGAAATGTGTCTAATTTATTTCATTTTCTATGATTATCTGTCATAACTTCAATGATTAAAAGTTAATTTAATAAATTGAGCAGTAATTCCAAACCAAGGTTATGCATATCAAAGTGTAACATGTATATAAGATTTAAGTAAAATAGTACACTTCAATAACTAATTGTAATAAATCTCATGATTGCTTTTAGTTTCTGCTAAAAAAAATCCAACCATGGGTTGAATTAACTAGAAAATGTCCATATTTGACCCATCCACACACTGTCAGGATAAATGGTCCCTAGCTGTCCCTTGGGCGGTACCCTATTAAAAAGTACATAGAGTGCATATTTGTACATCAGTTGTATATATTTTGGTTCCTAAATAGTACATATTGGGACCAGCCATTTTTCTGTCAGTGCACTGTGAAATGTTCCTTGTTATTTCTAAATAATGTCCAATGTACTATAGACCAGTGCTTCCCAATCTTGGTCCTGGAGGACCCCATCATTGCTATAGATTATAGACCAGTGTGCTGTAGAAAACTATAGTAAACTATAAAACACACTTCTGGGGCCTCATTTATAAAATGATGCATAGAAACCGTTCTAAATGTGATCATATGATCATTTCATAAAAGCGTGTATGTGTGATTCACAGAACGAACGAATGCTAATGGTCTAATAAGATTCAATGGATTATGCTAAGCTATGCTATAAGTGGTACCGCCAGACCTGGAGATCAGCTGAATGGATTCCAAAACTGTAAAAATCAAATGTTTATCTCCAGGGGAGCTGGAAAATGAGCCTCTTTAATCTCATGTTAACACAATACTTCAATCAAAATAATGTGATTAAGCTCAAGTATAATTGTTATAAATTGTGGGGTATGCCGATTTTAATTCAAATTCATAGTAAACTTGACATTAAAAAGTTTTCCCTGACCTATGTTAACACGACTCGCTGTCAGCACTCTTGCATTCATCCAGAAACAGCTCAAAGAACGTGACAGCAACAAGAAACTAGTCCAAACTAATGTCTATATGTGAGTTATTGGAAATAATCACATTATTTGTTTACATATACATATAGTCAATTAATGTAATTGATATACAAAAAAGACTAAAAATTGTAATGTTTAAATCCTTTTCGAGCAGCAAGGATAGTCTTAATATAAGTCTTATATTTCCAAAAACCTGCTGAAAAAACAACATTGACCAGCATTATTCTCATGCATGTGCTTGGCTTGCTGGTGCTGGTATGCTGCTGATGACCACCAGCTAAACCAGCACCAAACCAGCATGGACCATCATGGGAATTATGTTGGTCTATGCTGGTGGGCACCAGCAAAGCAGCACCAAAACACAACAAATGCTGTTCTTGCTGGTATGCTGTTTTTCCAGCAGGGATCGGACAAGCAAAAGTGAGTACATCTGACCCTGACGTGCCTTGCACTCTTTCACAACAAAGACTGTTTATATAAATACGAATCGTGGATTTTGTGTATGTATACTTTACAATCAAATCTGTGCATACACACGCTGTATAAATGCGGCCCCTGGTATTGATACAGAGAACTTGAGCTAAAAAAAGATTAAAAAGTTTTGGAAACCTTATACTAAAGTTGACTTCATACTAAACCATGCATATAAAACCCTGTTGGGTGATAATCTGTGTACCAAAGTGATCCACAGCGAGAGCACATTGTTTTGGATGACTCACTTGCAGAGTCAGTTATTTTTGGCGGATGCTCGTGTTTTGCCAACTCTGCACGAACCTGGGAAATGACTGATGATAATCCCGTGGAGCTTGTTTCTTAATGCCCATAAACTCTTCTGACAAGCTTTGCATATGCATTCAAACCCGAGCCCATAAAGGAGAAAAAAATCTGGAAGTGAGCTGCACTTGACGGCACATCTGTCCGGCTGAAACGTAATACCGTATAAATATTATTCGAGCCGTGAGAGAATAACGTAGAGGAGAATAAACTCCTTTTTTTCGAAAAGTACAGTGGACATTAAAATTTAAAGGAAGATGATCCATTTCTATATTTATTTATTCATTCATTAATGCCGCAGTTTAGCCTCAGAGAAAAGAGACGTCTTTCATTTCACCTGCACAATCACGCAGGCAGGAGGTCTCTCGCAGTTTTGCCCTTTAGCACACAATGAAGCATCCAGCCGAAGAGCTTCACTACACCTCTGGCTTTTCTCTGATACAGATACTCCAGCAATCCATCTTTATCTTTCATTTCACAAAGCCAGTGAAATCCTGCCCGTGTCTGCAGTTTTTGCCGTTCTCCAACCAGCAAACTACCGCTTTATCCTAAAATATGACTGGATTTGATGTACACCTATATATTATTCTGAGACTACTAGTGACAAATGCTTCAAATTTAGCCTTTTTTTAGAGGCTTGAAAAATCACCACATTTCAGGATTTCTTATTTTATATTTCCTTAGACACTACAAGTTTGTCCAAGACCTGATGGTCCAGTATCCCAAAATGATCTGAGAACATTTCATACAGCATCTTGTGTCTGTCAGAAAAAATGCTCAAATAATGTTCCCTATAGTTGTGCTAGCCTTTTAAAAACTGCACCTTTGCACCTAAAGAGTTAAGAGTGGATATTAGTACCTTAAATGTACACACTGGTACCAAATGTATACATAAATGGTTAATATTAAACTCAACCCAAGAAAAACCAACCCAATCTCATGACAGTTTGTACATATTTTAACATGTGGCTAATTTGTATTAATTTGTGTGATCACACTTGTACGTGTTTGTATGATTTTACGCTCCTGTGACGTTGAGGTTACGGATGAATTTATACGTATTTGCCAAAGTGTACAATGTAGACGTATTTGCAACATTTAATCGTAACATTATTAAGTTTTTACGGCTACAAAACGTAAAACATTTACAAATCTTTAATACTAGGGGTGCACCGATATATCGGCCGATGATGTTTGCTATGCTTCTCAGTGAAATGCCGCTACACAAAAAAGCCAGAGGGCGCTCTCATAACGAATTTGTGTTTTGACGTTTACGGTCGCTGCTGAGAACTGGGATCAAGATCGCTGGATAAAGGGCTGAATTTGTATCTGTTCCTCGCAATCATATGAATTTTTAAGATGTGAATTACAGCGAATTAATACAATTAACGCCTTTTGTGAATTTATGTTGTTTTTTGGTGTAATTATTGTTGCATATGAGAAGACTGCATGGGGAAAACGCCCTTTGTGTGTCATGGCAAACTAACTAAATATTACAAAATGGTTAAATGCCTAAAGAAATGTTATTCATTTTAAGGTTTTAAAGTGTAGTCTTGTTTAATAATATTGTGTAATTTTCTGAATGTCATGAACATTTCATTAGGTAAATGAGTAAAATGTCTTAAATAAATAAGTCCACAAAATATGATTGAAAACATGTCATTAACATGTAATTATGTTAATATGTAAATATGTAACGTATTAGTCCTGTCAATACGTTGATATTATACATTTCAGTGTGTATAAAAATCTAAGTAAATGTGCATGTGATACAACCACACTTTATGTAAAAATACACACGTATTCTCATCAGATCACGTTGAAAATACATACAAATTCCCATGAGGTAAGGTTGGACAAACCCAGATGTTGAATTAAATTAACCAAGAAAATGATTAGATCTGACTCATAAATGTGTTAAAACAACCCAGCGTTTTGGGTTGAATCAAACACACATGGGATAAATGCACGTGCACAGTGCAGAAGAAATCTGAACATATATTGTATATATGAATACAGTACAATATACTCTTACACCTGCGCAATATTGAAGAAAGCTAAAAATAAACTAAAACAGATATAATTTACACGTAACTGATTCCATTTGTTAAAATAATTTCAAACTATATACATATTGTGATACGTGTTTTTTTGCCATTTCAAAATATTGTGTGGCCCTACGCTCCACTGTTTTAATATTAACATTTTGTACACTTTTTTTTCTTTCCAGCTGCATTCAAACAAATTGAACTCTGAATTCACAGTGAGGTTTATTAGGACTGTTGTAGATGATGATGAAATAACATCAAAGTAAGAGTGGTGAACTGACTCTTCAGGATTGCAGTGAGTTAGCCGGTATGTTATTTCGAGTCGTCATGGGCACTGATCCCCTGCCTCATGCTTTATCTCCTACTCTGTTTATTTTTAGTGTGCTTTATAAGCGCCACACAATACCATTGTCTCTGGGCAAAGTCTATCAGATTTACTTTCTTGCGTAAAACAACAGCTGCAGCGCTCCAGACCTTGAGTCATTCACTGCCTTTGCAAATGGTTTTTGCAGGTGATATTTAAAAATGTGGATGATATCGCGCTTACAAATGTGTTTTGATGGTACTGTGGCACAGTATAGGATTCAGGTTATTACATACACTGTAAAAACACATGCAGCACGAAGTTAAAACAACTTGGTTTTACAAGTCAATTCAACCTACTATTTTAAGTTTTGGCTTAAAAAAAGTTCGCATAACTTATAAAATCAAGTTGAAATTGTTTAACAAATTTTTTTAAAATGTAAAATAATGTGTTGCTTTGGCAAAAACCGGGTGTGCCTCATAAGCCTTAAAAAGTGAAGCCTCTGGCTCTTTGATCGCCCCCTGGTGGCTGGATGCAGTACATAAACCCCGCCCTCTCCATTCAAACGAATGGGACTCTGCTCTTAATAAAAAAAATTATTTACACTTCCAATAAAAGTTTTGGTCCTTTCAAGTAGTTGTTATCACACTGATATATGTTCAAGTGTTCATTTTTGTGATAAGTTTCATTTTAGCTTGTAATTTGATGCAATAGAAACGGGGCATGACGTTATGATTGGCGTGGTTGATTGGTTGCGCGGGCGATTGGGCGGAAGTTTGATACCGCAGCTCCACCTCTGGCTCCACGGACGATTCCTTCTGCGCATGCCTTGGCTCCAAACTGACGTTTTTACGTAACATGGCGGCGACCGTGGTCGGACATTTTTGGCTTCAATTCATTACAATGGAGGGAGGCGACGTCGCATCGTCCATCTTTTTTTACAGTCTATGGCAAAAACCCTGTAAATGTCAGATCCAAAAACTGCTGCCAGAAAAAGCGATAATACGTCATCCTTGATTGTGAAATTCCATTGGGTCTCGTGACCGATTGCATCATTACGTCAGCTAAGAATGTGAAGGGCTATTGGCTGTCTGTATGCGCATGATTTTTTCATTTAAAGTGATCGCATGGCATCAGTTCGCAAGGTTTGCTGATCGCATGGCATCAGTTCGCAAGGTTTGCGATGCTAATTGTTTGCAATACTTTTATACTGTTGTTTTTTGTCAATTTATACAAATTATACCTGTGACTGTAGTTTTACTTGCGCGTTGTGTTTTATATGGTTGAGAACTGATTGGGGTTTAGGGTGGGGTTAGATGCTTCAAAATATCTTCTTAAACAGTTTCTACATTCATTAAATTAAATGCGTCTAATCTGACTTATATGGCAAAACCCTTAAAACGTAACCACAGGTTGTATACTGTGAGCTATTGGCAGTAGAGCACTAACCACGTTACTTTACTGTACTCCGTAATAAGCTGCTTGCACAAATTAACTATAATGTCATTATTTTTTGAGGATAGTCTCACCAAAAGCGCATTGTTTATGACACAGTCCAGCAAAAGCCACATTTGACGGCTTGTGAGCACCACAGATTAATGCTGCAAATCTTTTGCATCTTGATCGAGCAATAACATATGACTTAAAGGACAAGTTTGGTATTTTACACTTAAAGCCCTGTTTTCAGATCGTTTATGATGAAATAGAACGGTTTTGAATGAAATTTCGACATATGCGTTTGTTTTTCACCTCCCACCTCTACAATGGATGTATAGGTGCACTGGAACAATCCTTCCTAAAATGCATTAAACTTTCGTTTACAATGACGTGAAACTCACCGAGTGGTCATGGGTGTTCACTGGTATGCTCACACAAAAATCGCTACAAAAGATGCTTTCCAACAAGGTGTTTTAGCATTCGTTGTAAACTTGTGGACCTATGTTTTTAAACGCCTCACACCCGTATATTCTTCCATTGAGAGCTTGAATAATAGACACTCCAGCACACTTGGTGGTGCTAATCCGCCTGTGCCAATTGCAACAATAGAAACGAAGTTCCCAGCGCGGAGTAATACCGTACCTGATAGCACATCTAATACAAGTCAATGGAGTTGGACAAAACTACAATAAAACCTGTTGGAATGCGTCTTTTGCAGCGATTTTTGTGTGAGCATATCAGTGAACACCCCTGACCACTCGGTGAGTTTCACGTCTTTGTAAATGAAAGTTTAATGCATTTTAGGAAGGATTGTTCCTGTGCACCTAAAAAGCCATTATAGAGGTGGTAACATTAGGTGATACAAGAAACACAGAAAATTCTCGGGCCTACATCATATGTCCAAATTTCAGTTCTATTTCATCATAAACAATCTGAAAACAGGGCTTTAAGTGTAAAATGCCGAACTTGTCCCTTAATAGTTGTGTCTAAATCATATAATCTCCAGAACTAAGTTTACTGTATATACTGTATGTAATGGAGTAAGTTATGTACTGTAAGTATTAATGTACAGTCAGCTGGTCATTAATGTAAAATAAACCCCAACAGAGTGCTCAGAATCCAGATGCAAAGCGGAGGCGTCTTCAATCATCCTAAAGGGGTTTATTTTCCGATGACCTGTTAACTGTACATTATCCCTTATATAATTCCCTTCACTACTTTATTGCATTGACCAATCAAAATCAAGTATTCCACAGAGCTGTGCAACAACTTTTTATTTCCTCTTATCAAAGCCGGGTTAGATTTCTTAGTACATTAACCCATCAAACAAGATGCTTTTTTTAAAAGATCCCCAGATTTAATCTATATCAAATATTGCGTTACATCTGTTAAGTAAGTGGAAAAAAGCAATATGTAAAACCAAACTATTAGTCAAGTAATGAGCAAACAATAAGCTGAACGTGAGCTTTCTTTTGCCTTCTGCCAGCTGCCTGCGATGAAAACACAACGACGCTCACTCCATCCATTCTCAGCTTTAAAGAGTAATGAGCAACAGAAGGGATGATATTCTTCTTCTCCCAAAGTATCAACTTCGGGGACCAAACGTAAACTTCGCTCGATAATTAATGACACCCGACAAATGGCGGCTGATTGAGAAACTTGCCTTTATTGTCAATCACCATCTGCTCCGTAGCGCCAACGCGACACAACGCTAATTGCCTCGAGTGCATGTAAGATGCCTTTATTAATTAAAACAGAAAATAAAAATGATTTTAGGAAAGCTTCAAAAGCATTGAGCATCAAACAACTTGGCAGCTGTGTGTGTGTGTGTGTAGGGCTGAAATTTAGTGGACTGCGTGGTATTTGGTGAGTCTTCTGAAGGGAGGTACCCATAATGCCCCGAGGCCAATGCAGGCCTTTCAGAATGCTGCGGCTGGCAAGTCTCACCGCGCGCTGGGTACGTCAGCAGAAAGTTGTGTGGCCGTGGTGACTGAGGTGACCGAGGGGACCGCCGCTGACAGAGTCGGTTAAGATGGGGAGAGGTAGATGAGATGTGTTTTTTTTGTCAGAGTTTTACCTGCGGGGTGGAGCGAATGGATGGGTTCAGGCAGAACGGAACGGAAATGAGAAATTGACAGAAATGTACTGGAAAGGATGAAGGTTTGGTAGTTGACTAAACTGCAGACTGTGGGTTCACGTGACTGTCTATTCTAGAAAAAAACTGTATTGTACTTAGACAATTATATGTGACCCTCGACCACAAAACCAGTCAGAAGTAACACGGGTATATTTGTAGCACTAGCCAACAATACATTGTATGAATTAAAATTATCGATTTTTTATGCCAAAAAAAATCATTATGATATTAAGTAAAGATCATGTTCCATAAAGATACTGTAAATATATCAACAATGTATTTATCATTAATAATATGTGTTGCTATGGAGTTCATTTGGACAACTTTAAAGGTGATTTTCTCATTAGTTTGATTTTGTGCATCTTCAGATTCCAAATAGTTGTATCTAGGCCAAATATTGTCCTATCCTTTACATACATCAGTGGAAATCTTTTTTCAGCTTTTAGGTTATGTATAAATCTCACTTACTAAGACTCAATTCTTGGTCCAGGGTCCCATATAACATTATTGACAAGTGAACAGTATTTTATAGTAGGGGAGAGCAGGGGCGAAAGTACCATTTTTCATAAAAAACACAATTTGAAAAGATAATGTTTAAGACAGAGATATATTTTTGCTGTGGTCAACAAGCACACGTGTGGTCTATCAATACCCAGGTGAAATTTTGAGCAAATGTAAAACAACTTATACCAGTCATAAGTAGCGCATTATTTTTTTCGACCCTGTCAGCTGGGACGAAACTACTGTACATCAGTGGCGGCTCGTGACTGCTCATCCGAGGAGCGCAAATTCAAAATAAGTGTTCGGAGTGTCATGTGTGTTGCTTGTGTTTTTAAAGTATGTGTTTGAACCATGTGCATCACGTGTTTTGTCAAAATAAGTGCCTGCGGCACACGCGTCAAAACCGTTTATGACAAAAGAGATGCTCACATTTACAAAATACATGCAAGACACTCCCTTGACAGTAAACTCTGGTTACGCATGAGATTATGTGAGTATCTGGCAAGCGCGAGCGTCTCTTTTATCATAAACCCTTTAGACGCGTCTGCAGCAGGCACTTATTTTGACAAGACACGTGATGCACATAGTATTGCTTGACGTGCAGAACACATATTTTAAATAAGGAACCACACACATGACACATGTTGATGCGAAGTTTGTCCCGAGCGCCCTCGAAAAAAGAAGTCACCGGCCACCACTGATGTACACACATGTGGGTCAAAAGTAACACAACAGTACAAGATAGATGTTTGTTATACACTTGTTTTTACGTAAATATACATGAATATGACTGCAAACAAAATTTTCTTTGCACAAAATTATGAATTAAAATTTCTATTTAAGGTTGCAGAAAAGTGGATTGCCAAGTTGCTGAATAAACATCTCAGCCATGGCCATTCTCTTCTGCATCCAATGCAGTTTGGGTTTTGCCAGGACCACTCTACAGAGACGGCAAACTGTGTCCTTATAGAAACATTCAAATCCTTGCTTGATAAAACCACCTGTGTTGGTGCGGTCTTTTTGAATCTAAAGAAGGCGTTCGATAAGTTTAGACCTTCTGTCTAAACTGACTCACTTTAGTTTCGAGGAGACTGCGCTAGTTTGGTTTCAATCTTATTTGTCCAATAGAAGACAATCTGTGAGCGTTAGTGGCATTAAGTCATCTTACCTTGAATGTTCAGCAGGGGTCCCACAATGCTCTATTTTTGGACCAGTATTGTTCTCTGTATATATAAATGACAAAACTATGAATATCTTATAAAGACATGGGGCCCTATCTTGCACCCAGCGCAATTGACATTGTCAGTGACGCATGTATCATTCGTATTTTGCACCGGCGCCCAGCGGGTTTTTCCCTCCACAGACGCACGTTGGCAAACTAGGGAATGAACTTGCGCTCCCTGGGCGGTTCAGCGCAAAAAAGGAGGCGTGTTGCGGCGCAAACCATGCCTGATGCTATTTTGCAGTTTCAAAAAACAATTGCGCCACTGACCAGAAAAAAAAGTTTAAAGTCAGCGTTGCGCGTTGTTCATTATATGCTATTTTAAGGGCGAATCGTTGACCAGAATGTATAGCGTGCACAACGCGCATACACTTTAAATCTAATCTACACAGATGCAACATTTATTTTTGCAAATCATAAATTGTTACACTTAAAAATATTAATACACGAGATAAGGGGAATCATAGTGGTTAGCATTGTGGTGATAGTTTTTATTTATTGTGTGGCTGCGTTAAAAAATTCTCATGCAAATAACGATTAAAATATTTTCATAAGTTTGTTGTGTGGCTGTATTACGTTTATTTTATGTAAATAATAATTAAAATGTTTTCATAAGAAACCTTAATGTATATGAACTTGATTTGTAAGAGTACTTTGGGGTTGGACCTTGCTTGCGTTTCTTGGGTCCGATTTCAAAGCCCTCAAACCCTTTCAGCGGTGAGGGTGGACGCAGCGATGTCCTCTGCTGGCGTCAGGTCCTGAGGCAGATCCACCTCCCGTTACACGGCGTGCCCGATTTATGCTGGCAAGCTTGGGATTCCCCCGTCTCCTGACATCATTGTAGCGCTTGGCGGTATGTCAGCTGATGAGACTGTGGCTATTTCCTCTCACGCCTGTTTAACGCTGATTTGGGCGGATTTCTCCCATCTCCATACAAAACAACTTCTGTGTCTTTGACTGCTCTTACAAGAACGTCGGTCTCCTCGGCTGTGAACCGCTCCTGGCGTACACCTGGTAAATCCGTCATAATAATAGCAACCCGCCATGGAACTTGCACACTTGCGTTTAAAGGGAATGTTGGATAGCGTTCTGATTGGTTTATTTGATGTTACGCCCAAACCACACCTATGAATAATGAACCTACTTCAGACCAACCCCTTATTGATTTGCGCCCGGCCCAAGAGTTATTTCTTTTTGTGATTTCAAATGTCAACATTGGCTTTCAGAGACCATGGACCTTGCCTTTAAAACACTGTATTATGGATGTCAGGCCATTAGTTGGTAATGTGCTATGATTTATAAACACGTAAAATGCATGCAACGTCAAAGTTTTTTTTGCAAATGTGTAGTTTAGAAATGAAGGTACAATGCAAAAGAGATAACCACAGAAAAAATATTATTTCTTCCAGAAAACATGCTTGTTGTATCAACATGGTACCTCATTCATGCAACTTTGACTCCATGCGGAGTGAATAAAAATGCTGAGATTATGAGCTTGGAAGATAGCAGGAACCTATCATAGTTGTCTAGGGGTTTACTATGGACATCGTAGCATTTAAAATGATTGATTATGCTGATTCCAGTTTCACTCATGTTGAATAAAACATGCAAATGAAATGATGTGCAATTATTTCCAAATCATCAGTAATTTGGAGTAATTTGGTAATTATAGTCAATACTCATTAATGTAATTGCAGAGTCACATGCCTTGAAATGGAAGTCTGTGACAGGTCAGATGACTTCCACTGAGGGTGGATATTTTACTGACACTCCATTGAACTATTCAGCAAAATAAAGCGAGCCTCCGATATATCTGAATATTTTCAGGCTGTCATAACTTTAACAGTTTGACATGAATAATTCTTTGACATGGTTATGTCCTTAGCTTTCCGTCAATATAGTTTGACAAGCAAGGACGAGTTGTACACTTGAGAGAAAATATCACACTGGCTGTCTGTGCATGCTGTCGTAGCCGGTGTAATGGATTTTTTTACTGTAATCAATGATGTTTTCCTTTTATTGTCAAACTGAAAAGATAAAAGTGAGATTTTAATTATAAGTTAAATTGTAGAGAAATAGTCAATGCAAAATTCAACACAGGACTAAAATAATGTTTGACACGACAAATCAGCTGACCAAAAGCAATATATACAAAACTGCTGTTAATGCATAGAGAGCGACATCATAATTACTTGTTAAAATATTGGTGACCTTAATCCACAAGCTAATAGTGTAATTAAAGTGCTGTTTCATGGACTTCGCAATCTTCTGTGACAAGGCTTAAAATTCAATTAACCCCATTTTAACATTTGTGTTTCAACTGCTTTTAAAATGACATTTGCTTCAGAATCTCTAAACGTATAATTAAGATTTGAAAATTATTTGGTCTCCAAGTATGCAGCCATTGAATGCTTATGTGCTTAACACACTGATTTGCTGTGCTTTTAAACACAAAGGGTGACAAAATTTATGTACTCCAAAAAAAAGAATCTTGCATGGATTCAAAGCCCAATTACTAAACAAATAAACAGAAATTAAAAGTTAAATCCTTAATTAAGTCGCTTTTGAATAAATGCATCTACCAAATGTATGAATGCAAATGATTTAATGGTTAGGGAAGCTAGCATGATGCTAACATGAACCAATAGCCTACAAAATGCATGTGCCAATACTGATATTCAGTTACTAAAGCTAGAAGAATAGTTCAATTTTTATGCATAGACGAGGTCCTTGCAAATTTTTGGTGCAAATTTCACACCGTACGGTGGATTTTTGTAACCATGGATTTTTTGTATGCATAGGTCGTGAATGCCCAGGAGATGAATTGCATTTTATCACAATGCACGTGTTGAACGTGAGTGTCATTTTGCAAACACGTAAAAAACAAACTAAACTCCAGGCCTGAAAAGGACATCTACCAATACCAGTACATGTTTTACTTCTTGTTTTAAATTATTATGATGTGAAATCCAAACAGTGCAGTGCGTATGGATGAAATTCTGTTACAATCTGCCGATATCCGATAAATAAAAATAGATTTTCTCTGTCAAAACAGATTAAAGGCTGATATATATACAGTAGGGCTGTGACGATTAATTGTGCAAATGTGCGTTTTCTCAATGAATTAATTTGAATGAATCACTGTGAAATCCCGGCACATCCAAATGCCAGAGGGCGCTCTCGTGCAGTACCATTACAAACGCTATTTCAGGAAATGTCTTTAAGAATATTTAAGTTGCTGTTCTTCAAATTGTTTCAGGTATTTTCATGAAAATTTTATGATTTTGTTTAACGAGTGTTGCTTTTTTAAATGCACGTTATAAACGACTTAGACTCATAATGATTTTAGATTGATAAGCACTTTCTTCTCACTGACCAAAACGCTGTAGTACACACAGGAGCTATGCATGAACCACAGAATTGCAGCCTTGCGATTCAGAATCGATTTCAGCCAGATAATGGGAAGCGCGATTAAGCGTTGCAGCCCTAATATACAGCTGCGGAAAAAATGTAGAAACCACTTTAAGATTATTTTCAGTTTTTCTAATGCTGCGTCCGAAACCACCTATTTCCATACTACATAGTAAGCGAAAAGCAGTAGGCGAGGCGAGTAGTACGTCCGAATACATAGTATTCCAAAAACAGTATGCGAAAAGTACCCAGATGACCTACTACTTCCGGTTAGATTTTGAAGTGTGCATAGGACGGACACTTCAATATCCCATGATGCCCCAGGAGAGGAGTTTTCCAACGAAGAAGAGGAGGCGTCGTCTGCAAATGTGGCTGTTTTCGTGCTAGTATGACATGATGATGACGTATGTCACGCAGGGTTTCCGGCAGCATATTTCAGTTAAGGCGTCCCCGCCTAAGCTTGGAAACCCTACCGCCTTAACTAGGTCGTCAAAAAAAAAAGGCCATCAAGTGCATCTCAGAAAATAGCGCATACACGCATCACACCGCGAGCGGGGACGCGCGCCGCACGGCCGAAATGAGAAAGACGTTCGCCAGACATTCTACAACATCTGGTTTAGTTTGTGTTTATTAACCCTTTAGTTTCACTTCATCGCCCAGCTATTCCCATTAGAGGTAAAACATTTAATTCATTAATAATCTAGTATGTGTTCATTTTTGTCATAGTTTCTTCAAAATTAAGTTTTATTTGAGTGTTTTAAAATAATTTTATTTATTTATTTTATTAAAATATTTTAATTTTCATCATGACGCATACGCCCCTTTGATTGCCACGCCCTCAGCACCAACCACCCGCCCAACCCTACCACCTTAACTAACAAATTTTCTGCGGGAAACCCTGTCACGTGATGTTTCAACATGACGGGTAGTACGTCCTAATCGCATTCTTTCTACCAGTATTCATACTAAACAGTACCTACTGATTTAACGGTCAGTAAGTAGGTACATCATCTCATTCAGTACGTACTGTTTGCAGTTTCAGACGCAGCCTAAATGTCCTATTTTTACAGTATGTGTTTTAAGTAAAATTATAATTTCTGTTTCATTGTACCAACTTCCGGCAACATTTCTGTCAAATTCCTAATAAAAATCATTTATAATAATTTATTTAAAAAAAAAAAACGATTATTTGCATTTATTTTGCAGAAAACTGAACCCAGAGAAACTAACAAAAATATTATACACTACAAAATAAAATAAAAAGGTTATAATCATTTGTAAACAACAATGCACCTTTTTTTATTTATTTTAGGAACAATAACAATTGTCTATTTGATGGAATAACCCTGATTTTTAATCACATCTTTCATGTGTCTTGGCATGCAATCTTTTAAATTACTTAATTGTCACTCCTGAGGTTTGCTTTTGTTGAAATTTAACAGACACTACTCAAATGGTCACAATACATGTAAAAAAAAAAGATGATTAAAGACAAAACTGAAGTGGTGTCTAGATTTTGTCTGTGCGTGTGTGAGAGAATTTATAATTTACAATGCCATTTATATACAGTGTAACATTTTTAGGCATATAAAAAACAAATGTCTGGCTGTCAGATGTACGCTGTATCATCTCACATTTTCTTTACTTTCACCAAACAGTCCTGCTGCAGTTTTCAAAGGATTCCAGTATCTTTCCTGTCTTTCTCTATTATAGGCACCGTGACATATTGAGCAAAGACGTTTTCCATGTTCTCGTGGAGAAGGTCGTCAGGCCAGCCCAAATGTAGTCCCCTGAAAGCGAGCCAAGATTTCCATCGGTGTCATTCAAATTAGCATTAGACTTGAATGCTGTTCCCGAGCAGATCAGACAGTGTGAAGGACGGAGCTGTCGCCCGTTCAAGCACGCCACAACCCCCCCTTTGTCAGCGTACGAGGAATAGCGCCTGCGGTTTCTACACTATCAGGGAAATTAATTGTCCTCAAACCACTTTTATCACACCCTCAGGTCCATGGCTAGATTCAATAAAGAGTTGTATTAATGCTACAGCTCGGGACTTGCTATTGACATGTCAGATCAATAATTTGGACTGCAAAAGTGAGCGTGTTACTAATCAGTATTGACAGATGAAAATACACAGGTTTTCTCGAGCAGCCTGGCCCGTATATATGTAATTGTATTACGGGATATTTTACATTTATTGACACTAAAGGTTGATTCTGAATTTCCTACTGTAAATCAGTGTATTTTGAGATGTTTTAAATACTTAGAGGCACTTTAAGCCAGGACTAGGCCTTAGTAACATTAGGGGGAGGTTTCCCAGAGCTATGCCTAGACTAAAATGTATGTTTGAGCTAGTGATAGACCGATATATCGGCCAATTTTTGCGAGTTTTATGTGTATCAGCATCGGCCGATATGTGGCTGCTGTGTTCAGCGATTTTTTCCGGCATTATTTACAGACAGAGTGATGGAAGCCGCAAGCGATTGCAGGTCATGTGACTGAAAACAACCAACCTTTCTATGACAACATCGAAAGCTCGGCCTAACAGCTGATCATAGCTGCACAAAGCGGGTTTTTTTTCTCATCTCTATATTTGTAGTACGTGCTAGAAATCAACATCTTTAGCTGATAGTTCCTCAACATTGTGGAGAGTGCAGTTCATGGTTCCATAGCACCCTCACCTGTTTTAACTATTTTTTAAATATAGTGTTTTTTTTTACTTCAGTAAAGGTCTTTACACACCGGGACGCTTTTTGGGGGCGTTTATCGTCAACGTTTAACGTCTCGTGACTCAAGAACGAGCGCCAATGTGAGTGCGCACACCCACGCGAAAAGCACGAGGCGCAAATGCGTCATTTTCAGAAAAACGTCTGGGACACGTTTTTTTGGTTTGACGCGGCGCGTTAAAAATTGGCGCTTTTGTTCACGTGCCTGGCGCTGCTGAAGTTCCAGTAAAACACGACTTGGTGGCGCTCAAGCACAAAATGGTCTTGCGGAGCATGTGGAACAGGTAAACACACAAGGAAGCATCGAGGCTGTGGAGGTTTATAAAGGAGTTCCTCACAACATCGACTGATTTTCGAAGGTAACGTGATATATATAAGAACATAACATGTGGCTTTCTTCTTCTGTGTGACAAGTGAGTGTCAGAACAGAAGCATAAAGTTTCGCTGCACCCCCTTGTGTACCGGCATATATCTGTTTTGTATTAAGCGCCATCTAATGTCCGGGGGGTGAATTTGCACCTCACTCGGCTCAGCGCCAGTAAAAATCGTTTGGGTGTGAAAGCAGAAAAACGTCACGTAAACACCGACAATAAACGCGCACAAAAAACGTCCTGGTGTGTCAAGACCTTAAAGGTTACTTTTTTAAATTGAGACTTGTAACATTTGGCATTATCGTGTCATTTTTATGATGTAAATTGAGTGAGCAAAGACTATATCGGTCATCGGCTAAGGCTGATAAATCAAAAATCGGTATCGGCACAAAAAAAAATTTCATATTGGTCGATTCCTAGTTTGAGCTGCCTTAATTTATAAACAACTTGTACTGAAATATCTTAATAAACAAAAGTACCTTGTTTTGTCTTAAAATGCACACCTGTATTGTTATTTTATAGGTTTAAAAAAAAATAATAATATAATCATTATATAACTACGGCCTAGTCCTGGATTAATCTAAAACCTGAGTCCCTAGGAATTTAAATTATTATCTTACAAAAACATATCTGATGTGCATTTTAAGACAAAAAAAATAGCACTAATATATTCAAAAAATGTGAGGGCAAGCTGTTTTTAGACACCTCAAACATGCATAGTCTGGCTCCTTAATGTTTACTGAATTGCGTTTTGCATTTTTAAAACTATTACACATTATAAAACAAACACATTATATTTGCTCAATCGTGCATATTGCATATACGCATATAGTCCATAAGTTGAATTTTCGCCAAGGAAACAGAACTAAAGGGAGCTCGCATACATTCGATAGATCTATTTTTACCAAGGCCACGAGAGCAGCAGCCAGAGCAGGTGAGGTGAGGTGGGACGAAATTTTGGGGCCCATACGGGAGAATGAAACGGCACACGTTAATCATCCAGACAGCAGAGACATTAACTGCGCATGAAGCGCAGTCTCTGGACATCAGACCCGAGAACACGCTGCACGTATGAGGAGGGGGCAGAGCAACAACTCTGGGATTCACATACTGCTTCTGTTGCTGCAGGATGGACTGCTTGTCTAACCTGCCGCCTGCAACTTTCCCTGCGCTTTCACCTTTGTGCTTCCGGGGAAAATCATCCTCATAGGCATGCTGTGATGAAAGTCTATTTTACATAAAACCCTCTACTGCTTAAAGGGATAGTTCACCCAAATATTTAAATTACCCCATGATTTACTCACCTTCGAGCCATCCTTGATGTAAATGATGATATTTTTCAGACGAACACAATTGGAGTCACATTAGAAAATCTCATTGCTGTTCTAAGCTTTTAATGGTAGTAAATGGTGCTTCTGATTTGAAGTCCATCCATCTTTCACAGAAGAAATCTACCTGGCTCCAGGAAGGTTAATAAAGGCCTTCTGAAGGCAATCAGTGCGATTTTTAAGACAAATTTCAATATTTAAAACTTTCCAAACTAAAATCACTTCAGGAACAACCAAAGTGCACTCTCTCATGAGCCATGAACCATAATTTTAATTTTTGGGTGAAATATCCCTTTAACTCTCAAGCTAAAAAGTTACATTCTGTGTGCGGGATGACGTCAGATTTTTAACGCTGCTAACAATATCTATATAGCCTACTGTATACAAACATTAATAATATGAACATTACTATACATCGTTTAAAAGGTCTACAGGTTAAGCATTAGTGTATGGTCTCTGTTTTGAGATACAGATGCTCTAGCATCATAAATGTAGTATTTTGTGACAGAAGTCCAGATGACAACATGCAATATATAAACGGGACTTCTTACCTTTGTGTTGATATAATGATCACGAGTCGAATCCAGTCTGTTTCAGATGTGTGAATAACTCATGAAAACCGTCTAATTGAATGCATCCAATAAACATTTTTGTCCACAAATGCGTATAATCCATGAAATATAGATATATAGTTTGTTGTTTATATCAGATTTCGCATGAACGTCGAATCCAGTCTGTTTCAGATGTGTGAATTACCCATGAAAGCCGTCTAGAATACATCTAATGACCATTTTGTCCACAAATGCGTATAATCCGTAAAATATAGATATATAGTCTGTTGTTTACATCAGATTTCGCATGAATGTCTTGTAATAGAATATAATTTACAATCTGAGGACTATTTACATCGTAACACTGTGTATGAGATTACACTTTAGGTTCTAGTAAACACGTAAACCAGCGTTCAAACTTTGATTATAAAAGTAGGCGGGAGTATAATACATAATATTCAAACAGCGCTGTTTTTGACTCGCTCGTTCCTCCAATGACGTCATGGAAAATATTGATAGACAGAACTTGTAGCCAAATTGATAGCGAATCCAATGATCTGTGTGTGACGTTTGGTGTAGTTATGGAAGAAACGAAGCTTCGAATCAATTGAACCAATTGCTTCGCAAATATATTCAGTTTTTCGAAGCGTTCGAAACACCATACACGCTGGCGACACCTGCTGATCAAAATATTGTAAAAGCAGCAAGATCTGTCCAAACATTTTAAACTTTTTATATAATAAAAGCAAGATTGGTCTAAAAATATGTTTTTAAGAAAAATAAATGATTAAATTTAATTAAGACATAATTAAAAGTGTATTCTGTGTTTTTAGTTTTATTTATGGAAAACAAATCATTAAAACGAACTCCCTTTTTAATTATGCACATTTCTTTTTCATTAAATCTGTCTATAAACAAAAAGTAGACAAAATGGTAGTGTTATTAGTCAGAAGGATGAATGTTTTATGAACTTTTATAATAAAACCTGCTTTCACCTACACTGGTCATTTGTGATCAACTCCCCCTAGTGGTGAATCGTCGGATTTTCGAAACTGTTATGATGTAATGAGGCCTAAAATCAGGTGACTTTGGCCAGTTTGAAACAAGTTCCGAACCAATGATTTGAAACAAAAGATTCATAAATGTTTCTAAGACTCTAAAGCGTGCTTCGAAATCGCCCATCACTACCCTGGTGTGGAAACTGCATTTTATATGCTAACATAAGGATAAATAATAAGAAGAACGAACGTGTATGCATGTAAACAAAGACTTTTATTTTGGGCACTCACTGGCACTTAGAAAAGGCACTAGTCTAACAAAAACCCTTACAAGAACCTCATTTTTTGGCCTATTGACCTCAAACGTGAAACATAACTTCTTTAAACTTGTGGTTTTGGGATCATTGCATTTCTAGGTTTCACACACATATTTATCATTAGGTTTTTTAGTAATAAAAAAGATGTTGTGCAAACATTTTTTATTCCAATTTACTTCACCCTCTCTATTTTTTTTTATAAAATAAAAAAACCTGGAAAATGAAGCTCAAAGTGTTCTCTGTCTAATCACTTATGCTTATACTCTAAATGGTTTAGTAAAAACAACCCTTTTAGTGAAAGTAGGTCTTTTCGCTAGAGTGGGGGTGCTTTTTGACATAAGATCCCCTAATATCCATAAAAATTAGATGTGTAATTTTGTTATTTTTATTAGATTTTTTTCTAATTCCTATTCTAATTTAATATACACTCAACTCTTAGCCATTCATATGTGGTTTTCCCCCAAAATTTCGTATCATTTTTTTGCTTCTTTTGACCCTTTTCACGCATGCAGTTTTTACCTGTAAATTAATTCAATTCAATTTGATTTATAAAGCGCTTTTCTCAATTGTTACTGTTAATACCAGAAAATATCAGTTAATCAATCCTGGCAATTTTCCTGTATGAGAAGCATTAGAACACTACCAGTAAATTTGCATTTATTTACTTAAAAGATGTCCCTAAAATATGTGTATTTTGTCTGGTTCTATTGGTTGATGTTTAATTATTTTTTACTTTTATGCCTTAACCTCTTTAAATGTATTTAATTTCTTATTTTCAGCCATTAATGCAGTGTGCAGAAAAACATAACCAATATACGCAGATAACCATTAAGCATAATTTAAAACATTGACATTTTGGCTCTGGTAGTCATCAGCCATACCTGTTCACAGATGGGTCAGTCTCTATTATTATTATTTTAACATTGGCTGATTCTTCATGACCTACTTGAAGAACCGAAGCAGCTTGTGTGTGTGCACAGATGCATCGATCGCTGTCACATTTTGAGGATTACAGACGTGGTTCCAGTATCTGAAACAAGTAAATATCTTTTCTGTTGTGAATTAGTATGCACACATAAATATATTTCATGTCACAAAATGTCAACAACGCTTTGCATTCCTTCAGAATAATCAAGAAGACAAACATTGTAAATATGTCAGTTTTCCTAGTGTATCTCAAGCTATATTTGTGAGGTGCTTTAAAGCTGAAGGCAGGTGGGTGTCTGGTTAATAGCAACTTTATAGTAAGCAAGTTCATTTCTGGATGACTCACATGACTTGCTCTGTTTTCAGTACATACATAATAGCTTTACTGTATATTTAGAAAGTTATAAATACTCAAATGATTAAGTAGAATGCATATTACAGGTAAGTGTTTGGCCACAAAAACAAAACAGTGTGCTACATCCTTGTTTTAAATGAATACATTACTACTGTATGCCAATACTGTATAGCTGTGTCACGTTAGCATGTTTTGATATGAGGATGCAGAAGGAAAAAGTGAAGTAAATAATGGCTTAAATTCCAGTATTTTTCTCTCATAAAGCTATCGCACAAGTCATATTAACACTTTTTAAACGGCTCATAGGAATGCTTGATTCTGATTGGTCAGTTGCAATATTTGCAGGTTTGTTATTCCCAGATAACAACTGTTTAAAATTAACAACACGCTGTAACCTGGATGCTGCAAATCATTTTGACATGTACAGGTTTTACATAAAAATAAATATGTCTTTAAATAACATAAAAAATGCAGCATGTTAAAACAACTTGGTTTAGCAAGTCAATTCAACCTATTATTTTAAGTTTTGACCTTCCTTATGACGTAAATAGCTGTGTAATAAGCAGGATAATGTACAGGCAGTCGATTGTAAAATAAGCCCCTTCGGTAAGACCCTCCATTTTGCGTCTTATGTGAAAACAACAGGCTGCCTTTACATTATCCCTTTTGTGAATGATCCTTTAAATGACAAATAGATTTTTATTAAATTTCATATTTGTGACCCTTCCTATGAAAAGTCAGGTTTTGATTATTTATATGTGACCCTGGACTACAAAACCAGTCATAAGGTGCAGGGATATATTTGATACTAAAATATATTTGTAGCAACGGCCAACAATGCATTGTATGTGTCAAAATTATCATTTTTTTATGGCAAAATCATTAGGATAATTTAGTAAAGATGTTCCATGAAGATATTTTGTAAATTTAGTACCATAAATATATCAAAACTTGATCTATTATT